>NC_057766.1:8706620-9306620 GCF_010389155.1 Erigeron canadensis
TTTGCATCAAATTTCCCTAGTTGACTTGAAATCGTTAAAGATATAAATTGACAAACAATACATAAGTATCCAATGTTAGGTCCAGTTTTAACTAAACTGGAGCTCTCCAGTGACATCTGGAGAGCATGAGGATTGTCCGAAATATTAGAAGTCCAGTTGCATTGTACAGGTTTAGCAACTGATGACTTCCTCCAGTTGAGATCAGACGACTAGAATCTGAAGACCTTCCAGTTGAAGTCAAAGACAACAAATGGAAATAGAGATTGGCAATGGCAGCGAAGCCCAGTTGACAATCTACCAGATCAATCAACTGGAGAATCCTCCAGTGTAAATGCTCTTACAAAGCTTTACACTGATTACGAGGAGGACCTTTTTACTCTACATCCTTTTAACCGGACAATGATATTGTCTTTGGATAAAGATACAAAGATGTAGAGTGGTTGAATAAAGTAACCTTTTGTCTTACTTTATTTAACACACACAAAGGATTATTTAAACAATACTTTTGTGTGCTGTCAACCATATTTGTACATCGAAGTTGAGATCCCCATGCTCAATCTTCGACTATAAATAGAGGTCCTTGCACAAGCTGTTTCAATAACTTTGCAAATACATATATTCTGCAATATTGGTGAACTTGTGCAATATTCTCTCAATCGCAAAAAGAAACATTTCACAACTCTAAGTGTTTCGATTGTTTAGGAGAATTTCCAAGTTTAGATCAATTGTAATTCATGGGTTGTTAGGATATTTACATTCTTGTATTATCTTGGTTCCGCAACAACCTTGTATTTTATTTAACAGTAATAAATAAAATACACTTGAAAATTACATATGTCTCACCAGTTTATATGCTCGTCATTTATATTATTGCATGTATTAATATTCTGTCACTTTAATACTTAATTCCAGTTAACCTGGTACACGATCAAACTAAACTGGTCACATCCAGATTAATTGATCGTGTTGCAAAGTTCACTCACCATCGACATAGAGGTGTCTTCAGCACCCATCTAGTGATAGTTGGGACTAATATGGTATCAGAGCAGGCAGGTTGAATTGTTTCAATTCTATAACCTAGGTCTGCTTCGATGGCTGCTGAAGGTGAGAATGGTTCTGGTCCAAATGAATCTAATCCTAATATTGCTACTCCTTTAAATACTAACCCTCCTCCTCCTCCTCCTCCTACTCCTGGAGCTAACCACGTTCATGTACATTACTCCAACTCTCCTGTTCCCAAATTCGATGGGAATGGTGAGACATTTGGTACATGGAAGGCTAGAATGCTCTTGCATTTTGGTGGGATAGAGAGGTATATGTTGAAAATCCTTAAGGATGGGCCATATACACCCATGTCCAGTGGTGTTAGCCCTCTTCTCGACCCCACTGGGAGAAGAGGCACCAGGGAAAAATCTGAGGAACATTGGTCAGATGAGGATCGCAGATTGGTTGATCTTGATACCAAACTGAAAAACATGATTCTTTCTGCTATACCTGAGGAACTAATTCCTACTCTTGTGCTATTTCCAAGTGCAAAATCTATGTGGGATGAATTAGTTCTCCAGTTTGAAGGAGGAAATGACACCATTGTCACTAGAAAGGTTGCTCTCAACAAGAAGTATGAATCCTTCTTTGCTCTTCCCAATGAAAGTTTAACTGGTACTTATACCAGATTTACTGGCCTAATTAATCAACTTAGAGGCTTGGGAGTGGAGAAGGATAAGGATATTCTTCTTGAAAAATTCTGTGATGTTTTGCCATCCAAATGGGCACACATGGTTCTTGTCTTAAGACAAGGAAAGACCTTGCATAGCCATACTCTTGCCTCTCTTTATGGAGCCTTCAGATTTACTGAAGATAATGATGCAGCAAGATTACTCGCTGAACAAGATGCTTTAAACCATGCTCAGAGTTCCAAGGCTGCCAACTTTTCTGGGCAACCTTGTGCTGCTTTAATATCTACTGAGAATGTCCAGTCACATTCTATGAAGGAAATGTTAAACAACTTTTGAACTCTGGTCTAACCACTAATCTCAGTGATGGTTGTGAGGAAACTGACGATGATGATCTGGTTGCCATGATTGCTAAAACCTTTAATAGGTTTAAGCATAAATCTAATCGATTTAATGGGTCCAATAATGCTTCCAATTCAATCTCAATGGATAAGGCTAATCTTACCTGCTATAAATGTGGTAAGAAAGGCCATTTCATGAAGGAATGCAGATCTAGTCAGATGAACTACCAAACTGGTCCTATTGTCCCAAACTTTGTTAAAACTGATGATTATAAGGCCAAATACAAGAAACTTAAGGCCCAGATTGCTCTCATGTCTCTTGAACAAAATAATGAGAAAGAAAAGAACAAGTGCATGATGGCTCAAACTGAAGGGAAATGGGAACTCTCTGATGATTCATCTGATGATGAAGAAGAGATTAGAGATATGTGTTTCATGGCATTGGAGAGTCAACAACCAGTGGTGAAGGATGATGTTGTATCTGGAAGATGGGTTGATATCATTTTAAAGAAGGTAAGGGATTATGATATCGAAATTGATTCAGAACTGAAATTGGATATTGCTGAATCATTGAATGATGACTTGTTATTTGTTGAAACCATGAGAACTGACTGTGAAAGATATTTAGAAACAGTTTTGGTTGAATTAAACAACATGAAAAGTCAAGTAAATGATTTGCAAAGTGTCCAGTTGGCTCTTAAAGAGTCAGATTTGAAAAACGAGGCATTGGAAAGAGATAACCAAAAACTGAAATTTGATCTTGAAAAGAACATATGGTTATTAATTCTTGGGTTCAAGCATCTGGTAAAAATTATGACGCTTTTTCTAAAACCATTGATGCTCAAAAACTGCCTGGAAATCTGGTGATCTTCAGATGGCAGCTGTTTTACCCACAATTCACCAATTGCCAGAATCTGTTAAAATTGAAACACCTTATGATTCCTCTGGCACAATCAAATCTGAATCCACTAAGACCAACCCTGTTGAGGTCAAAACTGGAGCCAAGAAGGCTAAAGCTACAGTTAAAAAGGAATATGGTGACAATCCTTTACCTCATAAGTCAAGTGAGTCCTCAACTCTAAAGACTAAAACCCCCGCTGAGCCAAAGTCCAAAGGCCAGCAGCCTGAAGAAAAAAACATTTTGGTAAGAATGGAAAATCAAATCCAAAATTTGTCAAGGCAGGTACAAAGTTGTACTGCCAGAATTAAGAATTTGGAAGGAGGTGCATCCTCTTCTGTTGAAAAACAAATTGTCAAAACTCCTCCTCAAAAACAAAAGATAAAACAATCTGCTCAGAAAGGAGCATACATCGAAAAGAAAAAGGAGGTCAATGTTCCACTGAAACCAATTGTTTTATTCCAGAAACTGGAGAGAACCCTCCAGTTTCCTCATCCAGTTCAACACCTAGTCAAGCACATGGGACTTCTCGGAAGAAGTCCAGTGGACCCATCAAGAAAAGATGGGTTCACAAAAATAACTGATCACTAACTTGGGTGTGCAGGGCGATCGAAACAAAAATATTTGGTATCTGGACAGCGCAGCTGGCCGGACTATGACCGGATGTAAGCCCCTGCTGGAAGAGTTCACTGCATGTGATGGACCTGCAGTGACATTTGGTAATGATGGAAGTGGGAAAACTGAAGGATATGGTGTTGTTGACAATGGGCAGATTCAATTCACTAAGGTTGCATTTGTAAATGGTTTGAAATATAACCTGATAAGTGTCAGTCAACTTTGTGATGATGGATATAGGGTACTGTTCGACATTGCTCAAGGCACTGTTTTTAACAAGGATTGGAAGGTAGTAATGATTGCACCAAGAAAAGGGAATGTGTACATCATGAACATGGAGCCTACTCCAAAAGAGCATTGTTTCTATGTCAAGGTTGATGAGGACACCAACTGGCTGTGGCATAAACGGTTATCCCATCTTAACTTCAAAAACATTAACAAGTTGTCAAGAAAGCAACTAGTTGATGGGATACCTTTGTTTTCCTTTAAAAGGGAGAAGCCATGTCCAGGGTGTGAAATGGGCAAAAAGAAAAGAGCCAGTTTCAAGACCAAACAGAATTTCAGCATCACTGAACCTCTTCACATGCTTCATATGGACCTTTTTGGTCCAGTGAATGTTCAAACTAAAGCTGGTAAAGGTACACTTTGGTTGTGGTCGATGAATACACCAGATTTTGTTGGGTGATATTTATCAGATCAAAGAGTGATGCATCTGGTGAAATTATCTCTCTCATCAAGCGAATTGAGCTCAAGTTTACCAAGAAAGTTTGTCAGTTGCGAAGTGATAACGGTACAGAATTCATGAATAAAGAATTGGAGACATTTTGCACTGACACTGGCGTTTCTCAAAACTTCTCGTCAGCTCGTTCTCCAGAACAAAATGGTGTGGTTGAAAGGAAGAATCGCACATTGATTGAAGCTGCCAGAAGTATGTTATCTGAATCTGGTCTTCCCACCTGTTTTTGGGCTGAAGCTGTAGCAACTGCGTGTCACACCCAAAACCGGTCAGTTTATGTCAAGAGACATAGGAAGACTGCCTATGAAGTCCTCAGGAATCGTAAGCCAAATGTTGGATATTTCCATGTATTTGGCTGTCCAGTTTACATTTTAAACGATTCCAGTCAGTTGGGAAAATTTGATGCAAAAGCTGACGAAGGTGTCTTTGTGGGGTATTCAAATATTAGAAAAGCCTATAGAGTTTATAATTATAGACTCCAAAAGGTACATGAGACAATTCATGTCACGTTCGATGAATCAAATGAAGCAATCAACAAAAGACCAACCCTTGATTTATCTTCAGTTGTCCCAGTTGATTTTGGTGTATCTGATCAGGTTCATCAATCAGTTAGTACACCAGAAAATGTTTCCAAACACCAAGTCTTGGAACCAGTTAAGGTAAAGAAGAACTTCTGTGACACCTCATTCTATCCTTCTATCAGTTTTAACCTACCTGAAAAACTGGTAATTGGATCTGATGTGCGTGCCACAACAACATCAGAACCAGTTCAAGCTTCTCCAGTTCTTCAAGAGATACCTTTGTTTGAAGATAATCATGTTAACTCTTCAGTTGACAATAATGATGAAGTTGAAGTAGTTTGGACTGATTCTCCTCCTGTTGCTGCAACAGTTGGAGATCGTCAGGTGTCTTGCACTGATGTTGTATTACACCAACCTAGTCAATACACTAAATGGACTGCTGCTCATCCCATTGAGCAGATTATTGGCAATCCAGATAGTGGGGTTCAGACTAGAAGAGCCACAAGTGATCAATGCTTGAACGTCACCTTCTTATCACTAATTGAACCGAAGAAGATTGACGAGGCTATGGCAGATCCAAGCTGGGTTGAAGCTATGCAAGAAGAACTCAACCAGTTCGAAAGGAACAATGTTTGGGAGCTTGTTCCTTGTCCTCCAGGGTTAAAGAGAGAACCCATTGGAACGAGGTGGGTCTACCGGAACAAGATGGATGAAGATGGCAACGTTGTCAGAAACAAAGCTAGATTAGTTGCCAAGGGTTATTGTCAAGCAGAAGGTGTTGATTTCGATGAAACTTTTGCTCCAGTTGCAAGACTTGAAGCCATCAGAATTTTCTTGGCTTATGCTGCTCACTTACAATTCAAGGTTTTCCAGATGGATGTAAAAAGTGCGTTTCTGAATGGCACATTGGAAGAAGAAGTGTATGTTACGCAGACTCCAGGCTTCATAAATGAAAAGCATCCACATTGGGTATATAGACTGAACAAAGCTTTATATGGTCTTCGACAAGCCCCAAGAGCCTGGTATGATACTCTAACTAAACATCTTCTCAAAAATGGTTTTCAAAGAGGTGCAATAGATAATACCTTGTTCATCTTGAAAGAAAAAGGTGATATCTTGCTGGTACAAATTTATGTTGATGATATTATATTTGGGTCAACTGATGATGGAATGTGTAAAAGGTTTTCAAAAATTATGTCTCAAGAATATGAGATGAGTTTAATGGGTGAATTAACATTTTTCTTAGGTTTACAAATTAAACAAACCATGGATGGTATTTTTATTAACCAAGAAAAATATGTCAGAGATTTGTTGAGAAAATACAAATTTGATTCAATCCCATCAAAAACCACACCTATTTCAGCTCCATTAAATTTGGACTCTGACCCAAATGGAAAACCAGTGGACCAAAAAGAATATCGTGGAATGGTTGGTTCACTGATGTATCTAACTGCCAGTCGACCAGATATAATGTTTGCAACATGTTTATGTGCCAGATTTCAGGCAAATCCAAAAGAATCACACTTGCATGCTGTTAAACGCATTTTCAGGTACCTGAAAGGGTGCCCTAGCCTTGGTCTTTGGTATCCCAAAGGCTCAGGGTTAGATCTAATGGGTTATTCAGATTCAGATCATGCAGGTTGTAAGATTGATAGAAAATCCACAACTGGTGGATGTCATTTCCTAGGGGGAAAACTGGTGAGTTGGACAAGTAAGAAGCAGACTTCAGTCTCAATGTCTACTGCTGAGGCAGAATACATTTCTGCGGCCAGTTGCTGTGCCCAGATTCTCTGGATCAAAAACCAGTTACTTGATTATGGCATGAAATTTACAAGAACCCCAATCTTTTGTGACAACACCAGTGCTATTGCTATATCTCACAACCCAGTGATGCACTCAAAGACAAAGCATATTGATATCAGGTATCACTTCATTCGTGATCATGTTATGAAAGGAGATATTGAAATACATTTCATCCCCACTGATAAACAGTTAGCTGATGTTTTTACAAAACCTCTTGATGAAAAGACTTTTAAACATCTCATCAGTGAACTGGGTATGTTAAATCCTCATTAAACTGAAGAGGCCCTTCAGTTGAGGATGGTCCAGGTGATCCTTGATTGGTTGGAGATTGAACGCCTTGATGTACTCAAAGACTAGTCATTGATCAAATGGATCACATTTTTAGGGGGAAAAAGACTCAAAATATTTTTCAAATAAATTATTGAAAAATGCAACTGAAGGTCATCAGTTGAAACTGGCATCTAAATTTTCTTTTGGTTGCTAGTTTGGTCTTGTCTCAAAATGGTGGTCAGCCAGATTTCATAACGTTGTGTTTTACTTGGTGGATACTTGTGACACGTGATGTTACTCGAGTACTAACCTCGCACTCACGAACGTCACCTGACATGTCTTACGTGTCAAGACTTTTGCTGAAATGTACTGCACTTTTTATGGGTATTGGTGAAGTTAGTGGGTAAATGTGAATACCAGCCGTCGTAGCATTAAATGCTTGATGGGAAGTATTAAATATTTTTGAATTCTCAAAATTTTGGAAAATAACTTTTTACAAATTATTTCAAACTTTTGGAGACTAAAATATCTTTTCGTATATATTTTGGCAATATTTTTACTGCCTATATATACCCCCACCAATATATCCGTCTCATTTACTTCTCTCAAAATTCCTTCATTTACTCTTTCAATCATTCACAATTCGAGATCCTTTTCTCTCTTTCTTCTTTAAGTCCAAAACCCTAAATCTAAATTCACAAATGGCTCCTAAATCTTCTTCTTCTTCATCTCGTTCTCGTGATGTGAATCTACTCACTGCTGAGTACATTCCATCACAAAATGTTATTCGTGCCACTGGTGCTCCCATAAGCTCTAAGCTTATTAAACTAAATCCAAATAATCCAATGGCATCTCTTCAAGGGCTCCAGGCCGCTGACTCTCTTATCGGGAGAATCCAATCCTTTCTTCGGATTTCTCCCCTCAGCGATGCCTTCTCTTTGAATCCACACAAGCTATTCCATGATTACTTGTGTGAGTTCTGGTACACTGCCTCTCTTTCTGAGGACTGCTCATCCATCTCCTTTTCTCTAAAAGATGGGTCAGTCCCGTGTACCATCACCACTGGAACGTTGAGGGAAGCCCTTAACCTCAACTACTGGAGACATAATGAAACTCCAGTGGTGATTTCCTCCAATATCAATTTCCGCCAGGTCTTCCTTGATATGGGAAATAAGGAGATGGTGGAGGGGGATGTGTTGAAGACCAAGGGGTCCATTACAATGAAGGGGCTTTCACCATCCTGGAAGTTCTTTATGGTCCACTTGGTGGAAAGTTTGGGAGGGAGTTCTGGTGGATTGGACCAGATAAACTCCTTCCAGGCAGAAATGGCGTACTGCCTTTGGAATGGGCTGAGGGTGGATTTTGCAGGCATTTTGTTCAGAAGCCTGGTATTCAAGTTGAAGGGTAACAGGGGTCCTTGTGTTCCCTTTTCAAGGTTTCTGTCCCTTTGTTTTATTCAGATTCTGGGCAGAGACGAGTACAACAACACGCAATCCTCGTTCTCTGTGCCAGAACTGTTGAGGAATCTGGACAACCTGGTGTCCACTTCTGATGAAGTCCAGATGTCCCCGAGAATGATTTTTGCATTCTCTAAAACTGATGCACCACAATCTGGTGAATCAGAAAGGCAACTGGGCGGGCCTCAAAATAATGAGGGACCCACCGGTTCGTCTACTGAAGTTGTAACTGTGGCAGAAGCAGGAGTCCAGGCAGTTCCTAAAGCAAGAAGATCCTCTAAAAGCAGGAGATCAAGATCTGGACTTGCTGCACCTGACCAGTCACAATCTGTGATAGTGGTCTCTGAAGCCGTTGCCGATGATATTGCAACTGAGGATAGAGCAGTTGTGGTTGAGGCACCAGTCACCTCTGTCCAGGGAGAAGATGCTTCGGCAACGGATCCTCAAACTGATGATACCATTGAGGCAACTCAAACTGGTCATCAGGAGTCTGAACAACTTGTTCAGCCACCCCCAACATTTATGGATCTTGGCATAAATGAGGGTGTGTTTCAGCTTGAGTCTTCGGACTCATCTGAGACAGAATCTGACCAGGAAATGGCTGATGCGACTATACTTGATCAGCTCCCTTCTCTCCTTGGTCAACCCCAAGAACCACATGTTTCAGTTTCCCCAACTCATGTACAAAGCTCAGAAATACCTCCAATATTCACCTCTCGCCAATCACCTTCTTCTATGGGTGTGCCTAGAAATAGACACATCCTAACCCCACCGTCGCCGTCGTTCACACCTGAGCATTCTCAGCATGAACGACACATTGAATCTCTTCCTTTCATTTCTACAACCCCTCCTCTTCTATCTACTGATGCTACTGCAACTGGAGAACCAGATATTGTCATACCTCGTCCAGTTGCACCTGTAGCTTTTTCAGCTGGTCCAGTGACACCTTCTCCTCCGTCATTGGACAGCCAGTTCGTGTCTTTTCAAACCGATCTCTCGAACCTTCTTGCGAGGGTGGAAGAGATTCAAAAGACACTGGAGAAGAACACCAAGTCCCTCTCCAGGTACCACAAGGATCATCTGCAAAATATTAAAGTGGTTGACCTGGGGATTAACAAGTTCTCTGCTAATGAGGACTTGGTGTTTGGCAAGCTGAACGAGTTAGTGGAATCCTCCAATCAATTAGCAATATCTTTAAGGGAGGCATTCGCACTGACTCAATCTGGAGTCACATCCTCAATATCCAACCTGCTGAACAATACTGTCAGATCTTCAGAGGTTGATATTAAGAATCTGGAAAGGCAGGTGCAAGAGCTGTGTAGCAAACCTGGCCTAGATGTGACAGAGCTTGGGAGTCGGTTGGCCTCTTCAGTGGGTCTCAAGATCGAAGTAACTTTGGCTGCCAGTGAGAGTAACTTGATAGAAAAGGTGATATCTGAGATCACCAAGATTGCAGTGCCCCAGGTCGATCTCACTCCAATTACATCTGAGATTGATCGGTTGAGGTGCAGTCTGGATACGCTGGCTAGCAAAGTGTCTGAACATTCAACTGCCATATCTGATCTGACCACTGAAGTTGGCAAAGGAAGGGCGGTTGAGCCTGACAGTGCTCAGGAAGTCCCTGCAACTGGGCTCTCTTCAGATGATCTCTCCATTCTCAAACAAATTTTAAAGAGTCAAGAGCAGACAAGTGGAAATGTAATGACTCAATCTCAAGAGATAAATCATCTTTGGAGGACAGTTCGCATGCTTTGTGGAGTCTTCAAAGAGTGTAAGACAATGCAATCATGGCAGCCTCTAGATCGCCTGCCCTCTAGTCATGCTGATTTTGAAGCCATCAGGCAGGGACTAGATGCTGCCAAGGGGGAAAGGTCGGTACATGCCCCTCACACTCTTGTGAAGACTTCAAGTAAAGGGAAGGAGATTGTGATGGCTACCAGTACTGAGGCTGGTGAGCAAGGGTTTGAGGTGTTTGATGATGTGGTGGTAGGGAGTGTTGACAAGGGAAAGGCCATTGCTGATGAATCTTTGGAACCAGCCACCGATGCACCAATGTTGGAAACTGGCAATGTCGATTTGTTGCCTCCAGTTACTGAAAGCGAGAGCCAGAAATTAGCAAGAGTGGGATACCTGGTCAAGGAAAGGAAGAAACAAATGAAGGCAAACCAGTTTGAATCAAGAAAAAATCTTCCAACCCCTCTTGTTGATATCACTGATGCTCAACTCCTTGGCTTGACACTTGTTGAATACAAGAAGATCAAAGAAGATCCAAGAATAGTCAATGCACTGAAGGAGATGCTTGAAGTGGAACTGGACAAACACTACCAGGATGATGAGGCTGAACTGGATGCAAAGTGTTTGAATGTATCGGTGGAAAAGGCCAGAGAGATCAGATCTGAAGGGATTCTCAAGAGAACTGAGCAGGTCAAGAAGGCGGTCACCAAAGTGTTGAATCCACCCAAGTCCAAAGGAAGAAAACAAAAGGCCTTACCAAGAGATGCAAATCTGAGGACTTGGGTAGAACCATGTGAACCCACAACAGATGATATTCGAGCTGCTACACAAAAGCTGAGCACGAGCAAAATCAAACTGACAAATGAATCTGAAGCTCGCACATATTTGTCAGATGTACAGCGTCGAAGGCACAATAGAGGCAGGATTACTGATGTTAAGGTTTCAATTAAGCCTGGTGCCAAGCATTTTGTTGTTGAGGTACAATACTTTGGTGGACCTAAAAGGACTACTGAGAACCCGGATGTCAATCAGTATGGTCATTCCGAGCATGTTGAGATGTTGAGGCTGTTGGAGGGGAGGCAGAGGAAGAATAAAGTTGAAAGAGGCTGGGAGTATGTATTGCAAAATCTCATCAAGTTCAAGGAAAACATTGAAGAAAGATTAGGCCTTGATCCTGAGGATACTCAGCCGATTTCATCAGTCTCAAAGAGAAGGAAAACTGGCGAAGGGCCATCTGTTTAAGTTTTCCTTCTAACTATTATCTGCTTGTATTTTGTGTACTCTCTTGTAATTTATTTGAAATTGTATGTATATACAAATTGCCAGATTGTAACCTACAAGTAAGATATCTGATAAGATCTACAAACACTTAAAACAAAATCCAAGACATTTGATGATCTATAAAAATGTCTTGGAAACTTAATAGGTCTTATCAAATTCAAGTATTTCAAACTTAAACTTGTATAGAAACAAGTTTGAAAATACTTGACAATATTTCAGGACAATTAGGGGGAATTTGTTAGGTCCAGTTTTAACTAAACTGGAGCTCTCCAGTGACATCTGGAGAGCATGAGGAATTGTCCGAAATATTAGAAGTCCAGTTGCATTGTACAGGTTTAGCAACTGATGACTTCCTCCAGTTGAGATCAGACGACTAGAATCTGAAGACCTTCCAGTTGAAGTCAAAGACAACAAATGGAAAATAGAGATTGGCAATGGCAGCGAAGCCCAGTTGACAATCTACCAGATCAATCAACTGGAGAATCCTCCAGTGTAAATGCTCTTACAAAGCTTTACACTGATTACGAGGAGGACCTTTTTACTCTACATCCTTTTAACCGGACAATGATATTGTCTTTGGATAAAGATACAAAGATGTAGAGTGGTTGAATAAAGTAACCTTTTGTCTTACTTTATTTAACACACACAAAGGATTATTTAAACAATACTTTTGTGTGCTGTCAACCATATTTGTACATCGAAGTTGAGATCCCCATGCTCAATCTTCGACTATAAATAGAGGTCCTTGCACAAGCTGTTTCAATAACTTTGCAAATACATATATTCTGCAATATTGGTGAACTTGTGCAATATTCTCTCAATCGCAAAAAGAAACATTTCACAACTCTAAGTGTTTCGATTGTTTAGGAGAATTTCCAAGTTTAGATCAATTGTAATTCATGGGTTGTTAGGATATTTACATTCTTGTATTGTCTTGGTTCCGCAACAACCTTGTATTTTATTTAAACAGTAATAAATAAAATACACTTGAAAATTACATATTGTCTCACCAGTTTATATGCTCGTCATTTATATTATTGCATGTATTAATATTCTGTCACTTTAATACCTAATTCCAGTTAACCTGGTACACGATCAAACTAAACTGGTCACATCCAGATTAATTGATCGTGTTGCAAAGTTCACTCACCATCGACATAGAGGTGTCTTCAGCACCCATCTAGTAATAGTTGGGACTAATATCCAATATTTGGTTTACGATTCCTAAGGACTTCATAGGCAGTTTTCTTATGTCTTTTGACATAAACTGACCGGTCTTAGGTGTGACAAGTTGTTGCCACTGCATCAGCCCAAAAACTGGTGGGAAGACTTGAACTTTTCTAACTTAATATTCAATAAGCGGCATCAATTTATGGAAGTTTTTGCGTTCATAGAAAGGGATAAAAGAACCATAGATTTATTCTAACTTAATATTCATCTTTTTTGAAATAAAATGACTTAATTTTTTTTTTTTTTTGTCATGTCTCAAATACTATTACTCTAGAAAAACATACAAAAACTAACACGTAGTATTCCTATAAGTATTAAAAAGAATAAGATTGTCATGTCTCAAAATCTATTACTATCATAAAACACAAAGAATATAAAGTTATAAATAGACAAAATTGACTTTTAAAAAACAAAATGTTAAAAACAAAAAGTATAAAACATATGTTTTTTCTATAAAGTATAAAACATATGTTTTTTCTATAAAGTATAAAACATATGTTTTTTCTATAAAGTATAAAACTTAAGGATAAAAATATTCTAAAAGGTATATTGTTGGTGCATCGCGACCTGATCTTACATATATAAAATCAAGAAAATTTCCCGAAATTATAAAAATATAATTAGAATAGACATTACTTATAAAAAGAACCTAAACATATAATAAAAAAGTTAAATCCAAAACTTAAAAAAAAAATTAAATAAAAAACTAAAATCAAATTAATTATATAAAACATGTTGATTGTAAATTTCAATCATAATGTGATTGAACAAGGATGAGAATGAAATAGGATGAAATAAATTAAGTATTTAAGTAAAATAATATAAATACCTTTTTGTTCAAAAAAATTACAAGTTTTAAAATTTAATTTTGAAAGGAGTAAACTCGATAACTGAAAACACGAATTTTTTTGTTGCAGAGTGGGATATGTCTGACCTGCACCATGAAAACCTCTACTGCGGTGCAGTGGATACCTGCTAATCAAAACTCATTTTTTGAACCATCATTTTTGCCACTTAGAACCACCCATATCGTTCTATCTTCAATCAAACTTCCAAAAACAACTTTTTCAAGGATTACAACCAACTACAATGCGTTTACAAACATGCTTACAACACTTATATGATTTAGTATTCATGTACAAAAATCAAATGGGTCATTACCCAAGTTGCCACTTTGTTAATTCAACCGAAACTAGTTTGCAAACCATAAGACTACACATGACCCATTTCTGAAATAATCAAAAGACAATTTACCACAATTCGAATGTACCAAGAGCCACAATGAGATGGGATATCTAAGTATTTATACCAAAAGCACCATACATCCAAGTATGGTCAAACCTTCTACCTTTTTTCCCAAAAGCAACTTCTATCTCTTCAAGTTTTAAATCCACAACTAGTTCCTTTTTCCGGAACCGCCTATAAGAAAATATGAACAACTAAAATATAAGCAAAGGCTTAGTGAATATACTTGCATACATTTATGAACACGAAGGAGGGCAAAGTACAAGGACTATTACATGTAACCTATGACACCGTCATGCCACATTTACATGCTCACCCTGCACACTAAACACTATACATGGATCCATATAAGCTAAACAATCATAACAATAACTACCATCGGGATTATTAGGCCTCATAACAAATCAACTATCGAGATTCTTAGGTCCCTGAGGTTCTTAGGCCTCATAAACACTATGCCCCAAAATGGGCCTACGCCAAATCAATTACCACACATGGATAAACAAACTTCAACATAATGTGGTCAATTGACCCAACGTATACATAAAAGTATGCAAATATACTCACCTCGTCCGCAACTTGAACAATAACGCTAAAACGATAATGCACAAATAAGCTTCAACCTATGATCAAAACATACAATATATAAGCTTATATTCACAACTTGACTAGCTCAACCTAGTCATACTCAATCACTAGCCTTTTCTAAACCCAAACCCAACCCATTTGTCATTGAGTCTCTTTTACTTTCAACAATAACACTAGATAGCTCAATCTACCATTATCATCATTATTTCAAAGACTAGTAAGAACTCAACTTTCTCATAAATCAAAACTATCACAAGAGCTTATCAATTTCTTAGCCAAACTCAACACATAACTCAATGACAAACTAGGTTATCTAAGGAATTGGGAAAATTTTTATCATAATTCAATATCTATTAAAAACCCCCAAATTGGTTGACTCCATGAACCCTAATTTCAAAAGAAAGATGAAAACTAAATTAGGGGAATTCAATACCTCAATAAACAATAAGTTAATTCAAGACTTAGGTTGGAAAATTCTTCTTCCCCTCTCTTTCCTTGAAAATTCGGCCACCACCACCACTTCCACACAAACCCTAGCTTTAATTTCTTGAATGAAGATTATTTGGTGGTGATTATTATTATAATTTCTATCCTTTACTTGGAGGAATTGATCTTTGAATTTGAAAGAACAAGAAGGAATTGCATGAGGAAAGGTAAAGAAGAGGAGAATAGGAGTAGTGGAATAATGAATCACAAAACATGGATGGCTGACACATCCTGGGCTTGTCACGCCCTCTATCAAAATTTGTGGATATTTTTACCCGCTATCCATTAAAGTTCCAACTAAATTAACCCCATTACCAAATATAAAATACTAGGAAACTAATTTAATGTTAAAACTATAAAAAAGGGTTAATTTATTTTACCTTAAAATCTTTGGGGTGTTACAAATTTTAAACATAAATTGAAATGATTCAATAACTTTTGGTTTTCATTTTAAATTTAATCATTAGATGATATTCAAGTCTCAAATCCTCACATCTTAATTAATCTATTGACAGTTGGTACATGTTCTAAAAGAAATAATTATGGGTCCATTTTGGTGCATATTAAAAGCATGAATGATTGAAAATTCTCCAACAAAAAGCATTAAGGTTGAGGAGATTATTCATAGCATTAAAATATTTAGTTTTTCTTAATACAAGAGTAGAGTGAATTAGTGAAACATATTATTATTACAGGCGGACTATTTGCACTTTATAGTGGTCCATTGACTATTTTATATTAAAAATGAGTATAATACCCTTTGGAATAAAAATGAGAGAAAAAACCCAAATGGTTTAAAAATCATTGTTCTTCATGAAATAGGGATGATGGTGATGATAATAATCATAATAAATCAACCTATTTTGCATATTTAAAAATCACTTAAAAATCAATTTAATTAGAAGAAGATAACATTTGAAAAAGTTAAAGAATAAAAAGGAAAAAGACTTGGTACCAATTCACATATCATATTTTCAATGTATTAGGTTGATTTTTAGGTATGTAAATTATGTTCATTTTTCTTTTTAGTCGATGGTGATACCAGTATGTAGGTATTAAGTTGTTTTTTGTTTCGTCTTTGTTCCTTTAAGACCATTTAAATTTTATCTAATACTTAAAGAAATGGTATTCTCAAGAACCCGTTAGTCCCGTAAAGGAATTTTTGTTCTCAAATTAGAGACCCTGCAACGCTGTCTGACGGTGAGACTCCACAGACCTTAGCTGGTTAAAAATATTTATAATATTTTGAACAATAAAGTTGATAAAATTAATTAATTTGCAGAATAAATAAATCATTTGTTTACAAATAGTTCAATTTGTTAAGAATGATGTATTATATGATATCTATCAATTTATAACATGCATGCTTGTGCAACGTGTTGGTGACAAGTGGCGGTGGTAGATGACGACTGCGGGCGGCGACAGTTGTGATGATGACAATGGGTGGTTGTAGGCAGTGGCGAATCTAGGAATGAAATTCACGTGTGTCCAAATTTAGTTTACAAATTTTTTCCTCTCGTATTCAATAACCAGTTGGGTCAGGTTTTTACAAAACATCATATATATGAATCGAAATTCTTCGCAAAACGATTTTTTTTTCTTTCAAAGTACCTATTAACTATTAAGCGAAAATCTCACAAGATTCTTTAGTTATACCTTGCCATAATATTTATTCAACATTTATTAAGACCACTATTTTAACTACAAAGAAACTAAATTTGTTGTTTTTTATTATTATTATTGTACATTTCTTACTATAGGAATTGATTTGGTAAATCTTGTTTGGTTCCCCCTCCTTCTCGATTTCAAACTTCTTCCCACGACCACCTTAAAATCTTACTTAACTAACTGTTGGGTTATTATTATTACACAATGGCACTACTTTGAAAAATCTTTTGATAAGTTTAGTTTTATAAAGATTAGATATTTTGAATTATAAGTGAAAGAAGAGTGATCAAAACGTTAAAAGTTTGATGGTATGCTACTAATGAACCATTAGGATGAGAAAAATAGCTCATGTATCTTCCTAAATTGTTTTATTTGATAACTAACACATCTAAAAACTACGTGTATGTAATTATAACTTATTTACTTCAAATATTTTATAAGACTTACTTTATAATTTACCTAGATCGAAACTCTTAGATAACATGTGTTCAATCATAATTTCTTAACATGCTTGTTAAAAAAAATTCAAATCTAACGTAGGTCCATGGATCTACTTTAAACCTATATGGAACCGCCTTTGGTGGTGTTGTTGTTGTTGGTGGTGGTGTAATGATGAATGTAAAAGTAATTAATGTTAAAAGTGGTAATGTAGTTATTTTTAGGGTTGAAAAATTTATGTTGTAAATCAACTTTAGTATTTACCCTATTCACTAACTATATAATTGAGTCAAAGTTTTATGGACTTTTGTGACTACGAATCATAAAACCGCTACTAAGCGTTACTAGTTGGAATGATTGATGTAGATTCAAACTATCCGGATTCAATGTAGGATTAAGGGGGTCCCAAGCCCCTCCTTAATTTTGTCCAACAACCATTATTTTGTATATTTTTAGCTTTATCAGAATTTTATTATATATATTTCATTCAATATATCTAAAAATTGAATGTTATTTTATTTCTATTCTAAGATGGTAGTATTTATTAGTTTTGTGTAACTATATGAAACAATATACCTGTCTTTGTATTATTTGAATTTATGATAGTCATTTTTCTCATAATTCTATAAAAAGTAATGCAAAACTAAATATAAATAGTTTAAATTTATTTTGAATAGTTGTCTAACTCATTTTTATTATTACCTCTATTACTTATTTGTGTCCTCGTTAAATAATCTTTTTAGATTGTTATAAATATAAATATTGATGAATTTGTCGGTATGAATTAAAGATAAAGTTAGAAAAAAAAAAAAAAAAGAAAAAGAAAAGAGTCAAAAGTAAAGGAGAAACCTTTTGACTTTAAATAAAGTTAGATTTTGTATAATGTATTAATGTCCCACCGTGGTAATTACATGTTGATTTCCTGGAACCGGTGTTTACAGTTTGAAGGGTATCCAATAAAATATTATGTATATGGCCAAAAACTTTTATGGTAATTACAATTGTGCCATTATGGAAAGTGAAAACCGACCAGTTTTATTTGTATGAACACGACCTGGCAAAATTTTCCACTAGTGAGCAGAATATAAGTTTCTTTCACTAACAAAAGTACCAACTAGACTAGAGCACTACTACTCCTACTACAGTGAGCTGTGAGCATTCTTCATCTGGACACCAACCAACCCCTTCCTTCACTAGCTTCAGTTCTATCTGGTAATTCATATATATATATATATGTAAAATGATTTATGATGTAACACCTTTGCTAGATGATGATGCTCTCTCAAACTCACTTAAATCATTTTCTACCCATGCTAAAAAGCCCCCATGATTTTAATGGTTTATGAGAGCAACATCGTCCATATATATAATATATATATATATACATTCGAATGACTGATTAGGTTGGTGTTTTTCATCAGAAATGGCAGAAAAGGAGCATTTAAACGAAGAAATTGATGTTCCACCCAAGAATAAAAATATTCGCCGCCGTCGTAGTTATCATCTCTACCAAGAAAAGAAAAATCAAGTAATGCATTTTCTCATTTTATTTTATAAATTTTTTGATCAAACGGAACTTAAAGATTTTGGGGCTGGTTCCACTACCAACATTGGCCTATTATAGGATCATGCCGTGAAGATGAACATATGGGAAAATTCTTTAAAAATGTAACATTGTTTAACAAATTTGAAACTAACTATATTCCCCTTTTTTGTATGATTTAATAGACTAATCTTTAGAATAATGTAAATGATAATAGATTATTCTATAGGAAATTTAGGTAAAAAGGTTTTATTTTATTTTATTTTTTTTTATAGATTTTGCCGTTCTTTGACATTTGCTATACGGCGGAATTATCAACTGTCATACAACTACTCTGATCAATCCCAAACGGTTCATATTGTTTTGAATTTGAAGTGCTCAAATTTCATAACCTAAGTAGCACATTGTTGACCCATTTGAGTGACTGGTTGTCAAAGCGCTAAAATTATGTGATCGTGAGTACTCTGAACGTGTTTGCCCTTTATGAAGCTCATATGATGGAATCACAAGTTTATTTAAAGTAGTATGAATTTTTACAAGGTTTTTAAAAGTGTAAAATCTGTTGTGAAGATATCAGAGTTCTTGTTGACTTGTTGTTTGGGGGATGGGGGTTTCGACAAAGCCAAACTCCCCTTCTAGTGAGAACAAACCTTCGCAACGTGTTTACATTTTAGAAAAGTTGCAATACATATGTTCTTACAAATAAACGCAACTAATAGGAGATTGTAAAAAACCCAAACTAAAAAGAATCAGAAACTCTTCATGAAGGTTTGTATCTCCATTGACCCGCAATAAAAAGAAAGAATATTACACACAACTGACAGATGGACTATCTTTGTAGCTGAACTAGCGTGGTTGGGACTGACCATATGAAATTTTTTTTAAAGAGGAACCCAACTTGCAGAATCATGTACGATAGATAGACTATTTAAATATCCTTTACCTATGTTTTAATGGGTTAAACATATATTGGATAGTGGATACAGTTGGACAAAGAAAATAAATGGATATGGATTTGGTTACACTTACAATTGATCTATTGTGATTCGTACATGTATAGCGCGCCTTAAATAGTTTTCGCTTCTCATTCTCTCATAACACCATTTTTGCTCTTTGTTTTACGTAGAGACGCTTCCAGGAGATATTATCCAAGTTGTCTGATGAAAATCTCATAAAGGACAGTGGATCAGGAAAGTTATACAAAGGACGAGTATTACGGTATGGGAAGTTGAGGGATATTGTTGCATGGAGGTTAGATAGTAAGTATGGGCAAGGATACATGGAGTTCGAGACAGAGATTAGAATGCTTTCTAATCTCCAGCATAAAAATATCAGCTCTATATTAGAGTCTTATAACCAGGATAATGAAAAGATCATCATTTACAAGGGAGGATCTCATGGGATTCTGGACCAACATCTATGTGATCCAACTCTCATATGGTCTCGGAGACTACAAATATGTTTAGGCATTGCACGTGCATTGAATTACATCCATTATGATGTCATACATTGTGATATTAATACCTCTAAAATAATTTTAGATGAAGATTGGGAACCCAAGATATTTGGTTTTGAACTTTCCTCAACATATCCTCAAAGTTGGAGGCATCGCCTTCGGTTCTCTCAATTCTTTGACTCCACCAGCATTATAACACCAAAATGTGATGTATACTCTTACGGGGTATTATTGTTTGAAGTCCTTTGTGGGAAGAAACCATTGGTTGAAGACAATGAGGTTAAGGAAGATCTAGATGAGATCATTGATCCTAATCTAAAGAAACAAATGGACGCACAATCGTTGACACTATTCTTAAAAATAGCTTACAGCTGCTTGAATCATCAACTTATGGAGCGTCCAACTATGGACCAGATTGTCAAAGAACTTGAGGAAGCGTTGGAACTTCAATGGAAACATGAAAATCTTGTAAGATCATCATGATGCTTGTTTTGATTTTCATAATCCTTCTGGCATTAAATTTATAAATGTTTTGATTTTCATAGTCCTTCTGGCATTTTTATTATGTCTACTTTTTTATTCAACTGTGGTAATTTGTATTAAAGGAGCATTTAACAGATGCGGAGGAAGGGATATTATCTAACCACATGAAGGTAATTGTCTCCTTTTACTTAGTTTTGAGGTGCTTGTGGTATGTAAAACTGATTTTTCACCAGGATATTTTCTCATGGTATGTTTGATGTTCCTTGAAAATAAAATTTGATAATTAAATTTGTTTTGACAAATTAATTCATGGAACAAGATAAAAACAGAAGACCCACACCCAACAAGTTGGGGATCTTTGCTTGGTTACTTTGGTTTGGGTTTAATATCTTTGCTTGGTTTACAAGTTGGGGGTCATTCTGAAACCATCTCTCTACCTTTCGTTAGGGGTATGACGATGTACATCTTACCTCTCTCCATGCCCCACATATCTTAGGGATTGGGGATTGTTTGAAAAACTGTGATTTAATTTAAATCTTGTATCATTCCTTAATGTAAGTTGGTAATAAGTCTGAAATTAGTTGGTGGATGAGTATAAAGTTCAGCACTTTGCTGTTGCAATATTTTGTATTATTTGTTTATAATTTTGTGATTGTCAATATATTTTTTTTGGAATACAGTTCTGTATCAGTTTTCATAAAAGTATAGAGATATTCTCCATTATGTTTTATTTCTATTTAACTAACAAATTGTTAGTTAATTTGGGGTGTTATCTATAACCTACTTGTAAATCTTGATAGGAATGAACTAATATAAAAGACACATTTTTCTTTCTTATTTCATTATCATCCTGCTATCATCAGGTACAAGCTCAAATACTCACCTCCTCACTTGGCACATAAATTTGTAGATGGAATTATTGAAGATTCCGCTAAGCAAAATAAGGTTGGCCACAAATAATTTTGATGAAGAAAAGGTTATAGGGTGTGGCGGGTATGGTAAAGTGTATAGAGCAAATCTTGACGTTTTAGATATCCAAAGTTTGTCATCAGTGGAAGGGAAATGTAAAGATGAACTTCCAAAGAAAAGCAAAACTGTAGCTATAAAACGCATCAACGAGAGGTCAGACGATCAAGGTAAGGAAGGGTTTTTGAGGGAGATTGAATTGCTTACAAGTTGTAAGCATTCAAACATTGTCTCTCTTCTTGGCTTTTCCAAAGAAGCTCGCGAAATGATTCTTGTATATGAATATGCTTTTAAAGGAAGCCTTAGTGAGTATCTGGGAAGCACAAGTAAAAAGATTAATCTTAATTGGTCGCAAAGAGTACAGATATGTCTTGATATGGCACATGGAATTAATTACCTTCATACCGACATGGAGGGTAAACCAAGGATAGTACATCGAGATATAAAGAGCGATAACATTTTGTTGGATGAGAATCTGAATGCAAAGATTGCCGATTTTGGGCTCTCAAAGTTCCACCCTGCCAATCAAGAAGTGAGTGCTATCTATACGAATAATATTGCTGGCACAGAGGTGTACATGGATCCTGAATTTCTAACTACAAATAAGTATAAAAAAGAATCAGATATATACTCATTTGGAGTAGTTTTATTTGAGATCCTATCTGGGAGATTAGCCTATGATCCGATTTACATGATGGAAAATGAAAAGGGGCTTGCACCTATTGCCCGACGACGGTTCAACGAGGGAACGTTAAAGGAATTGATAGATCCTCACATAAGAGAAGAAGATGATAAACATGGTTTTACTCTAAATAGAGGGCCGAATCAAGAATCTTATGATTCGTTTGCAAAAGTCGCATATCAATGTTTGGCAGAAACTCAAGCCAAACGTCCAACAATTGAGGCTGTCATTAAGGAGCTGCAGTGTGCATTAAAATTGCAAGTAAGTAGATATTTTACTTCATTCATGTTGTTCTTTTTAGTAAGTTTTTTGTTCACATAAGTTTTGAATACATAGAGCACATACTTAATTTTTTATTGTCAAAATTAGATGAACTTATAACTCATACCATCGAACCACGGACTTATAGATTAGTAGAAGTAGTAATCTATATGTATATAGTGGGTTTCTTCTAATTTCCAAGCAAGCTTTAAAAGATTATGGTCTAGTTCAGATCGATAAGGTGTGATTTTTCATCAATAACTTTATCATTTATTTGGTCAGCAACTTCTTTTATTTTATTAATGTATATGTAGAATTACTAATCTATAATGACCGAGGTTTTAAAATTGAAAATCCAAATTTCTACTATTTTAAACCAAGAGTATTATATATAAAAAAAATTGATATGGTTATTGGATTTCAAACATTCATTTTAAAATTAATACTCATTGAACATGACTTAATTATTAGGTATGTGCTATAGAATCTTATGCTATGATTGTGCTAATTTTTAGTTTCACTTTTCGAATCCAAAGTTTTAAAATTAGTTATCAACTCAATTAAAATGTAAATGCCCTTTTTGGGGTGAAATTCATATGTTTCTTTTCTACAAAGGTATGAACAAAGTATAATAGCCAAGTTGTTCCTCTATACTTTTATCATCCTTGAGAACATGTATGCAGACAACAACATTCCAAAAGTTTTAAGCGTTCAATATTGCAGGGGGAAACCATGGTACTCTCAAGGTTTCGGCTTAGTGATATAGCATTTGCTACTGAGAATTTTTCAAAAACATATTGTAGTGGGTTAGACTCAAATGGTATGGTGTATAAAGCAGTACTTGATCATTTTGACAACAAAAGTTTATTGGCGACAGAAGAGAAGAACAGTGGTGAACCACCCAAGAGACGCATTAGTGTCGCTATTAAACGTATCTCTACTAGAGAAGACAGGCACAAAGAAGAAGGGTTCTTTGAAGAAATTGAAATGCATACAAGCTATAAACATCCCAACATAGCTCCTCTTATCGGCTTTTGTGATGAAGGTAATGATATGATCCTTGTTTACCAGAATGCTTCTAGCGGAACCCTCGATGACTATCTGAGAGGCACTAATAAAATGGGTAAGTATACGTGGACTCAACGTCTATATATGTGCCTTGAGATTGCACGTGGACTCAATCACCTACATACCATGATGGACCGCAAGCAAGGAATGATACATGTAGACATAACGAGTGCCAACATTCTGGTAGGAAAAAATTGGGAAGCGCAGATTGCTTATTCTGGGATCTCGAAATTACTCCCAGTAAATCAAGAGGAAAGCACCCACATCTCTGCCAATAGCGTAGGCACAAAAGTGTATCACGACCCAGAATTTGAAAAGACCGGTGAATTGAAAAAAGAATCAGACATATACTCTTTTGGAGTGGTTCTATTTGAAATCTTTTGTGGGAGGTTGGCATACGATCCAGCTTACATAGTTGAAAATGACAATGGGCTTGCACCAGTTGCCCGTCGATGCTTCAATGATGGAACAATAAAGCAAATAATAGATCCTGCGCTAAAGGAAGAAACGGATGAAACTTCACATAGAGTTCCTGTTCAAGATTCGCTGGACACATTTATAAGAATCGCATATCAATGTTTGGCTGAAACTCGAGCAGAACGTCCAACCATGAAAATGGTCATCAAAGAACTTGAGACGGCGCTTAACTTTCAAGTACGTCAATATTTTCAAAGTGCAACGTTTTTTCATCTATACTCGAGTTGTAAATTAGTATCATCATTAGCCCTTACAGGGAATGCGTGTCTATTTGCTGGGTAATTTTCAAGTATATTAAGCACAAACGAGAACAACAGATATATCGTAGTAAGTAGATTACATTAATGAATAATTAGAAGGGTACCGTCGTGATGCGGTAGTGTAATGGTAGTGCCGGTGATGGGTGGTGGTGGCCATGTAATGACTTCGGTGGCGGTGGCGGCGCTGATTGGTGGCGGTGGTGACGGTGATTGGTGGTGACGGGCGGTGAGGGTGGCAGCGGTGGGGGTGGAGACGATCGGTGGTGGTGGTGGTGGGCGGCGGTGGCGGAGTCGAGTCGATTAACGGTTTCATCAGATTGGTACAATCAGTTCTCAGAAGTTCATTTAAATTTTTAGGGGTAGTTTTGTTTAGAAAATGAGTGGATGAAAAATTAGAACTAAACAGGGGTATTTTAAGGATAAAAAAATTCTTAAAGACTTAAAAGGGGAGGGGCTAATTCTTTTTATAAAATATTATAGATTATAGATGTATACCTTTAAATCTTAAGTTTATGATTTGTTTTTGACCCCAAATATAGATCATACTATAAGTTCAAATGTAGACCCATAAGTAGAATTACCATCTACTTTGTGTCAAATTCTTGGGTACGTTGAGTCGTTAAAATGTGTCAAATAATGTACTTTTTCTTATGTTTCACAACTGATTAATATCTATATTAAAAACAAAGGAAGCGATCTGTACACCACTAATTTTTGGCAATACACCAGTAAATGTGTTTTACAGTGTTGTACTGTACAACTAACTAAAACATATTTAGTGGTATATTGTCAAAAACTGGTGGTGTACAGATCATCTTCCAAAACGAAATTACCGTGTTACGTGCAAAGAATAGTAAGGCTTTTATTTGTGTCCGTTTTCATTTTTTTAATGGGCTAAATTCATTTTCTTTGGGCCCGTTTTTTACTTTTTTTTTTATTTTGGGCTTCACATATCTATTTTGTTTTGGACCTTATATTTTGATCTTTTAAATTTTTTTTAATTTTGTTTATAAAAATGACTTATTTTAATTAGATGCTATCATTTTTTTAAATTTGTTACAGTTTTTAAGATTATCTCATCTTATTACACTTGAACTATTACATAATATATATACACGTAATAGTAGTGGGTACATTTCGAATATGTACATGTAATCATCCCCAAATATTAATTTGCAAGCCTTATTAGTTTCCAGTTTTGTTTCGGTTGATGTTTTATTATTATAGATTATTTTTTGTTTCACATTCTGTTTTTCAATGATTTTGGAAATTAGCTTTAATTATGTTCGTACTATTATTTTGTGTTTTTATTTAAAAATTTTTACTTTCATACATATCATCTTTTAGAATTTTTAAAATTTCTTAATATTTTTGAAATTATACTGTCAATTTTCTAATCTATAATAGCTTATTCATTAAAAGATTAATATTAATCTCAGTTTTTTGAACTATATGATTCTAAAAACATGTTATAAATTTTACAACGAAAAACAATAAATATAATCTCTTGGGGCAACACGCGGATGACATACGATGTATGTATTATACAATAATGGATATGTATGTATTAAAAATAGATGATTATGAATAAATTTTTTTCTCTAAATATAAGAAGTCCAAAATCATAATTGTTCTTTGCAGAGGGTTTGATAAGCGAAAATATTTTGAGCGGCACTTTTTCTAATTTGGAATTGGATTGTAAGTTGTTTGATTTAATATATAATGAGTGGATATAAATCTGATATATACACCTAGGGGTTAGTTATTATAAAACAAGTATTAAAGTAAAACAAATAAGACAAAATCTTGACCCTTAGATCATGATAAAATTGATGCATGGAGATTCGCATATGTATTGATGCATGATGATTTTCATAATGCACGGTGAGTTCTAGTGAAGGAAAATTTATTATTTTACATGTTTTACTTTAATACTTGTTTTATTTTACCTAAAACCTATACACATATGTTTAAGCAATTATAATTTAAATGGTAAGTACAACTTAGTTAGGATTTCAATTTGATTTAATTAAGAATATTTAAAGGGACACTTGTCACTCAAGTAATACCCATTTGTCGTTTAAATAATACCACAATCCTGTTTTAGTTATTTTAATTTTGGTTTGTTCTAACCCATGAATTTTTCAATAATTTTAGAAAAAAATCCGGATGAAAATTTGAGATAGCTAAAAGAAGTAAAAATATAGTTGGAAAATGAAAGCGATAGGAAAATAAAAATACAAAAAAATTATGATGTCATATTCTTTTAAAAGTTGTGCTACAAAAGAAGCGAGACTTGCCACTTCATCTTTTTTCTAAAAATAGCTTCTGAAAACAATCTTGTTTTATTAATATAAGAGATATATATAGGGGTGGGAATATAAGGCTGTTAGGTACCTAAACTTAGATGTCGGACACTCACATATTAATTTTTTAAACAATAAAAATAATGGGGGTCCAGACATTTATTCATTAAACAATAAAATATTAGTATGTGTGGGGTTCCACACCTAAGCTTAGGTGTTGGACAACCTTATATTCCTTTTTCCCATATATATATATATATAATAAAATATTAGTATGTGAGGGTATGGAGTATGTGGCTGTTAGATACCCAACTTGGGTGTAGAACCCCTCACATCTTGTTTTTTTAATCCATGAAAAGCATGGGGCCCAAGCATTTATATATATATATATATATATTAAAATATTGGTATGTGAGGGGTTCTACACCCAAACTTAGGTATCTAAAAGCTACATACTTAATTTTCTCATATATATATATATATATATATAATGTATAGAGAGAGACTGATTATTCTAAAACAAACAAATAAGGTCATGAAGGAGATAATAATATACTGATGCACAAGTATATAAAATTGTGCATTAGAGATAAAACCAATAATCATGATTCATGATGGCCATCTTTATTCATCGAGGATATCTCACCATGGGTAAAGTCCTGCACCTATCCAAAGTCTATGAGATAAACCATAAACAGTTACATATGATTTATAGAAAAACCCACAGACTTATCAATACAGAGAGTCGAACCCTTTTTTAAACTCACTCTCTCTCTCTATATATATTTTTTCCCTATATAAGGAAATTATTTTAGGAACTCATGAAAACCCATTTTTCTGTAAGAACCGCGAAAAGTTTCAAATTATGTATTGAATTACATGTTTCTTTTATTTATTCACACTGTTTGGTTCACATGTGAACAAAAACGTGAATATATTCATTCACAAGTTCACGAAAGGCTATTTTAATAGAAAAGTTTCTTCTACAACATACTTTTTTGTATCATTTTATATGTGAATGGAAAAAAAAAACAAACTATGTGATACATAATCTGAGAGTTATCATAGTTTTTGAAAAAATATAGTTTTCAAAATATGGAAAGTTTATATATAGAAAACATGCATTTGGGGTTCGGATTTTTAACTTGAAGATCATGGCTTGCATAGATTACAAACATGAACTTCATATTCTTTTTTGAATTATGAATTTGATTGGATGTCTCATGACTCATAGGAAAACCTTATGCAAGCCCTTCAAGTTTCACTTAAAGATGTTGAGGAGGCCACAAGAAACTTTAGTCAAAAAAATTGTGTTAGAAGTGGAAGATATTGGAAAATGTATAAAGGAGAATTTTTTGCTGATGTTGATACTAATGTTGATGCCAATGCTAATGCCAATGGGTGTACCACAATTATCGCAAAGCGGTGGGATAGCATGTCTAGCCAAGGATGTCGTCAATTTTGGACAGAACTTAATATTGTTTTCAAGCATAAGCACGAGAATATCATTGGTCTTGTAGGTTATTGTAACGAACAGGATGAAAGGATCATCGTTTATGAGCACGCGCCTTATGGAACTCTTGATATGTATTTGGATGACGCTAGTCTAACATGGATGAAAAGGCTCAAGATATGCATCGATGTTGCTAATGGATTGGAGTTCCTTCATAGAGGTGCTATAACGCTGAAGAAAGTGGTACATAGGAACATCCAAAGCCATGCAATTCTATTATATGATGACTGGAAGGCGAAAATTTCAAATTTAGAGTTGTCTTCATCAGAATCATTACCGCACGACATGGAACATGTCAGCAGTATTAACGCTTATGGTGCATTTGGCTATCTTGACCCAGAGCACAAACAAGGTTTCTTAACTGAAAAATCTGATATATATTCATTTGGTGTGGTTTTATTTGAGATATTGTGTGGAAGATTGGCATGGGTAGAGGACTGCAAGGATCATTTGCGATCTTTAGGTCCTCTAGCTAAAAGGAAATATCAAGAAGGAAAGATTGATAAGATGGTGTTTGATGGTATAAAGGAACAAATTGGTCCGGAATCAATGGCTACATTTTCCAAAATTGCCTATAAATGCTTAAATGACAAGAGAGAAGAACGACCAATGGCAGGCGATGTAGTAATACAACTCAAGAAAGCATTGGATGTCCAAGTAAGCTCTATGTTTTTACTTATAAAGTGGCTATCTTTCAATAAGCCATGTATACTTAAGATATAGATAGATATTGCAATAAAGTAAACTGGCTTCATGGCATGTATCTTATATAAACACTCCATGTATCTGGTTTCATAAAATGTATTTTAAATATACAGAAAGATAATTTTGTTAGGCATTTTATTTGGAAACCACTTGTTACATATCAAATATCATATGTAGTAGTTTTAATAGTACATGGATGCCATATGCAATAGTTTAAATAGTTCAGGGAGGTCTTTGGTAGAAATTGATAGTTAAAAGGTTGAAGTTGTATAGAATGGAAATTAGGTTGTTATGTCGATTGCTAGCGCATATAGGCAGAGTGATGCAAACGGAAACCAGAGATATATAATTGAACTTGTTGATTCAAAGAATTACCAGGAACAATTTTTCAAATTATCGTTGATTCAAAATGGATATGATAATATGGTGATTTCACACACTAAACACACACTAGTGAATAGGGGAAGAATGAATTTCATAAATTTTAAGAATTGAGCAGTCCCCTGTGATTACAACCATATAAATAGACATGCAAAATTCAAACGGGCCTAAAAGAATAAGTGGACGAAAAGTGATTACAAAAAGAAAGTCCAAAAAAGTCCCGCAAAACCTAGAAAAAGGTCCATAATTAATAGAAAATGACGTTTTTGGCCCCGAAGGTTGACTGGTCATACGCTGAAAACAGAGCCTTGTAGCAAAAGTGATGGTCAATTTAGCGAAGCATTCTTTATACTCCTATCTAGGCCCTCCAAATACACTAGAGTTTGTTCTTCTAGAGTATGTTGAATTGTTGATGACTTGATTCAATAACACTGTCAGCTCATTTGTGTGATTAATCACCATTTATTATCCACTCTAGAATTTTCTCTGTATCAATTAATATCAGATCCAACATCCTTTTATTTTTACTCGTATTTCTCAGTGTAATACTAAAATTGTTGACCCTCCCGTGAACAAACTAAGTCTACGTCTTTCTTAAATGTTCTGTATATATATATATATAGGAAGATTATGAAATATGGGAGGCCCAACTGCCTAAAGACTACAAAGAAATAATTCAGATGTCAGACACCCCCGAGATCTATTCTACCATGAAGCGAAAGGAACTTTACAACTTACTCTCTAAAGGAATCCTGATTGCTGATGGCAAAGTGGTACTTACCATGATCTCCTGTCTCATTTTCTCTATTTTCTCTTGCAAGTGTTTATACATAATACTGATAGTAGCAACTGTGTTTTTTTTTATGTTCTTTTGTAACAGTGGTTCTCACTTGGAATTAATGGAGAAAGAAATGAAGTGGTATCAGCAAGCCAATTTTCATACAAAAAGCATCGGATGCGATCTATTCCAGAGTCAAGGTTCCCTTCCGATCTCTTTGTTTGTGTAGATGTATTTTATTGAATGTAGTTACATCCCTCTCAAATGAAAACGTTATATATAAAGTTTGGGTTCTTTTACCTTTACACATGACAAGATTTGAGGGAAGCATAAACCAATTTGTTGCAAGAAAACTGTCATTTAGTGATGCATAAAAATATAGTTTTTAAAGTAAAAACTAGTAAAAAGGTAAAATAGTGAAAAGATTTTGAACTCTTCCAAGTTTTCCTTGAAAAGATCTTATAGAAATCTTAAAAACTTTATACAAATGTAGATAAGAAGTAATACCACCTGCATTTAAACTAGTAGCTAGACAACCTATTTTATTTAGTTTCATAAGAAAAAGAAATAGGTAGTATAAATAGAAGTAGAAGTGTGTGGTGGGTGCATAATAGAGGCTATGACTTAGACTTCAATATATATCTTTTAACATGTGCAGGTTTCATAAGATAGCAGAGATATCAGATATTTCGAATTTGAATATCCAAATAAAGATAAGAACCCAATTTTTATCCATGGGAGTCCACTATGGCATTCATCTCATATTTAGATTTTGTGGTGTAAAAAAATCCGTAGCTAAACAGATGTATGTGAATCTAGCATACAAAATGGGGAAGGAAACTTTAAATGCATATTTCGCTACTTGGGGAGAGGATGAGTGGATGAGGATTGAATTGTATCGGTTTTTGAATGACAAGGAAAAAACTGACGTTGTGTTTCAACTAGAGAGATTTTCAAGGTCCTATTGTGGAAACCGCGGCATTTATGTTGAAGGCCTTGAGTTTCGAGCCATTGACAATGCAAGTTTTAGTACACTCTCTGGTTCTTATTACATATTACTTTGATGTAGTTTAATGCATGAAGAAGTATAAAGAGAGGCCACATTTTTTATGTCTACATTACACTTTACAAGTATATAACGTGTACTGTATAATATTTCCTACAGGAGAAACATGACGAAAACAAGGAGAAATATCATATGCTTTCTGCAATGGAGGCCATTTGCAATTTTTCTGATACAAAGCTTTGTATTTTGAAACCCTCAACTGAGTCCAGGTTTTGCTCTTTTTGACCATATCAATTACACCTTCTCATTCTAATCATCAATCTTCCTTTATTTCATTTGATCATTTCCCCTTCACGTACGTACATACTTTACGTAATTTAAGGCAACTTTTGTTCTCAACTTTGCTAACTTAAATAGTTGAAACTTGCTCATTTATGAATTAGCTTTCCTAAAATGAAGAATTTTTTGTGTGTATATAAACACCTACCTTATGTCAATAGATAGACAAACAGCATTTCACTTCATAGATTTTGAAGAAGTTTATTTAATCTTTAAAATTGTGTAATCACTTGATATATCGTATATACGATTTAGATTTCGAAAGGTGATTGAGCTTTTATCAACACAAGAATTTCGTATCAAGTGCAAAATTGAAAGTGAAAGATTGTTACCAAATACAGAATACATATGTTACCTTGTGTTCAAGCTTTCAGAAAAGTGTAGTGGGTTGCATTGCCCAGTAAAAGTACGAGATCAACAGCAGGCCGAGATCAAACAGACTCGAATTGTTTATTTTAGAACCCCACACTCATGGAATGTGACCGGTGACGATAATCAGGGTCCAAAAGAGAGGGAAGATGGATGGATGGAGGTTAATTTGTGGAAGTTCAGATCAGAGCTTGATATTGATAATGACTATATCTTAATAAATTTGAAACTTGCAACTTATGAAGGAACTATGGTTGGTCTTGTTGTATGTGGCCTAGAGTTTCGTCCGATGTAGGATTAGGTGTATATATGTTCCAGTTATAACAGATGAATTTTCAGGTACATCTCCAAACATCTCTATATCCATATTCAGTAACTTCTGTTAGTAGCTAATGTGTTAGAATGAGGTTACAAAAATTGTGTTATTATGACTATATATAATCCAGCCATTTATGTACTAAAGCATTTATGTATTACTTTTGGGAAATGACATTTGTACCATTAATTTTTATAGATCTACCACAATATACAAGTCGTATTGCTAACTGTACAAGTTAACGATGCATAGTTGTGGTACATCTATCAAAAGAAGTGGTACGAATATCACTTCCTATTACTTTTGACCCATTTGAACAGTTTTGTTTTTAACATAACCTATTAAAGATAGATTCAACCCATCAACCAATTTTATAGGTATATGGGTCAAATTTGCGATCTCTAGATCTAGTGAAACCCCGAATTCAGTATTCAATCATGCTATTTCTGAAAGATTATTGAATGATATGTTTTTCATTGAATCTTATTAAAATACAAACGTCTTATATCATGTGAAGATACAACCAAATCCCCATAAATATAGGAGGCTCATAAATATAAAATCAATGTAAAATTATAGCTAATATAGTTTCCGCTAATATTCCCCCTCAGTTGGAACGTGGATAGGCAGAAACGTTCAAGCTGGAGCGAAACAACTCAAACAGGTAGCGTGGAAGGCCTTTTGTAAATATGTCAGCATATTGCGCGGAAGAAGGCACGTGTAGAACCCGAATATGACCAATCCTAACTTTTTCACGCACGAAGTGAATGTCCATCTCCACATGTTTGGTATGTTGGTGCTGGACAGGATTACCAGATAGGTAAATGGATAGGTAAATGGAAGACACATTGTCACAAAAAACGACAGTAGCTTTCTGAACTGGAACTCTTAACTCGAGAAGTAGATTTCGAACCCAAGTAGCTTCGGCTACTGCATTAGCAACGCCTCTATATTCAGCTTCCGCACTCGACCGTGAAATAGTTTGTTGTCGCTTAGACGACTAAGAGATGAGATTATCGCCAAGGAAAATGCAGTAACCAGAGAGCGGCGAGTGTCAGGGCAACCCCCCCAATCTGCATCAGAGTAAGCAGTCAAGGCATGATTTGGGGATGCTGATAAGCGAAGACCAAAATCCATAGTGCTATGTAAATAACGTAATACTCGTTTAAGGATGGCAAAGTGAGGTTCCCTTGGAGCGTGCATGAATAGGCATATTTGTTGCACTGCATAGGAGATGTCGGGACGAGTAATAGCGAGGTACTGTAAGGCACCCGCTGAACTGCGGTATAGAGTCCCATCTGGAAGAAGTTCCCCTTCAGTGGCACTAAGTTTAGAGTTGGTATCCACAGGAGTAAGACAAGGTTTGCATGTGGTCATATTTGCTCGATGAAGAATGTCTCGGGCGTATTGAGACTGGCCTAAAATCAAGGACTGTGATCACGAGTGACTGTGATGCCAAGGAAATAATGAAGATGCCCCATATCAGACATTGCAAACTCATTTGATAACTTTGTGATGATTGCGGTGAGAAGACTTTGATGACTTGCAGTAAGCACGATATCCTCCACATAAAGAAGAAGATAAGCGAGTTGATCACCATGCTGGTAAATACATAATGACGTATCACACACACTGCTATAAACCCCAAAGAGCTTAGGTAAGAGGAGAACCGTGTATACCATGCCCGTGGTGCCTGTTGTAGGCCGTATAAAGACTTTCTTAAGCGACAAACATGATTCGGGTGTGCGGGGTCGATGAACCCAGGTAGTTGAGTCATGTACACAGTTTCTTGAAGTGTGCCATTAAGGAAAGCATTTTTTACATCTAATTGATGTATTGGCCATGATCTGGACACTGCTAATGACAAAACTGTACGAATGGTGGCTGGTTTAACAACCGGGCTGAATGTTTCAATGCAATCAATTCCAACATTTTGAGATTTCCCATTACAAACAAGACGAGCCTTATACCTATCCAATGTGCCATCAGCTTTAAATTTATGGCGAAACAGCCACATCGATCTAATGATCGGGTAATCCATAGGGTTTGGAACAAGTTCCCATGTATTATTATCCTCCAAAGCACTAAATTCATCGTTCATGGCACGAAGCCAATTATGGTCCAATAAGGCTTTCATATAAGAAGTTGGCACGGGAGAGATGACAAAGGTAGCGACCAGGTTATACCGTGGGTTTGGTTTGGTGACCCCCGCCTTGGATCGGGTCAACATGGGGTGGTCATTTGTTGGACCCGTGTTCACGTTAGTTTGTTGGGCGTCAGATTGGGGTGGGAGGTGGCACGGTGGTGTAGGAGGTGCTGACACAGGTGGGGTGGTGGTGTGAGGTGCTTCTGTTTGAGTCGGGCTTGACGGGGGTTGTTGTGCCAAGGGTTGGCTTGCGTTTTGGGGTTGTGATGAGGGTGATGTAGAGGGGTGTTGTTGAACATGATGTGTAGGAGCAGCTGATGTTGGGAAGGATGGATGGAAGAAATGAGTTATGGTAGAAAGTGAGTCATCAAGGAAGGTGTAGGTGGAGGGTGAGGTTGGTTTAAAATCATTGAAAGTAAATGTTTTCTCATCGAAAATAACATGGCGGGAAAGATGTACCCGTCCCGTGATCGGGTCATAACATCGATACCCTCAAAGTCAGAAGGATATCCTAAGAATATGCATCGGGTAGACTGGGGTGAGAGTTTGTTAGGAGTCGTGGCTGACATGTTCGGGTAGCAAGCACAACCAAAAATACGAAGATGGTCATATGTGGGTTGGCGTAAGTAGAGGGCGTAGGCGGGTGTTTGGAACTGTAATCTTTTTGTTGGAAGGATGTTATGAAGATAGGTGGTGGTGTGTAGAGCTTCAACCCAAAATGTGGGTGGAAGATGAGCATGAGTTAGAAGAGCACAAATTATATCGTTTAAACGACGTATCATTCGCTCGGACCGTCCATTTTGTTGGGATGTTTGGGGGCAATAGAACCGAAAGATTAGACCATTTTGAGTTGCAAATGATTTAAAGCTATTGTTATCAAATTCACCACCGATATCACATTGAAAGGTTTTAATGGTTGACTGGAATTGAGTTTGGACTAATTTGTGAAATTTGACAAATGTTGGGAATGTTTCAGATTTGTATTTTAACGGAAACACCCAAACATAATTTGTATAATTGTCAATTAGAACCATGTAATATTTGAAACTAGAATGACTTAAAACAGGGGATGTCCAAAGATCACAATGAATAGTATCAAATGGTTTAAAAGTAAATGAAACAGAATCACTAAAAGGCAAACGTTTACTGTTGGATACTTGGCAAGAGTGACAAACTGAAGATCCAACAACTTTATTACAAGGAAAAAAAGAACGACTAAGATAGTTGAGCACGGTCTCTCCAGGGTGTCCTAGACGATCATGCCATGGAATGGATGGTGACTATAAAGAGAGGGCAAGCTCAGTAAATGGATAGAGTTCGCCGTCACTGTTGTGTCAGGAAAGGAGGCGTCCATCCTTGAGGTCCTTCAAAGAAAAACCAAAAGGGTCAAATGTAACAGAAACTTGGTTATCAATGGTAAATTTTCGTACAGACACTAAATCTTTAACTATGTTAGGGGAGTGAACAATATGATTGAGGTGATATGTTTGTTGTGGGAGTTTGAGAAAGCCATTACCGGAGCCATTTACTTGTAATGATTGGCCATTACCGACAAGAATAGGACTAGTAGGAGATAAGCATGGAGTAGTGATTTTACCTCAGTTGGATGTTATGTGGGAAGTAGCTGCTGAATCCATGTACCAATTTGGATCGTTGTAGTTCAAACTCATGGTCAAAAGTGTTGTTCCAATATCACTCGGGCATAGAGCATTATTACTTGATGGGCTGAACCCAGGAGGAGCCGAAAAAGAGGCGTGATTTGTTAGATGGGTCTGAGGGGGCTGTGATGGGTAAGGTGTTGGTGGTGGAGTCCATTGGTTTGGGTATTGGGCTTGATAAAAAGAGTTTGGGTTGTAAGGTGGATGGGCTTGCCATGTGCTCCGATTGTTCCCGGTAGATTGTTGGGTTTGTTGAGCCTGACCCCACGAACTCTGCCCGTGAAATCCAGTCGACCTATCGTCCCTTGCCGTATATTGCCCACTGCGAGACTATTGACCACGTCCCTGTGCGGCTCTAACCGGGTCATAATTTTTCCTCTGTACCCATTTGGATATGGTGAACGAACTGAACTAGAGGAGGCTCACTGGTTGGTGTGATTGTTGTAGCTATGCGCTTGTGTTTGTGAGAGGAGGACGGTTTCACGATTTGTTCTGGTCCTAGCCGCCTGAAGTTGTTGCTCAGCTTCAATCATACCCTTGGCGACGTCCCATGATGGACAACTTTGATTGATAATTGCCCCGATTGCATTGTACTCAGCTGGGAGCCCTCGAACCATTTGGATAACAAGATGACTTTGGGTGACAGGTTGATCTATGTCACCTAGTTGATTGGCTATATCTTTCAAAGTTTGGCAATACTCGTCAAAGGATGCGCTAGAAGTGAGAGTAGTATTGCTGAATTTATGTTCGAGCGTGGCTGCACGAGCATGTTTATTGTTGATGAAGATGCCCTGTACTTTCAGCCAAGCTTCACGAGCAGTGATATCATTATCAAGAACCCGGGCAAGAAAATCATCGGGGAGAGAGTACCGAAGAATCAAGGCATCGAGTTCTGACCACGCCATGTAAGACGGATCTGATTGGTCGGGTGGGTCGGTTCCATTAATGTGGTTGAGAACTTTATAAGCTCGTACATGTAGTTTGAATAGCTTGACCCATGACGAATAAGTAACCTTCTTTCCATCAAGGGTGCGGATCTTGTTGTTGATGTTTGTGACGGAATAGGCTGGATGTAAGGATTGCTTGTCGGGATTGGTTGTGTTGTTTTTGTCGGAATCTTCTTTATTATGAAGGGTTTTGTCTGAATTTTCAAGATTATGAAGGGTTTTGTCTGAATTTTCAGGATTGTCTCCCATGGTGGTAAAAGGGGATGAACAGAAAGAAAGAAATAAAAAAAAAAAGATAAAAAAAATTAAGGTTTTAGTTTGGCTCTAATTACCATGAAAGATTATTGAATGATATGTTTTTCATTGAATCTTATTAAAATACAAACGTCTTATATCATGTGAAGATACAACCAAATCCCCATAAATATAGGAGGCTCATAAATATAAAATCAATGTAAAATTATAGCTAATATAGTTTCCGTTAATAATTTCTTGAATCCTACAAGTCGACCACAAGGTGAAAATCCTATGCTGTTTTAGTATTTTCAAACAGATTGGGTGTACCTGCTTTTGTTCACAAAACAACAAAAAAACAAACTGAAATGGGTACGTGGACTTTGTACTTAACCTCAGGATACCTCAAGACCAAAAACAAACTTAATTTTGATGATAAAAAATAAGAAAAATGATAATGATAGCCTTAAGGGCTGTCATTAATAACTTATTACATGCTTAAAAACTTGTACATTATATATTAAAAACCGTCTATTGATTTTCCAAACAGCAAGGTACAAATTTTAATGCACCCAATTAGTTTTTACTAACAATTTTAAAGGCTGTCATTAATAAATCTCAATGAAAAATGTGTTAAGTTTTGTAATATACAAAGAAAATTTGGCTACTTGCAATATTTGTATTTTACGCACTTCTATTTATACTTTTAGCTACAAGCCTACAATGATCTGAACTCACGCCGACATTACATTCAGAAATGTAATATATAATTACAAGTTGTTTTCCTCGTAACCATTACATTTTAGATGTAACAATATATAATTAGTTAATTACAAGTTAGATTTTTTGGGAAAACCAGCATTTGAATGGTATCCGATAAAATACTATATTATACTCGTACTAGTTACAGCAAAAAGATTCATGGAAAAGTACAATTTATAATTTTATATTATATGAAACTAGTAATTCCTAGCTCTAAGCTAAGCAAAAAGGTTTTGGGTTTAAGTTTGAAAAGTACATAAAAAGTCCTTTTATGAAAACTTAGTTTGGGTATACCCAAGTTCAAATATAAAGGAGTAGAGTTTATCCTTATTAATCGGTGTGTTTTCGGGCGAATTAATAGGAGGTTTTCCCCATCGGGTTCTCAAACGAAATTCTCAAGCTAAATTCACCTATAAAAAATAAAAATTAAAAAAAATATATTATATGTAACTGAGAACGAACGACTTTGGCGAAATTTAGGGGAATTATTAATTCCACTAGTGAGCTTTCTTTCACTACCAAAACTACTACAGTAAGTCATTAAGCATTCTTCATCTCGTCCTCAATTCCTTCACCGGATCCACTTTCATCTGCTAACTCATATAACATTTACTGTTTCCGTGATGGGGCTTTATGTATATAGAAGCATTGCTTCAAGCGGACGTCGTTCTCCTCAGGTTAGAGTAATACGAGTGTATTTTCCTTTTTATTACAATGTCTAGATTTGGTACAGCTTTACACAAGTCTAATCATTATTCAACGAATTAATTAATACAAACAAAAAAAAAACTTTTATAACTCAAAAATATTTATTTTTTAATTCCGCTTGATAGAAAATGCATATAATTCCGTTTTTGTATGGATAAGAAACGTTTTGAGGTTACTGTAATATAGTTTTTTCTTTTTATTTAAATGTAGAAATTTGGTATTACATACTTATATCGAGTCTAATTATTATATCTCATTATATATATATATATATATATATATATATATATATATATATAATATAAAACAATAGTTATTCTGATTTTTTAAAGTCATCCATCTTAAATTAAAATTATCTCTAAACATGTCACATAAGATTTATCCTACGTGGCACCTCCATATTTTTTTCACACTAATAGATTTTTATTAAATAATATAATATAATTATACATATATTTTAATATATTTTAAATATGGCATATAGAAAAAGTATATATATATATAATTTATATTTATATCAATCAAACATATATAAAAAATCACGACTAACCTTGCATGACATTTTTTAACCTTTTTATTTTAATTATAAACAATTCATAATTCATGACTCATAATCCATAATATTTTATTACATTTTCTAATATTATTAGGTTATACACGACCAAACAATTTTATTGTTTCTCCTTCGTTCTCTTGGCCGAAACCTTAACCAAAATTGGTTATTCTAGCCACAAAAAATGTCTATTTTATAATGATAATAATAGTTATTTTGAGTTTTACGAATGAATTTCTTGATTGTTGGAGATAAAATACTTTATTTCCTAATTGTGTTTAGGATTATTTTTTCCCGTCACTACATAAGGTTTTTTCTCCATCTTTTCAGCATTACTGAAAGCAAAAACTATAATGATTTTCTCTTATTTATCTTATTAGTTTTTACTTATTCGTATTGTATTTATGTGTATTTTGTATGACTAAATTTTTGTCATGCTTAGTTTTTTTACTTTGTATATATTATTTCGTTTGATGAATATATAAATATCATGCTACATTATCGATTTACGTTTGATTTGTTGATGATATCAAAATATCTTAGGTTAAATGTTGGTGTGTAATCACTATAGTAGGTTTAGTGACTGTGATATCGACATGTCAGAAAAGACAAAAGATGACCAGATTAATCCAGGAATTAACCATTAACTATAACATAATCAATTTCAACATAATAAGCCTATAGAATAACTATTTATTAATGCATAAATAACCTTTTTAACTAGCCGCGCATCGCGCGGGGTAAAATATCTAGTATATATATAATTTATATTTATATAAATCAAACATATATAAAAAAATCACGACTAACATTGCATGACATTTTTTAACTTTTTTATTTTAACTATAAACACTTCATAATTCATGACTTATGTGAGTCCCTCGATAGCTACAGATCGCTCTCGAGATCGTCTATTATTATGTCGTGAGTGCGGAATCCTCACGAGATAACTAGTTTGATTAGTTAACGTGTATATCGCTTAATTATCAAGCAGATAATCAGTCGTATGATGCTATATTCGTTTCTATAAGCTATAGAACGAACTTAGTAGTCTGGTGTACGTGTATGTCGAATGTGATCCCCCATTTTAGGGTATTCATTCGTATATATATGTTTCAGATCGAACTGGGCTTGCTGGGCTTTGTTCTTACGAACTTAGTTGCCCAGCCCATGTAACGAAGTTAATCTTCGTTTGTACCAAACAAAGTTTATCTTCGTTTTCCTCTAACGAAGATATACCTTATCTTCGTTAGATGTAAGACTTAGTTATATTCCTTAGTGTTTCATCAACAAGGAATCCTAACACATATTATGTTTGTACTTGTATAACACACAACAAACATCATACATAACATATATATAACACCAAAACATGTAATCGATCATTACCACACATAAAGTCCATAATCTATCAATTACATATATAGATACGACATAAAATAACATAATGTCTTAATCTAAACGACATATCAAATCTAAGTTGCTGTTGTCCCATCAACGTGCATCAACAACTTATAATCCATGATATTTTATTACCTTTTCTTTCTTTTTTTTTCATTTTCTATTTACTATATACACTTCATAATCAAACTATATATATTACGTTCAACACGTACACCTCAAATTACATAGCCCTTTATAATAATCTATCTATACATATATTATGTTTCACAGTTTTCTTCGTTGTTAATTTATCATAATCATGAAGTATTTTTCAATTGTTTTTTAATTTATAAAGTTATTCTTAATAATCTATCAATACATATATTATGTTTCACAGTTTTCTTCGTTGTTAATTTATCATAATCATGAAGTATTTTTCAATTGGTTTTTAATTTATAAAGTTATTCTTCTGTCGTATACCAATCTATATATATATATATATATATTAAAACAGTAAAAATCCTAGCCTATTAAACCCTTCTTTCAACCTAAAGCTGGCTTTAAACATTGCCACATAGGATTGTATCCTACGTGGCATCTCCATACTTTTTTAACAATATTTATCTTATAACCTCTATTTATTCTCAAACCAATGTAATTTATTTTATTAAATATAACATAAAATATTAAATCAAAACTATATACACAAAATTAAAAAAAAAAACTCAAAACCCATATTAAGATATAAGAAGACGTCCAATACATCTATTAATCTGGCAATGATATTTGACATAGATAATATTATTTATTAAAATATATACAACTTTGAAGACTATATCAAATTTTAAAATTTATTTAAAAATATTATTAGGTTATACACGACCAAACAATTTTGTTGTTTCTCCTTCGTTCTCTTGGCCGAAACCTTAACCAAAATTGGTTATTCTAGCCACAAAAAATGTCTATTTTATAATGATAATAGTAGTTATTTTGAGTTTTACGAATAAATTTCTTGATTGTTGGAGATAAAATACTTTATTTCCTAATTGTGTTTAGGATTATTTTTTCCCGTCACTACATAAGGTTTTTTCTCCATCTTTTCAGCATAACTGAAAGCAAAAACTATAATGATTTTCTCTTATTTATCTTATTAGTTTTTTACTTATTCGTATTGTATTTCTGTGTATTTTTTATGACTAAATTTTTGTCATGTTTAGTTTTTTTACTTTGTATATATTATTTCGTTTGATGAATATATAGATATCATGCTACATTATCGATTTACGTTTGATTTGGTGATTGTATCAAAATATCTTAGGTTAAATGTTGGTGTGTAATCACTATAGTAGGTTTAGTGATTGTGATATCGACATGTCAGAAAAGACAAAAGATGACCAGATTAATCCAGGAATTAACCATTAACTATAACATAATCAATTTCAACATGATAAGCCTATAGAATAACTATTTATTAATGCATAAAATAACCTTTTTAACTAGCCGCGCTCTAGTACGAGTATATATCTTTATTTATATTTTTATCAGTTTAATTATTATGGCATTTATTTTTTAACTTTCCAAAACATTACATAAAATTTTTCTTTTAAGACTAAGTGGTATGAGGGGTTTTGGGGGAAGGCGGTCTTTGGCCACATGACTCCATGTCACCATAGTAGGCATTTTCCAAAACTAAGGGTGTGAGGCATCTTGAGTTAGTGGGGTCTTTTGCCATGTGTCATCATGTAATAACTAAGTAATTATTATTATTATTATTATTATTATTATTATTATTATTATTATTATTTATGAACTACATATTAAACACATAAAAAAGTTCATACATATAAAATAAAAATTAAGTCCCGTTACATAAATATAAAAAGACTAAGCGTCATCATCGCTAACGTATTCATTGAGGTCGGGCACAGGTTCATCTTGTCGCGAACGGGTCGTCCATACTTGATCCACTAAATCCGCCATGAGTATGTTGTGGGTTTCTTTACTTTTGATCGCATGCGTGTTCTCGATCCGTTGCTCCATGGGAGTTTCTTGTGTCCAGTATGGGTCCAAAGAAGGGTCTTCCGGGTTGTAGTCTTGACAGAAAGCTTTGTCTTCGTCCTATAAAATCATGTTATGTAGGATGATACAAGTGTAGATCACGGATTGCATCTTATCCTTGTCCCAATACCGTGAAGGATTACTAATAACCTTCCACCTCTTCTTCCGTACACCAAACCACCAAACGCTCTTTCAATATCCTTTCTTGCCAATTCTTGTTTCTTCTTAAACAACTTTCTTTTGTTGTCAATTGTGTCGGTAAAAGTCTTGACGAAAATTGCATACTTTGGGTAGATGCCATCTCCCAAATAGTATCCGGCCTTGTAAAAGTTGTCATTTGCATAAAATGAAGCTACAAAATAATAATAAATGAACAAATTATAGAAAGTACAAAATAATATTAAATGAACAAATTATACACTTAATATAAACAAAAGAACGAATTTAAATAATGTACTTTAAAACTAACTTGTAGGAGCCAAACTAGATATAAGCTCATCAAGAACAGGTGAGGCTTCAAAAACGTTAATGTCGTTGTTGGACCCCTGCATCACAAAATATGCATTCCAAATCCACAAATCATAAGACGCAACTGCCTAAAGCATCAACGACGGTTTCCCAATATCACCTCGAGTATGAGTGTCACGCCATGCGTTAGGACACATATCCCAGGTCCAATGCATGCAACCAATGCTACCAATCATGCCCGGGAAACCATGGCGTTGTTCATGGACCTTGTAAATCCGTTGGAGATCACTCCAAGTCGGTCTACGTAGGTAAGTACTACCGTATAGTTCCCTTATGCCTTTTTATATACAATTCCAACTACATTATAAAGTATATATTAATTTAAACTACCTAAAAACTATTAATAAAGTATAACTACATTATACTTTATTAATTTAAACTACCTAAAAACTATATATAAAGTATAAAACATTTTGAGTAAAAAAATTGTACCGGTACAAAAGTGTTCTAGTGTGTCACGTGAGGTCCTTTCTGATATGCCAAAGTTCTCGTCAAATGCGTCAACACTAGTGCCATAAGCCAATTGACGGAGCGCCGATGTACACTTTAACTTGGTTGAGAAACCAAGCTTCCCCGACCCATCGTATCTTTGTTGGAAAAATGGATACTCGGCTGCTAAATCATCACGTATTTGGAGAAATAACCGCTTACTCATACGATAACGCCTCCTAAACATTTTTGCATTGTAAATCGGTTTGTCAACAAAATAGTTACGCATGAGTCGAGCTTCGTCTTCTTGACGCCTACGCACAATAGTAAACCCATCTCTTAAACCGCGGTCTTACAACTTCATCGTCATCATCGTCATTGTCGTCATCATCATCATCACCGCGAACGGCGTCCAACATAGCATTCACGGCCAAGATGGCCGCCTTCAATATGGCCGCGTCTATCTCGGATGAACCACTGGAACTATCGGATGAGCTATCGGTCGAACTCTCGCTTGACGACAATGGATTGTTGAGATCCATGGAAATCTAAAGAATAAAGTGTTTTTTTTTTCTTTTGATGAGATATGGCTTAGAGTGTGGAAAAAAATGGTGAAAATGGTGGGTTTATATATAGGGAAAAAGGGATTAATGGTTTAAAAAAAAAAGAAAAGAAAATAGGAAAAAGTTGGTCAAAGGTGCCGTTGGAGCATAGGGAGGAGGAAAACACAGAAATCAAGTCCCCATTTTAGGCGTTGCCTTTTGTCTGGTCACCACCATTTGACCACCTGGAACGCCACCCAGGGACGATGTTCATCGCGTTCCGGCCGCGTTTCAGGCCTAGAACCCCCTCCTGGACGCCTTATACCGTTCGGTCTAATTTTATTTCAATAACACAATATATGTTTAAATAATTTTTTTAAAGTCATAAATTTTCTTTGTCTTTATATATTGTTGTTAAATATTATTAATAAAAAACTTATGTTTTTTTTATATAAGTCAAAAAAAAAAAAAACATATGAAGTTTACTTTACCTTTTACAAAACCTATGAAGTTTACTTTACTCTTTATTAGCGAGCATCTTAAATAATTTTAATTAGTCTTCTTCCAGGTAAGGATAATACATGTTATAAACTTTACGTTTAAATAATCTTATTTTATAATGTTATAACCTACATGATTAATGTTTTCTAATCAAACTAGTTTTTTTTTATGCTAGCGTTGTTTCTGGAACTATAACAATATGTAAAATTTGTATGTATATAAGGTCAGTAATTGTACATTACAAAAGCGTTATATGCTTTTGTTAAAAGCTATTGCAAAAAGTTATTTAAAAGCTGACCTTTTTGTTATAGCATGATTGCAGAAACATTACATTAAAGTTTTATACTCGCATGTTGGTCAGTTAGCAAATAATACGTCTTTTCTTATTAAAGATATCCCTTTTAAAAAAAATTTTACAAATTAATATAGTAATAAATGAATAAAAAACAAATGAAAGAATAAACGTTGAGAAAAAGCATAATAACAAAAAGGTATGGGACAAACAACTTACATGACTACATCATAATACATTTTTAAAATGTTTATGAATGATAATTTGGATAATGTAAAAGTAATATTATTTTCGTGTCAATATTTTTTAGGTAATTAACTTTTTTTCTAAATTTATTTTGTGTTTCATGTGAGGAAAAGAGAAATAATAAAATGACATTTTAATATAGAATTAAAGTTTGTAATAATTATTTTAAAAAAAATAAAAGATATAACTTATTTAATAAGTTAGAGAGTAAAATATAAATTAATAGTATCCTTTTAGAAAAATAAAAAATTTAATTAATGTGATAAAAGAAAATAAATAAAAATAATTGTCGAATGTAACTAGACTATCAGGGTACCTATATCAGGTCCCATAAAATTTAATAAAAATTAGTGCTAGATATAACTAGACTATGATCAGGATACCTATAGTAGATCCCTTAAAATTTATATGCATTTTTAATAAAACAGAACTATTCGACTACCGCCGCCGTTTACCTTTTTAATGGAGTTGATCCCTACACAACATTATTTTGCCATACACAACAATACATGCATCAGACAGTTGTACTGTACAACTTTTAATGCATATATTGTTGTGTATGGTAAAATTGTGTTATGTAAGGATCATCTCTAATGCTAAGGACGCCCTTAAGCGTCCTTGAGCTGCCACAGCATATATCTTTTCAAATCCTTATAAATCATTCAAATCCTATAATTTTATCTCCAACCATACAAACATCCTTACATATCTTTACATACCATTTTACCTCCCACTAAAAACAAAAATATATTAGGTATGGACAAGTAAAGGCATGCCCTTAGGTAAGGGTATCCTTCAAAAAATGCTTAGTTTTATACAAACTTTAACGACAAAGAATATCTAAGAGCACCTAAAGACGCTTAAGGGCGCCCCATTAGATATAACCTTATTAGTGGGGAACTATTAACCGCCGTACAGTTACTTTGATCATTCCCAAGTTCATTGTTTTGAGTTTTAAAAGCTAAAACTTTGATATGTAGCACATAATGACTCATTTGATTGACTAGCTAGTTCTTAAAAACGCTTCGACGCTACAATATATTATGTGAATCGTGAGTACACTCAATGTGTTTGCCATTTATGAACCCAATATTATTGAATCACAAGTATATTTAAACAACACTTATTGCTTTTGCAGTACGAACCACCGCAGGTGAATCAATGTGTTTGACATTTTAATATAGACCCACCAAAGACGTTTTTTTTTTTTTTTTTTTTTTTTGTCATTTTTTGTATTGTTTTGTAACTTTTATTTGTTGCTGAGAAACGTACTTCCAAAATAAGCCGTATGAGGGTTTTTTCAGTCTAAAATCGGTGGTAGAGGTATCTTCCGGTGAAAAGAAACCTTCGCAACATATCTAGACTTGATACTAGTACTAGCAGAAAAAGAAATACAAAAAACAAAAAAAAAAAATTTATTAATGATGGAGTTAAAAATAATACCAAACCGTTAATATTTAAACTATCACCATATTATAAAATTAAACGTTCAACAATCAATCAACCATGTATAACAAAGTGATAAATCTTATAAGATGCTCACGTATTCGAGTAAATGTAAAAATATTTACCTAATCATACTACTAAAGCAACAATAATAGATAGTGATAAATCTATAACAATTATTGTAGATGACTAAAACTTGTTGTAGCTTTATCACTTACCAAACATTAATAATAAGAATTTTTTTTATCAATGTGCTAAGACAATATAAACCGCCGAGGTACGTAAGATTAACCGTATGATGTCTAATCTTCCGGATAAATCCTCGTTCTTGGGGGAGTGTGTTCAAGATTTTTTAATTGGATGAAAATAGCTTTTAAGAAGCCTAAATTCGACCGGAGAAAAAGTATGGGTCACTTATAGGTTGGGGTTTGGTCTTGTATTTAAGGAAAAATTCATTAAAAAAGTAATATTTTTACTTAAAATTTTTAATAATGGGAACTTGTCTGAGTTTCGTTTATTAAAAGATATCATTTCTTAAAATTTTTTAATAAAGATAATTATAACACCCGTCGTTTATAATACATGGATTTCCAAAAAAAAAAAACTCAACTTTAAATAAAATTACGTTAATAAAATGCGGAAGCTGCGTTATAAATCCCAATTGATTCCTAACGGATCATTAAACAACTTTAAAGGAACGTTATAAATCGTTAAACAACTTTAAATGGTGTTACTAGTAACGTATTATCACAATAATTAAAGGAAATCCATAATCCACAATACGAAGTACAAGCGACATAATAAATAAGTCTACAAAAGGTAATACTAGATAAGGGTAACTAAAATGCCATCTTCAATCATCACTATAGCTATCTAAACTCTCAATTGCTACTTGTTTCACTGCTATCTAACCTGAGGGCACAACACATTTTCACAAACAAGTGTCATCTTAAAAGCCGAATAAGATAACATGCTAATTTATAAAATATTGTTAGTTAAAACGTCTCATCAAAATATCTCATACATACATTAAGGCACACAATAATCACACATCATCACAATCATCATCACAATAATTTGCACACCTATAATAGTGCCTAGTAATCCTCGATCACACTATCATCTTAATCTCACATCATCTTACATCATCATCATATAGTTATGTTTAATTAATCAACATAAGAATGGGGTTGTGTGTAGAAGGCCACATAACCTAGCAGGGAACCTCACACCCGATATGATGAGTAGACCTTACAGTGGTCCATCGACGTCGTTAAGAATAGTAGAATCCTTTGCAGACGACTTAAATACGCGACGGGGTATTATAAGTGGCAGAGTGGCCTTGCTGCCACGATCCACTGATAAGCAATCCAGGAGTAACCCGTTTCCGCACATATAGCGGTAATCACTCCACCCAAAATTACTCGTCTCACGTGATTAGGGTCACACGGAGGTATCATGACTACCTCCGGGTGATTGACATGCACAAAAGTCCATAGGACAAATGTGGGTTAATCTTTACACTTTCACATCAATATTATACTCGAGTTTTAGTTCAACATTTAATTCACAGATCATCATAGTATCTACATTTCAACTTTCATCATTAAGGCCCTTATCGTGCAACGTGACATGACAACCTAGTATAGTCTAGTATACTATGTGTACAAGCCCAACAATAAACACACATCACATTCAGCATCACCTATCATTATCCATATATCATACATAATTAATTTAATAAATTCACAAATAACCTTCCAAGAAAATCTTATACTCCGTATATGCATGAGATAGCTATAATAATTAAAATAGGTTATATCAAAACTATATTTTATTGTGTCTCCCAACGTGACAAAATTATGAACTACTGCTATTGTCCCATATGTATAATAACCCATAAAATTATTATAAGTAATCTACTAATTTAGTCATCCATTAATTATCACCAACCAATCAAATGTTCTCGTCCTTTTACTTGTCAAGACTAGCCTGCTTGAATTTTACTGTGTTTGCAAGAATTCATATGTACATATACCATCATATACACGTTTTCCTTTGAATTACTTCTAACACTTAATGACAAAGCAACCAGCGTCGTTTACATATTTAATAGTTTCTGTTCAAATTAAGATCAAAGACTTCAAAACCTATAAACTTCATCATCATATTAAGATCGGTGTTTTCGTTTTCTTCTTTAATAAATGTATTTACACACACGACACAATTACGAAATCTTGAATCACCACTTGGCCCGAACAAGGAACTCAACCATCCTAGTCCCTGCTCGCACCCCCGATGTTGATACTAGCTAATAATGATATCTACTTTAAAACTACGAACCATAGCTTGTAATATATGAAACTAACCTCGTAACCGCATATGATCACACAACAGAACCTCAAACGAAAACATGTCTCATCATTAGTATCAACATGTCGATGTTCACATTAGCCTATCTTTATATCGTCTTCATTCGATCCATCCCGTAAACAAACAGCAACACCAGAAAACTATCATCGATCTCCCTTTTTAGCTTTCTCACTATCTTGCGCGACACTCATTAGATCCCTCACACCTCACGAAAGGCTCCCTCGAGACATATGAGTTTGATTTTCCACTCTTCCCCAATCGTTATGTTTCGTGGTAGACGAGATCATACTTGGTATACATGCATGGCGTCCCCTTGAGCAACATATCGACTATTTATCCCCCTTCCGAGTTTTATAGCGGCGCCAAACTCTCCGAACACTACCTTTTTTCTAATGTATACAAGGTCTTAATTACTCTATATGCATTTATCACTCTCCGTATAGAAACCGACTCACATACTTTATTTTTATGTCATATATTGTTGCGCAATTTACAAACAAGGCTATTTACTATCTTGCTGATACATAAAAGTTACTTAAATAGTTAGATTTAATTTTTTATAAGTATATTCCATCAAAACATAAAAATCTTGCAATGATTAATATTAAACCACTCTAATACATAGTTCAAACATGACAATTTAAACCCCATGTTAGTTAACATGTTAAAAATTTCATGACAATTTAAACCCCATGTTAGTTAACATGTTAAAAATTTTAGGATGTTACAGTAATGTCGTTCGTTTTCATCGTTAATCACCCTTTAATTGTCATGTCATCTCACCACATCATTAAAAATGTCTACGTGGATATCTGACTCATCATCTTCTCCAACTTACACTTTGAATAATTCCATTTCATCATAACTTATATCCTATATTCGACATATATGGTAGGGTTAATGTGAGAACCAAAACATGAGAGATAACCGTGAGAACCACTAATTTCCCTATCTATTTCTTTTTTGTTTTTTGTGTTTTTTTGATTTTTTAGTTTATTTTTGAATTTTTTTTAATTAATTTCTTTTAACAAAAACCTATTCCAAAAAGAAATAAATAATTTTTTTTTAAATGTAATAAATCATATAGATTACGTGTTGAAAACGTATAAATATGATACTGCCACTGCCCTGATCTGTTCTAAAGGGGTTGTCGCCGGACACATAGTAGTTCTCACGGTTCTTATCATATATTTTGGTTTTCACTTAATCCCGTCACTTCACACACACACACATATATATATATATAACAAATATGTCATTGAAATAACTTGGTTAGAGACTTAGAGCGACAAATCACCACCAAGGATTCATTAACTTTTAAAAGTGAATTTGTTTGTCGTAAACTTAATTAATGGAAATTAATTTCTTATAAAATCTTGAAATCATCTAACCCCGTCACTTCCCTAAATCTCATCTCTCTTTTTTTTTTCTTCTCTATCTACTCGAACGAGATCTGTTCCAACCACCATTCTATGCCACCATTACTCTCATCCACTCCCATACACAAAGAACTTGAAGGTGAAAGTAAAGGTAAAGGTAAAGATATAACTTCTGGCCACCACCACTTATTATCACTGTTAGCAGCCCTAAAAGTTAAATATTGTAATTTGAGAACCGATATGTTAGAAGCGAAGTGCACGAAAAAATCACATGTTTATAACTAATCAATACCGCTAACATTACATCGAGTGAATACTGGAAATTGCAGAAGTAATAAAGTAGAGCAGTTTAGTGAAGAAATTGTCCTATTAATCCGCCAAATGACACGATGATAAATAGAAGTAAACATTGCCCTTTCAGGATTCGAACCTGAGTCTCACCAGGCCCAAGACCCTCATGGGAAGACATAGATACCACTGAGGTTTTACCTTAATGATGTTGTGGTCTATTAATTAGAAATGTTTTTATGCTTTTACTAGTTAAAATTTATGAAGAAAAGTGAGAGTTATTATAGGAACCCTTAGAGAAAAAAAGAATGCGAGAACCATTCTCAGCCACACATTTTACTTTCCTTTTTCCGTTCTCCTACACATGTGTAAGTTACGCGGTTGCATTTTCGTAAATAATGAGTTATTTTACTTACTTATAAATGTGAAAGTGATTGATCAATGTCGTTGAACTGATCAAAAATAAAACTAAATACCACTAATTAGCTAGGGCAAGTAGAGTATCGTATCCATAGGGAATCAAGGGAAAATGTTGAATAATTTTACAAAATTAATTAGACTAGACATGAAACTTAAAACCGATTCATTGATTAATTTGATTAAAAACTAAATTTGATCATAAACTTAACAATTACTTCAATTAAATAAAAGGGATCATTCCCATGCTTCAAATTATGTTTTCAAAAGTATAACCTAACTTATATTCGTTGGAAATCACATAGACATGATTTGTTATATGCTTGGATTGAATGAATGTTAAGAACTAAAATATCGGTTGTGATGATTTACGATAATGAAAACCGGGGAATTGACACAACTAAATTATCTATTCATTAACAAGATTACAAGTTCATAAGAGATTCTTCCAATAATAATTGATTAACAAGAATTTGAAATCAAAAGATAGATGGAATTCATTCAAGTCATAAACTAGTAATCATTCAAATAATCCAAACAACATTAGATGTTAAAAGATTAATGGGAAATTAAACATCTAATCCAACATGAACATAAAAAAAGTTGAATACAATTGTCTTACATAAGTGTACACATGAGAATGATCAAAAGAGAATTAGCTTAAAATCTTCATCATTGATAATATCATTGACTCTTCAATTAGGGCTTGAATCTCCATGGAATTATGAATTGATGATGAAATTGGGGTGTTGGGAAGGTTAGAAACTGATTCTTGTGTGTGAAATTATGAGTTGTAACCCCCCAAAGTCATCCATGAGGGGATATAAACTGAAAATTAGAATATAACCACCAAATTCGGATTTGTATACAGATATGGCCGTCCCAGATTGCCTCCTGCCCGTCTGAGAATGCCCTCCAGAAATGGTACTTTTCCAGATTTTTGCTTTGACACTTCTTGACTTGATTTTTGACTTTGCTTGACTTCTTAATGATCCATTTAACTTCAATTTGTCACCAAAGACCTGAAACACTTAAACAAACATAAAAACGCCCTAATCGTCTATTAACATTCACAAAACATGTTCGTTTTTATATCTTAAAGTAGTACGGATTAGGCTTTTATCACATTCCCCAACTTAACTCTTTTTTGTCCTGAAAAAGACATTCATCATGTGACAAGTCAAATTACAATCCCATAATATATCTTTGATTCAATTCCATATTACAAGAAAGTAAATCAACATCTAAACTAGAAACATAAATGAAATTAACTAGAAATTAAATCTACCTACAAATTGAAAATGCCAAAAATATAAAACAAACACAGAAAAGCACATAGTCACACAAGAGAAATAGAAAAATGGATAGAAGGTACCAATCAATGGCGTGGACCCTGAGGTGGTCCAAAGATCGACTCCATCAAACTCCGATACAAAGACTGACCATCAAATGAATCATGAGCAGCAGTGGAAGAAGAAGCTGCAGAAGATGATGCTGGGGGATCACTCGGATCAGTCTCCATCCGACCTACACAAGACTGTTGTGGTAACCACTCAGAATCATAGCTCTGAGGATAAGCGGGATGTTTCTCCTCCTCATAATCTCCTATGGTCTGAAAATTATAAACCGGAGGAGTCTCGATAAAAGGAAGTCCCGCAGTGTGATCCTCGTGATGACGAACGGCTTTCGTATACTGGAATCTTCTTCTGATCTCCAACTCATGAGCATATGCCATTGCTTGCTCATAATCTCTCTGCTCTTGTTGCCTAATTCTTGCTTCTTCAGCTTGTTGAGCAGCCAAATCCCACATACTCTTCTCAAAAGAAGTCCATCGATGGTAGTCACCAGGCCGCTTAATCCCAACACTCGGCCTAGTTCTCCCTATACCTGCATCTAACACACCACCACATATCCTTGGTGGTTCTTCCTCATTCCCCACATTATCACCACTAGGCTCACCATGCTCGTCAACATCCATAGGCCCCACAAGCTCCAATTGCGCCTCAACCTCCTCCAAAGTTAATCCATCCTTAGGAGCTATCAAACGCCTCATTGATTTCAAATCCTTTAAATTCCTACATTGAGGCCTATCCTTCAAAGTCCACTCAGTTCCATTCAACAATTTCTTCATAGAAACAACAACTTGATTAACCGGAATTGTGGGTGAATCAATTGTAGCAGCTTTATGACTCAAGATTAGGCGAGTAATGAGCCTTGGATAAGGAATGATCAGTTTAACCTTCTTATTGCGACCCTTCCAAATGTTTGTCATGATAATGTGTCTAAGTGACAAATTCAACTTTCCCGTTACCAAAGCATACAATACTACAACTTCTTGTAACCTTATTGAACCCTTGTCACTACTTCTTGGACAAATATTCCAACTAATAATGCTCATAATCAAACGGGGTAACGGTTTCAACCTAGCACGGCTCAAATTCTTGTTTACATTCAAAGCATCTCGAGGATAGGTGAACAACTCGGCTATCATCTCTACCAAGTTCATATCCGGAGCTACCCCATTTAATACATCATCAGACACAAAATCAAATGACTTTTTCGACTTAGGACCTAAATCAAACTTCACTATTTTATCCAAAGTTTCAAAAGACATTGTGACATCTTTACCATCCACCTTACCGACTAACTTGGTGGTCTCGGGAGGTTTCTTACCATCAATCCTTTTCAACGTACCCAACCATTCCATAATACCTTCTAAATTCACTTCGGGATCATCATTATTATTCCATACTTAGACATTTTTCCAACCAATATTTTCAAAAGCTTCAATGAACCCAAAACCCCTAAAATCTTTCAACAAAACTTTCCTTTCACCCAACAATTGTTTTTTCATATTTTCAGCCGTACCCATTTTATCTCTAAACAATTCACATTGCCATTTATAAGGTAAAGAAGATAAGGGCTTACTACACGGCCATTCGGGCTTTTCTTCTTGTTGTTGAACTTCCATTGCTTGTTCTTGAGTTGTGTCATCTTCTTCGTCATAATTAACCGTCTTTCTCCTCCTTTTTTTGTTGAGGTTGATTTGAAGAAGTGGGCTCGGTTGATTTGGCTAGAGTTTTCATCAACTTTCCTCCTGTTTTTGTCATCCTGTTAAGAAAAATAACCAATTAAAAGTTACAAACTTTATTAATGGTTAACAATTAAACAAAAACAAGAAAAATCTCTAAAAATTCGTTTCTTGACTCACTTAATTCGAAAAATACAGGTCGAAATTGAACAAACAAAGGTAAGGGTTTTGTAGCCCTCGAAAAATTATACACTTTTGAATCAAGAATTGTTTGATTTGATTAAGAATTGAATGAGATATAGTGGTTTGAAGATTTAGGGTTTATGGGAAAATTTAATTGGGGAAGAAAAGAAAAAGAGAGGGAGAAAAAGAAAGAGAGGATCGACTGAGATAATTGAATGAGTGAATTTGATCCTTTTGTGGCTATAATTAAAAAAAGTTTTTCAATTTTCAAATTTAATAAACTAATACATAAAACAAAAATATTAAAGTTTAAAAAATATTATTAATCATAAATTAGTCGTCCCTGTGGTCACCGTTCATATGTTCCCCAAACAAATCCAACCAATCATGTCACCCCTGCTTTGACTTGCCATCACGTCAGCCTGCCACCATCCAGACGATCCGACCCAGTTTCGAACATAGCCCGACCCAGCATCTTGGATGCTCAGCCAAACACGCCCAGTTTCTTGGATGATCCGACCCAGTTTGATCCACCATCTTGTACACCCTCTGTCTTGCTAAGCCGTCCAACACGCCACCCGCTACCGTCCCAGACGGTGGCTTGGATCTTGAGGTTCCACCATTTAGTGGCCGTAAAACAGGGGATAGCCCCGTCTGGTAGCCGTGAAGCTTTTTAGAGCAACTGAGAGGACCGTTTCAGACGGTCAACAGCCGTCTTGCACGCCTGTCCTTTTTGAGCCACCGCCCTGCACGCTAATCGCCACCGTCCCAAACGGTTGTATAATTCAATTGGGCATCCGATAAAGTTTTGCTTGCATAATAGATCACTACGGGTTTCTTGTCTACCCGTTGTCCCAAAATAGCCCCAATTGCAAAGTCACTTGCATCACACATAATTTCAAAAGGCATGGACCAATTAGGTGATTGCAAGATGGGGCTTCAACCAATTTCTCTTTCAAAGTTTCGAAAGCTTTTAAACACTCATCATCGAAAACAAAAGGTACATCTTTTAGTAACAAATTACACAACGGTTTTGTAATGACACTAAATCCCTTGATGAACCTTCTATAAAACCCGGCGTGTCCAAGAAAAGAACGGACACCCTTGACATTGGTTGGAGGGGGTAAAGTAGAAATGACTTTGATTTTGGCTCGGTCAACTTCCATGCCTTTGTTTGAAATCACATGACCCAAAACCGTCCCCTCTTGAACCATGAAGTGGCTCTTTTCCCAACTTAAAACCAAATTTTTCTCAACACATCTTTTCAAAACTTTTGTAAGCACATCAAGACAACTATCAAAGGTTTGGCCAAAAATTGAAAAATCATCCATAAAGATTTCTAGTGAATCACCGACCATATCTGAAAAGATACTCATCATACACCTTTGAAAGGTGGCTGGAGCATTACACAACCTGAATGACATTCGCCTAAAGACAAAAGTCCCATAGGGGCATGTAAATGTGGTCTTGTGTTGGTCATCGGGATGAATAGCAATCTGATTATAACCTGAATAACCATCTAGAAAACAATAAAACTTCTGAGCTGCAAGTTTTTCAATGATTTGATCAATGAATGGTAATGGGAAATGATCTTTTGAAGTAGCGGTGTTCAACTTCCGGTAGTCAATGCACACCCTCCACCCGGTGATGGGTCGAGTTGCAATTTGCTCACCACTATCTCCTTTCACTTGAGTTCCAGCTTTTTTAGGTACCGTTTGTGTTGGACTTACCCATGTGCTATCCGAAATTGGGTAGATAATTCCATCATCCAACCATTTTAGCACCTCCTTCTTCACAACTTCACGCATATGTGGATTCAACCTTCTTTGAGCATCACGTGAAGGTTTTGCTTTAGAATCGGTGATTATCTTATGCATCACAATTGATGGACTAATGCCTTTCAAATCGGCAATTGTCCACCCAATGGCCGCCTTGTATTCCTTGAGCACTTTTAGCAATGCCCTTTCTTGCACTTCTTCCAAATTTGATGCAATAATCACCGGCAAAGTTTGTTCTTCTCCCAAAAATGCATACTTCAAATGAGATGGGAGTTCTTTCAATTCAACTTGTGGTGGACTTTCAATGGAAGGTTTGAGATGAGTGTCAATGTGATCCGGTAGACTTTCAACCAAATGAGTCCATGGTGGTCTACCTTCTTGAATTGCCATGATCTCCCAATCCTTCTCTTCCTTCTTCAATGTCTCACTATGCTCCACAATCAACCTGTCAACCAAAGCACAAGACACCTGTGTGTCTTCCTCACTTTCATGAGAAATGCACTCATCAATGACGTTCGCCATAAAGCATTCGTCACTAACTACGGGGTTAGGAACACTAGCAAAAACATTTAATCTAATCTTACGGTTGCCAAAGGTCATTTCAACCGTACCCCGCCTACAATCAATTAATGCATTAGCGGTGGCCAAAAAGGGCCTTCCCATGATGACATTGGGCTGCCTTACATTACCGCTTGGTGCAAAATCAAGAACCAAAAAGTCTACGGGGTAATAAAAGTCCTCCACCTTCACTATGACATCTTGGACAATTCCTCTTGGAAGTTTAAGTGACAAATCAGCCATCACCAAGGTTGTGTCGACTTTTTCCAATGGTCCAAAGTCATATTGGTCGCAAACATACCCGGTAGGATACTCACACCCGCACCCATATCCAAAAGTGCCTTATTCATTTTAAAGTCACCAACTTGAATTGTAATTAAAGGCGCTCCCGGATCTTGGAGTTTAGGTGGGAGTATACCCATCACAACGGCACTAACTTCCTCATTCAAAACAATCTTCTTTGGAAGTTTATGATGCCGTTTTTGGGTACACAACTCCTTAAGATATTTAGCATAGGCCGAAACTTGTTTGATTATGTCAATAAGAGGTATATTGATTTTCACTTGTTTAAAAATTTCCCACATTTCTTCCTCATGGGGACCTCTTTTCTTAAGTGTAGGCCTAAGTTTTTGATCAATCAAAGCCAAAGGAAAAGGAATGGTATTACCCTCCATATCCTTTCCTTGTTTTTCAGAAAATTTTTCACTAGACCTATTGTTTTCTACCTCTTTAAAAGACACTTTTTTACTTGGTTTAGGCAAAACAAATTCCAGTTCATGCTCACTATCTTGGTCATCATCAACATCCTCCACCACACCATCAACAAGTGATGATGGAGGTACAACTTTATTATCATAAACTTTACCACTACGAAGAAGACTTACATTGTTTATCTCCACATTCTTGACATTCTTTGAGTAGCCACTTTGATGTTGTGGATTGATCTTCGTGTCACTTGGTAGCTTTCCCGGATTCTTCCTCAATTCCGACACATCCTCCGCTAATTGACCCACTTGCTTTTGCAAAGATTCAACCGTTTTATCCCGAATCTCATTCTTTCGATCCATTTCCTTCAAATACTCCATAATTTCCCCGGTTGACACCTCATTGCTTCCCGATGCTCCACCTTGGTTATTACCTTGTTGAAAGTTTCTTGGGTAGCCTCGATTGAATCCTTGATTTTGGCCACCTTGGTAATTCCCTTGGTTGTAGTTTCGGCCTTGGAATGGTTGAAATGGTGCTCCACTATTTTGGTTGTTTCCTTGAAAGTTTAGGTTGAGTTGATTTGAAGAATTTTCATACCGAAGGTTTGGATGGTTTCTCATTCCCGGATGATAAGTGTTGGAGTTCATGTCAAATGGTCTCTTTTCTCCATACACTTGATTCACTTCTTCAACTTGTTCCGGGATCAATGGACATTGCAAAGCCGTATGTCCAAGTTCATCACAACTTTCACAAATCGGGTATTCTTGAGAAACTTGAGCAACACCCTAATTTTCAGCTTTCCCCAACTTAGCAAACTTCCATTCCAAAGCTTCAAGTTGATCTTTGGTGGCTTGATCACTTGTAGATGATGATGAAGCTATTGGATGCCTTGCTCTCCTATTTGATTGAACTTGACTTTTCGAATTCACACTCATTTTCTCCAAGATTTCCCAATCAACATCTTCGGGATTAGTCAAGAAAGTTCCATTGCTAATTGAATTCACATCTCTTTTCTCTTCCGGTAGTAAACCATCATAGAACGCCGTGATCAACTCCCATTTAGCAATTCCATGATGTGGACAAGTTCTCAACAACTCATTAAACCTTTTGAAAGCTTCATGAAAAGTTTCACCCGATTGTTGCTGAAAAGTTCTTATTGAAGTTCTTGCATCACTAGTCTTTTGCATCATATAATACTCATCCAAGAATTGTTGTTGCATTTCAGCCCATGTAAAGATACTACCCGATGGCAATGATAAAAACCATTGCTTTGCTTTATCCTTCAAAGTGAACTGAAATAAGACTAGTTTAACTTCATCCGGAGAAAATCCTTGACCTCCAATGGTACCACAAATGGCCTCAAACTCCGACAAATGCAAATAAGGCTCCTCTGTTGCTTTACCATAGAAACTTGGTAAAATACTCAAACATTGAGGTCTAACTTCAAAAGCTCTACCCCTTAACACCGACAAATGCAAATAAGGCTCCTCTGTTGCTTTACCATAGATTCTCGATTACCTTTTGAATACCGTCATTTCTAGCAGATGATGAAATGATTGTATGTCAAGTTGGATCCTAACCTTAGTGAAAGTAATTTGTTAGATGAATTTAACAAGGGTAAAATTACATTTCCTAAGGATAATTATCGGAATACTGATAATTGAACTTTTGTCTGTTTTGTAGATGGCAACAAACAATACCACTCAAAACATACATCAATCGGCATTTAGGTCGATGTTGGAAAGGGAAAAGCTTTCTGGGCCGAATTTCAATGATTGGTATCGTCAGCTCCGGATCGTTTTAAGAGCTGAAAGGAAATACCAAGTCCTTGAAGAGCCAAGACCCGTTGCTCCTGCTGCCAATGCTTCCAATGAAGCATTAGCGGATTATGCTGCTGCATATGATAGACATAATGAGGTTGCTCGTCTGATGTTGGGAAGCATGAATGCTGGCCTACAAAAGCAATTTGAGCATTCATTTCCATGTGATATGCTTACTGAACTCAAGTCTATGTTCGAGAAGCAAGCTGGCGTGGAGTTATTCGATCTTATCGTTGTACTTTATGACTTGCGACATGAACAAGGAACACCGGTGAGCGCTCATATGGTTAAGATGAAAGGATATTTTGAGCAGTTGGATAGGTTGAATTATGCTTATGCAAAGCCAGTACAAATTGGTATGATTCTGAAGTCCTTATCTAAGGATTTTGAAGAATTTGGACGCAATTATACTATGCATAGCATGGATAAAACCGTTATGAAACTTCTTGCCATGGCTAATGAGTTTGAAAAGAAGTTGCCAAAGAAAACTGCTACTCCCAATGTTCTCATGATCAAAGGGGGAAAGGTCCAAAAAGGCAAACAACCGAAGGGAAAGGGCAAGGCTGAAGGTAAAGGAAAGCAAATTGCTGCTGCTCCTAAACCTAAAAAGACCCTTCCGGCGAAAAAGGAACATCCCGCTAAGAACCTACCTTGTTACCATTGTAATGAAGTGGGTCATTGGAAGCGGAATTGTCCCAAGTATCTTGCTGAGTTGAAGAAGAAGCAGCCCGGTACGTCCGGGACTTCAGGTATATTCTTCACCATTGAATTATATTCATTTTCTAAGCGGAATTCATGGGTTTACGACACTGGGTGTAGTACTCATATCTGTAAATCTTTACAGGGGCTTAGAACGGGAAAGAATCTGAAACCGGGATCTTTACAACTTATCGTGGGAAATGGCCTACCAGCAGCTGTAGAAGAAATCGGAGATTATCATTTGGTTTTACCTAGTGGTTTAATAATTGTTTTGAACGATTGTCATTATGCACCTTCTATTACTAGAGGTGTCATTTCAGTTTCTTTGTTGAAAAACAACGGATTCGTTAATGTTTTTAATGATATTGGTATTTCAGTTTCTCGAAATAATGTTCATTATTTTTATGCTATTGCTTGTGATGGTATTTATGAAATTGATATGCGTGGTTGTGATTCAAAGCATAATTCAATCTATAATGTTAGCAAACGAGTCAAGCCCAATTCGGACTCGACTTATCTTTGGCATTGTCGACTTGCTCATGTTGGCAAGAAACGCATTGAAAGACTTCAAAGGGATGGTGTCTTGCAAACAAATTATGAATCATTTGAAAAATGCGTATCTTGTGTTTCTGGCAAAATGACAAGGAAACCTTTTCAAAATAAACTGTAAAGGGCTAAAGAGCTACTTGGACTAATACATTCGGATGTATATGGCCCATTTAGACATGTGTCAAGGAGAGGTGCTAGCTATTTCGTCACTTTTACGAATGATTTCAGTCGTTATGGTTATGTTACTTGATTAAGCATAAACATGAAGTCTTTGAAACATTCAAGGAATTTAAAAGTGAAGTGGAGAATCAACTCAATAAAACCATCAAGATCCTTCGTTCGGATCGTGGTGGTCAATACTGAAGTCAAGAGTTTAAAGATTATCTTAAAGCTTGTGGAATAGTTCAACAGCTTACTCCTCCATATACTCCTCAACACAATGGTGTTTCGGAGAGGAGGAATCGAACCTTGTTGGAAATGGTTCGATCAATGATGAATCATACGACTCTTCCTTTTTCGTTTTGGGATTATGCCCTTGACAAGCTTGCACCTAGATCTATCAAGTGCATCTTTGTAGGATACCTAAAGGAAACGATCGGATACTACTTCTACTTTCCTACGGAAAACACTGTCAAGGTTCATCGATATGCTGAGTTCTTTGAAGAGAAACTCATATCTCAAGAAGACAGTGGGAGGATTGTTGAACTTGATGAGCATCAAGAAGATATGTTACCTTCTAAAGATACTAGCAATCTTCAACTTGGGGGGGGGGGGGAATGTTCAAAGAGATGAATCTCAAGATGAACTTCAAGTTGAAGATGAAGCGATTCCACTTCGTAGGTCCTCAAGGACAATACGTGCTCGTGATAGAATAAATCTTATGATTGAGTCTGAAGAACACGTGGTAGGAGATTTGAATGAACCTCCTAATTTCAATGCTGCATTATCAGATCTAGAATCTGACAAATGGCTTGAAGCTACAAATGTGGAAATAAAATCCATGAAAGACAATCAAGTCTGGAGCTTGGTTGATCTTCCACCAAATGGTAGAACCGTTGGGTGCAAGTGGATCTTCAAGAAGAAGACCGACATGGATGGAAATATACACACCTATAAAGCTCGTCTTATGGCGAAATGTTATACTCAACTCTTTGGAGTTGATTATGAGGAAACCTTTTCTCCGGTTGCGGACATTAGTGCTATTAGGATCATCTTAGCCATAGCAGCGTACTATGACTTTGAGATATGGCAAATGGATGTCAAAATCGCTTTCTTAAATGGTTTTCTAGACGAGGAAGTCTATATGGTACAACCAGAAGGTTTTGTCGATCCTAAATATCCCAACAAAGTATGCAAACTTCAAAGGTCCATTTATGGACTAAAGCAAGCATCAAGGAGTTGGAATAAAAGGTTTGATGAAGAGATCAAAAAGTTTGATTTTGTTCAGAATCCTGATGAGCCATGTGTATATCGCAAAGCTAGTGGGAGTAATGTTACCTTCATTGTCTTGTATGTCGATGACATATTGATAATAGGAAATCACATTCCAATGTTGAAAGACGTTAAATCTTATCTTGGAAAGTGTTTCTCTATGAAAGACTTGGGTGAAGCAGCATTCATACTTGGAATCAAAATCTATAGAGATAGAAGTATACGGTTGATTGGATTAAGTCAAAGTGCGTATATAGATAAGATCTGGAAGAGATTCAAGATGGAAAATTCTAAGCGTGGGAACTTGCCTATGCAAGAAGGACTTAATTTATCCAGCAAGAATGGTGGTTATACACCTGAGGAGGTGGAGCGTATGAAAAGAGTCCTTTATGCTTCGGCGGTGGGATCTATCATGTATGCTGTTAGATGCACTAGACCTGATGTTGCGTTCGCGCAAAATATAGTAAGCCGATATCAGCAAAATCCCGGAGAGGATCATTGGACTGCTGTGAAAAACATTCTTAAGTACATGCGTGCTACTAAAGAATTGTTTTTGGTGTCTGGAGGAAATCCGGATCAAGAGCTTAAAGTCACTGGATACTGTGATGCTGGATTTCAGACTGATAAGGATGATACCAAGTCTCAGTCAGGGTATGTCTTCATTTTAAATGGAGGATCAGTAGATTGGAAGAGCAAGAAGCAATCTACCGTTGCTATGTCTGCTACAGAGTCTGAGTATATAGCTGCTTCGGATGCAGCAATGGAAGCTGTCTGGATCAGAAAGTGTATTTCTGGGCTTGATGTGATGCCATCAAATAATACACTTATGGATTTGTACTGTGACAATTCTAGAGCAATTGTCATTGCCAATGAATCTGGGGTTCAAAAAGGTGCCAGGCATTACCAAAGGAGATATCACTATGTTCGAGAGCAAATCGAATCACGTAAAATCAATTTACTCAAAGTTCACACAGATTATAACTTGGCAGATCCTTTTACAAAGGCATTGTCAAAGGGAAAGCTCAATGATGTGTGAAATCTAGTTATAAAATTTATAAACACGAATCACTAGAAAACTGACTACAACACACTTACGAGCAGAGTACCCGTTCGCATGCAGTATAGTAAACCGGTAAATCCGAGGTCGATCACAAGGACTTATTAAGCAATTGTAAAAGTAAAGCGATTCAAGAAAAATGGGTTTTTATGGCCGAGTTTCCACGTTTCAAAAGTTAGTAGAAAAAGTTAGTCATCCCGTAGGATTAATCACAAAGAGAATTTTGTTGTTGAATATTAACACAGATTTAAAAGGGAACACCTACTTGGATCAGCTCACATGCCAATCATCGGGTCTAAATATTACTTACATTTGTTGAACGACTTAAAAGGTAGACAAGATGAACTCCCGTTATACTTGAAACTTTAACTGCTCAAAATATAATTATTGCTCCCGCACTTAATTTCTACTCTAAATAGTTAAGCATTAAGAACCTAAGTTGATTTTTATGATTTAATCTTTTAAAAGCTTTCTCCCGAACTGCTTATTCGCCTAATCAGATCCCTCTATCATAAGCGTTTACACACTCAAAATGGATTTAATTGTTTAAAATCTTTATCGCTAGTTTCTCCCGAACTCCAACGACTTTAGGTTAATTAAAGACCGATCAACCGTTTTATAAATCAATTGACAATGACATAGATTTCTCCCGAACTTCTAATTACAATTATCAATCAATAAATATAAAAGATAAAAGCAATATTTAAACCCAAGTAAATGTGGATCTACGATTAAACATAAAATCTTGTTCAACACTTGCAAGTAACATTAAAACAACCCTATGACATGCTTACTACCCAAACGGGTGCTAAAAATAATTAGCTACTCATAACAAGACAAATAACACAAATAATTATCAAATAAATATAATCTATAAGAATAATTATATTTTAATAAAGTCTTGATTAATAGTAATAATAAAAAGAGAAAAGAAGCGAACAAAAGAGTGTTACGGCTGTGATGATCAAAAGTTGCTGCTCGACGAATAAGGCAAAAAGCCTTTGTCTTTTGTAACTCAATTCGCTCCATCCAAATTCCCTTCTAACCGACCTCAAATTTAATTCCCTAAAAACCTACTATATCAATTCGTAAAACTCCTATTAATAATATTGGTTCGATAGCTATCCGTCCTCCTCGGCTACGCTATTCTGTAAATATATATAGGATAGTTCGCCTTGCTTCCCACGTATGCAATTCTAGCCGACATTCAATTTTTAGGAACAATAATAATTAATTGTATTTGTAGTTGATGACTTGATTGTTGTCTTATTACTTTTCCTTGGGCTGACTCCATGAACTAACAAAAGGCTGAGGCCCATCTTGACTTTTTCTTCTTCCATTTGGCCATAAGCCAACGAGCCCACCACCACTTTTGTTATTAAATTGTGAAGCCTACATGTATGCTTGCTATATAATTTAGTCTTGTACCATTATTTTACTTCATGTCACATTTGGCCGAATTTATCTACAATAAGATTGAGCTGCTTTCTCTTCTTTATTGTCATCTGATCGTCATCAAATTCGAGCTTGGTTTTCGTCTATCTTGCAAATTTGAATGAAACTTCAAACTTTTATTAACTTCCACCATACGGACCTATAATTCAAATAAACCATCTCTTAAGTATCCAAAGTCATTAAAATCAAGCATAATTTACCAATAAAGAAATGATATCGTGAAAAATAAATATGTATAAAATATGCAATATCACTCAACAAGCATGCAGAAGGCTTAGGTCTTAGATATTGCTAAGTTATATCATGTAAATCTGTGATTGATATTTGGATAATGGGATGTTAAACAATTGTTATTTTCAATAAATGAATTTTTATACGCGGTATAAGTGGTTTCATTTTTATAATAATCGTGTCCTATATTTGCATGTTTAAATCCATGAATATTAGTTAATATTCTAAATGTCTATTGTCGATTAATTATATGGGAATATAATTAAAGTAAGACAATTGTGAGAGATTGGTGAAAATATTTAAGGGAATATTTTGAAGATGGTGGATCGTACCAAACTCACATGATATTCAAAAGGTGAATATTGGACTTACCCCACAGAACGAATTATCATTTTATGGATCGGCGTCATTAAATGAAATTCGTGAAATGGTTACTTTATTTATCCTTTGACTTGAGATACAAGTGAGTTATGCATGTGTGGATTATATTTCTTGATATAGTTCCTAACTGTCCTGAACAAGGCAGTAATAAAGGGTTATTTTCAGAAATGTTGAGAAACGACATGGTCAGACACTTATAGTCAATACATAATTTGTTCCTTCAATTTGCAACTGAAGTATGATACTATTTGGCTCCCTTATTAATTAATTGAAGATGTTTGTGTGGCCACACCCAAATGAACTCAAGAAGTTGTCTTGACTAATTTGGTAATCTTAATTAATTGTAGAAATGAGAAACATAATCGTTAAAATTATAAAATGACATTGATCCATATTCATAATTAACAATGATATCTGAACAAAAGGATATTAAAGACTAAATCATTTCAACTTGGCAATTTAAGAATCTATTCTTAAATATTTCCGGGAGCATTGGAGTGTTGCTAGACGCCAACCAATATTATTGCCTTTATAATAACATGCTCAAGTGGGAGCTGTTGGAGTGTGATCATTTTATTATAAATCGCATGTCCGAGAATAGTTTTAGCCTACGGGGTCATACGAAATGACACGGTAACTCGATAATATTAATTGATATATTAAAGTAATATATTAATTAGTTTGATCACGAAATGTTTAATTAAACATAATTAAAGGTTAATTATAATTAATTGATTAAAAAGTAGGGTTAAAATGTGAAAATTGAAAGTCTCGAGGATTATATGTGACATGAAGAATTCGATTATATGTGCTGAGGCTTGTATTGCTTATTTAAAATTCGAATTTATGATGGTTATTAGAGGATTAAGAACACTATGGGTTGGAGTTAGTTGATTAAAAATCTTAATGCTTTTTCGTAAAGGAGTATTAGTTTTCATTAGGGTTTATTAAAAGGAGTGTAAAAATTTGGTTGTTTAACCCTAGTAAGTTTTAAGAGTTAAATTGATTTGAATATTGGAGGGTTTTATTCCTTGTTCCTGCGGCTGTTCGATACCTGCACACAAACAACCTAGCTGCGCCACAGCCCTGAAAAGTGAGGCCAAGCTGCGCCGCAGTTAGTCTGCTTCGTTTCCTGCCTTCCTTTTACTTTCGTATACGTGTGAATGTTAGTTCGGGTTTAAATGATTTGATGTTTTCTTGTTGTGTAGGACCCTGCCACTTCCAGCCGTGCAGGACGAGGTGGTTCTCGAGCCTCGTCTGCTACTGCACCTCCCGCTGCACCTACTGTTGACCTAACTCCCGAGGCTGTTGCTATGGGCGTTCCAACCCATCCGTGGCTTCATTTTCCACATTTGACTCCAGAGAACAAGAATAAATGTACTAATCGTTTGGCTACTTTATATAATAAGGACATAACTGAGCCAAAGTTCATGGAAAGCAGTATGCTGAGGAATTTAGGTGTGAGGACTGATATTAGTGATTTTTTCAGTCTTCAGCATAGGGGAACTGATCCTGATGGGAATCAAATTGATCGAAGCTTTAGCATGTGGTTTGATATTTTTAGTAATAGGGAGAAAGTATATAAGGAATGGTGTTTGGAATTTTACTCTACTCTCTCTGTTGATGATATTAATTCAGTTAAAAGTGTGTTTGAGGGAGAGGTGATTCATTTTAGATGTGGAGGGTTGAACAGGCATATGACTATAGCGGAATTTGGAGTGTGTACAGGAATGTACACTCGGGAAATGCTAGATGATCCGTTTTTCTGTAACCGTTTGAAGCATGCTGCTAGGACTACTACAGGGTTTCCTCAGGGTTCAGGGGATGCGCGAGATTATTATACTCGCATCTCTGGTGGTAAGACTTGGAAGGCGGTTTGTAGGGCAAACACAATTAAGTCGCCCCTTTTGAGATTGCTCCAAAAGATGCTTGTTCATTTCTTTGTCCAACGGACTAATCACCCGGACAAATTGTATGTTGAAGATTTATGGCTGATGAGGATTTTGCATGAGGGAAATCATGTTTTGACAGCTTGTCCTCCGTATGTGCTTGCTAAGCACATGGGAACAAAGGGGGTAAAAGACTCGGGGTTGGTTTGTGGCCACTTTGTCACAAAAATTGTTCAACATTTTCAGTTGGAAGATTATAGGGAGAATATAGGTTTTAATTTGAATTGGAAAATTATGAAAGCCTTTACTTTTACAGAATTGACTCGTTTTGGTTTGCTTCGCCCGAGAAAGAGCAGGAATGATAGTTACCAGTTGATTGCTTACAATGAAGGTGATTAGGAAGCAGATGATGGAGATGATCAGGAGGCAAGTGATGATGATGAGGAGATGGCTGATGCACCTGAGCAGCAGCCCGAGCCTGCAAGACGCCCTCAGCATCGTGCCACCACTTCTACCGCAGGAGCATCTTCTTCCTTCACAGCTCCTGCAGGCTCATTCGATCTTTCTCCTTTATAGGGTTTGGTTAATCAGATGTTGACATCCCAGCAGCAGTTCCAGATTGATATGGCTGGATTTCAGACGAGGATGGATGATTTTTGACATCAGGTGGGTGATGAATTGACTTATATTGGTTCTAGTTTGAGGAGAGTGGTTTATGACTCTCGACGTTATCAGCCTATGTTAGAGGCTTAGTTTACCGGCCAGGAGTATCACCCACCCACAGTCATTCCAGCGTATGATCCGCCGAGTATTTTTATTCCTCAGCAAAGGGTTGGTGGTGGATTCTATATTCCACCAGAGTGCCAGTTCGAGGTGCCACCTTGCCACGATCCTGGTGCATTAGGGCCGGATATGCCGGTCCATTTTGGTAATTATGTAGGTACCTATGCAGGGACGGATGCTGGAGAGACAGGCGCTACGGAACCTACTTTTGCTGAGCAAGTTGTAGGATCCTTGTTTGATGTTGGTAACATTCCTGGTTACCGACCTTACCCACCTCCTCCACCTCAGTGATCCACTTTTGGATGAAGATGGCAGCCGGCAGTCGGTTTATTAGATGGCTTGTATCAATTGTGTGAACAATTTCATTTTCCGTACTTTATTTTATTTTCTTGTTTGGTTTGTATCCACCCGAAGGGGTGTTGGACATCGCATTTTATCTTTTGTTTCAATCAATAAGTAGGGTTAGGATGATAGCATGTTTCATGATTTATTTTGTTGGCTTCATCGTGTGCTCGTGTATGTTAGCAAGGGTGTCAATTGCATATGCTGGCAGTAAGTTCAACGCTCATATTCTTGTTGGCATCGGTCACGCATGGAACATCACTTGTACCCGGCAAGTTTTTCTTATTCTTAATTTTCTTTTTGTTTACTTTCCCCATTTCCCATAGTTTGCCTTAGTTTCTTGGACATCGGGGACATTGTCCAACTTAAGGGGGGGGGGGGTTAAATAGGAAAAGTCGGGTATTTTAGAGGAATTTTGAAACTTTTGCTTGCTTGTCCATGTAATTAATTGCTTTTGTCACCTAACTATACATATAATTGAGCAATTTAACTACATCCTTGGTAAAAAATTTTAATATGTAGAATGTGTTTTGACTGATTGATGTGGCAATACCTTCTGGATTAATAACATTGCTAGCATGCTTATAGCACCAAAACACCAAAATTGTGAGATTATTGATTCATTACTAGATATGATAGGTGTGCGGTCTTGGAACTATTAGCCTTGTAAATTTGTCCCTCTCTTAGGCTTTTGGATTTATCCGGAAGTAAGGGTCTCTTTTAGAGCTCTGAACTACGATGTGCAAGTTTGAGGTTGATGTTCCATTTCTTAGTTATTTCATTTGCTATGAGTATGTTGGTAATAGCGTTGATTCTAGAACTTGTCCTGGTTGATCGTTCCGTGGTTTTCTAGATGAAGAAGAGGCAAATTTAGGATAAAACCTTTGTTCTTTGTATGTTTCACCCTTTGTTTCGTAAAAATCTGTTATGTGCATGTTTTGGAATGTGCTTAGTAGCTAACTATACTGGTTAGTGAACCACCCGTTTAAAACCCTTATGTTGCACTTTTAGTGCAAGAAACAATAGAAAATATGTTGTCATTAGCCTGTTCTTTGCTATTAAATCCACCTTGAATATACACTTTTCCTAGCCATACCGATAGTCGAAGTCCTGGTGGGTCATTGGTTGCCTATGCTAGTGGATGGTTTGGGTTATATCTTGTTATGTCAGGTTGGGATATTCTTATCTAACGGGGGTAATTTTGATTTCGTCATGGTTTTTGGATAAAATCTAGATTGTTCATCTTAGCATGTTATTAAATGATTTGTCATTGTTTCTACGTATGTAAGAGAATACCAATTAGTCAGAGTAAGAGTAGCTCACAAAAAAAAATGAATAAAAAGAATAAAAGATTAGAAAAACAGAAAAAAAAAGGAAAAAATCGAAAAAGAAGCTTGGGCTGTCAGTTGGTATTTCTCATTTTTGGTCAAATCATGTTTGTAAGTTGGTTAATAATTTACACCAACAAGAGGATTGTGTAATGTTATATTCATTAGTATTATTATGAGGTTGGCAAGTTTGTTTAAGTCAACATGGTTCGATTTGGTTGATAAGTTGTTTAGCGCCCTACGCTACAATGGTGTCGGTTTTTAATCGTTCTATTGGGGGTACAGTCGGGAGAACTTCTTGGGATTTGGACCGTTGGCAACTAATGACACGGGTTTGTTTTGGACTAGACTATATGTGAAAACTTTGTTAAATGTTGTGTTAGCTCTTTGTTAACACCATTTATTTACTCAAATTTCCATACATTGTTTAAATACCCTATTCAACCTCATATATGTTACAACCCATAAAGTCCTCTTCTGATAGACGTTATAGGGCGCTAGCGCCTTGGCGATGAAGAAACGAACCTAGTACAAGCCTATGGTTAAAAGATTATGCATCACGACTTGGCATTGAGTGATTATTCAAATATTCAACCCCAAAAGTAAGTTAGTTGGAGTAGGATAGGCGAGATATCACTTATTCGTTTCATTTTTGCTTAGTCGTGTTATAAAGGCTTGTGTATCGGTCAAATATTGTAAAACATTCCGGTTTTCATTTAAGATTAAAACTGCCTAACCATCTATTCTCATTCATGATTATAGTTGAGCTTCTTTTTGATTAATGAAATGTGGTTCCTTAATGTACCAAGGTTTGATTTGTTTTCAGTTTGGATTTGCTTGAGGACAAGCAAAGCTTAAGTGTGGGGGGATTTGATATGTCGTATTTTATACACATTTCCCACAACGAATATAGTTGTTTTAGCATGTTTAGTGAGTCGTTTTTGTATACAATTGGTGAGTTTATGGTATTTGTTAGTGTTTCAGGTTAATAACAGGTACTTGAGCGTATTTCCAAAGAAAACGACATTCTTGAAGTGAAATAAGTGCTTACGGATGATTACCAGGTCATTTGGATGAAGTTTGGTGAAAGTCAACAAAAGTCAAACCTAGAATCAAGAATAGCTGAGCAGCATCTTATAAGCTGCGCTGCAGCTATGAAACAGAAAGCCTAAGCTGCGCAGCAGCTCCTCCAGTATTGTTCCATGCAAAGTCAAGGAAAGTCAAAAAGTCAACAGCAGTCAAAGGTAGCTGCGCCGCAGCTACTAAGCTGCCACGCAGCTTAAGGACGAATCTGTGCAAATATTTAGGAAACATATAAATAGCTTGTTTATTCATTCCAGAACCCTAACTTACTTACTCCAGCCGATTTTTGCATCATTCAAGGAGGTTTTTCATCTGTTTATTCATCCTTGAAGATCAAGATTACAATTGGATTATTCTTATCATTCGGTATTAGATATTTAGTCAATCTTGGAAGGATTTTTACATTCGGTACAATATGCTTTCATATACTATTGTTTGTTTTCATCTTTTCATTATGAGAGGCTAAATCTCTTTACACCCGCTTGGTTAGTAAACATGTCATAGGGTCGTTTTGAATGTTACTTGCAATCGTTGGACACCATTTTCATGTTTAATCGAAGATCCATATTTATTTGAGTTTAAATATTGTTTTTATCTTTTATATTTATTGATTGATAATTGTAATTAGAAGTTCGGAAGAAATCTATGTCATTGTCAATTGATTTATGAAAAGGTTGATCGGTCCATAATTAACCTAAAGTCGTTGGAGTTCGGAAGAAACTAACGATAAAGATTTTTAAACACTTATGATAGAGGAATTTGATTAGGTGAATAAGCAGTTCGGAAGAAAGTTTTTGTAGGTTAAATCGTGAAAATCAACTCCGGATCTTAATGCTTAATTGTTTTGGATAGAAATTAAATGCGGAAGCGATATCTATATTTAGAGCAATTAAAGTGTCAAGAATAACAGAAGTTCATCTTGTCTATCTTTTGAGTCGTTTAACAAATGCAAGTAATGCTTAGACCCGATGATTGGCATTTGAGCCGATCCAAGTGGGTGTCCTTTTAAATTATTATTTGAAATTCAACAACAAAATATTCTCTTGCGATTAATCCTACGGGATTACTGACTTTTCAACTAACTCTTGCAAAGTGGCAATTCGGCCAAAAAACCCCCGTTTTAATCTGAATCATTTTATTGTAACAATTGCTTACAAAGTCCTTGTGTTCGACCTCGTACTTACCAAGTCACTATATTGCATACGAACGGGTACACTACCCGCAAGTGTGTAGTAGATAGTTACTAGGTATTTCGTGATATAAATTTAAAACTAGAAAAATACACATCACATAGTCATGCAAAATGATTTGAGAAAGCTTTAGACAAAATCATTGAGCTATAGCTAGAGGCTAGATAATCAGTCAATCAAAACTAATAGCTAACTTTTTATTTGTGTTAATACCTCTAAAACAGTTCTATACTTCCACATGTCTTACAACTCAATCTTACTACCTTTTCCTGACTAGTTAAGCACTTAATTCAAGTTTGTATAGCAATCAGAACTACTAGCTACTAGCAAGGCATTTATATTTCAAAGTGTGTGTACTTGTGAGTCACTACTTAGATATACTCCTACACTACAGTCATGTTTGCTAGCTAAATGCAAAAGCAGTCATACAATATTATCATCTTTAGTAGTTGAGACAGCGGTGACAGGTCGGTGATTCCTCACGCGCAGAGCAACATAAATCAACTGAAAGTTCACATCAAGACAGCGGTGACAGGTCGGTGGTTCCCCATGTGCAAAGCGACATAACTTGATATATTTATATAGATTTTACTCGTTAATAGTTCTTTGAACTTATTTAATCTACTGATTACCTTTCCTTTAGATTTACTACATTATTTATGCAATAGACATTATCAGAGATCCCAGATGACTCATAATGCTACTCCGCATGCAACTAGTTCACATTAAATAATGTAAGATTTAAGGTAAACCATACATCTAAAATAGTTCCTACAAAAGCACGTATGTTAAGTCCAATTAATACATGTTGGTGTTACCTACCCAGCCTTACTACGGAGCCTACACGCAGCCTCACTACGGAGCCTACACGTAGACTACCTTGGATCCGATAATTATGGAAAAGATATCTTCTATGGAAAAGATAATTATGAATCCCCTAAAATTAGCAACAAATCTATTCCAATAGGAAAAAACCCTACTTGAAGGACACGATACATCTACCCTATAAATAGGGACACAATATACACAATAGAGATCATTTCTGCACTCCCAACACACATACAACACATAGTTGGCATACAAAAGGTTCTCATACCTTACTGCAAGGGAATCGCCAGCATACAACCATAAACCCCTCATCCTCTCCGTTCTAGGATCCCGCTCGGTGTACAAACAATTGGCACCATCCATGGGATGCATCTCACTTGCAACCCATCAACCACCAAAATCACGAAAGTTTTTTTTCCTTTCACAAAAAACCTAATCCTAGAACATGGATGACTCAAATGGAGCACCCGGATTCAACATATCACAAACCGTCCCTAACCAAACCAATGCAAGCATAGATCTGAACAGAAACGTTGGAGGAACACCCATAACACCTCCATCAAGAACAACAATCATTGCCTCCACTTCAACACCATTGTTCGACGAGGCATATATACTCCAAAATCATGACAGCATCATCCCTTACGTCACCTTCATACAAGTGGGGTGATAACCGGAAGGACGATCAATTTCGATGAAGCCTTCAAAAGCCATGATACATCATCACTGGAAACACAAACCCCAGGATCTCAAACCAATACCCTGGGAGCACAAACCCCAGGATCTCAAACTGATACCCTGGGAACACAAACCCCAGGATCTTAAACCAATACTCTGGGAGCACAAACCCAGGTTACCATATCAATACCCTGGGTACACAAAACCCAGGATCTACCACTACCCAGAATCAACATAATCATTTTCAAAATATGCCAAATCACCAAAACCACTCACAAGGGAAACAAAACACCTTCCCAAATGGACCCCAAGGTCATTATGTCCCAACCTCCCAAGCCTGGGGACAAAAGCAATACATGCAGAATAATCAAGCAAGTTCAGCGGGATACATACCATGGCAGCCACATCCAATATCCCAAGCATTCAACCAGGTTCTGAATTACCCAGGAACGCAAACACACCTAGGATTCCAGACAGCAACCCCAGGGTTTCAGAACAGATCAGGAGAAGCGCACAACCAACGCCACTTAAATACCCAGGGTCCATACGACCCAGGTTATCAATGTCGGTCCATAGAACGGCCACAATATTTCCAACCCACTCAGACCACTGGACCACAACCCAACGTTTACACAACATACCCCTAGAATCAAAATTTGTACCAGGACAAGTTATCATGCCAAGACCATTTACCTTGAGCAAAACTTTACAAAAATCACCATTTGCAGAATGGATCAGAAATTATCCATTACCAGCAAACATAAAATACCCCTCCCATCTGGGGACGTATAACGGGAAGGACGACCCCGATGATTTCCTTCAAGCCTTTGAAGAGGCAGCAGAAATGCAAAATTGAGCAAGTGGCATGCAAAGCATTTAGAATGGGCCTCACGAGCGATGCAAGAGAATGTCTATCAAGCCTCCAAGAAGGATCTATAAACAACTTTGACGATCTTAGATCAAAATTCCAATCTCATTTTAGCCAACAAAAGAAACACAAGAAGACACATGTCTCAGTTCACAACATCAGACAAAGAGAGAACAAAACAACAAGAGACTTCATCCAGCGATATACAAGTGAAACCTAGGGAATTCCTGGGGTGCCATAATCCCAAAGAGTCTCTGCTTTAATACACGGATGTAGAAGCAGGGAGCTTGTCGAACGTTTGAACACAGATTTGGTTGAAACATACGATGAGGCACAAAAAAGGGCGCATAATTTCCTGGACACAAAAGAAATTTCAACAAACAGTAAAGACCCATCAAGAAACAAAAAAGGTAAATGGAATGAAGGGAAAGACAGCCAAGCCCGTTACACCCCCTATAATAGAAAAGATAAAAGAGGAGAATATAATCCAATGACACTCCCAGAAATGACCAAGACACTAAGGGAAATCCTGCTAACAAAAACAATAGAAAAGACATTTCCAGCACCACCCAAGAGTCCTGACATAGGGCGTAGAGACAGAAGCAAGTATTGCGAATTTCACAATGATATAGGGCATGATACAAATTCATGTTATCAACTGAAGAAAGCAATAGATGAAGCGGTAAAGACTGGAAAGCTGTCACATCTAGTTAAATGGATTCGTCAAATAAAAGAGGATCCTGCACCCAACAACAAAGACAAAGCAATTGAAGCCACCTATATAATCGACTAGGGAAGCATCCTTTTACAAAATAAGCGGAGGAAACACAACCTATCACTCATGACATTGATCCATGTAATCCTCCCTAGCTTCATTTTAATAAAAGCATTTCATTTTGCTTACATACTCTTGTTTTAAGTGAAGAGGATCATAACCTCACACATACAGAATAGGTTGCCCTCGAGCACCAAATTTTAAGTGAAAAGGATCATAACCTCACACATACATAAAAGGTCTCCCTCGAGCACCAAATTTCAAGTGAAGAGGATCATAACCTCACACATACAGAAAAGGTCGCCCTCAAGCACCAAATTTTAAGTGAAGAGGATCATAACCTCACACATATAGAAAAGGTCGCCCTCGAGCACCATTTGCTAAGTGAAGAGGATCGCAACCTCACACATACAAAACAATTACATTATGGGACGCCCACGAGCACCTACTTACAACACAATAAACATGCATACAAAATGCAGTTACTGTAAGGTCCTATGGTTGCGTGAATCGTAATAAGACGTAATTCGTTATGTCAAGAGTGCGGAATCCTCTGGAGATAACTAGATTTCTATTCACTTTCGTCGATTAATGAATAACTAACCAACCTAAGGTGATGCACGAAGCTTGTGGTTCGTGTAGGAGATCACAAGAGCAACAAGTAGCCTCAATTCGTGATTTTATCAACTTATGAACTGAATGAATTACCTAATTTCGTAGATTAGGTGTGTATTTATACTAGTAGGGTATTGGTTCGCGTGGGCTTAGGCTTTAATCGAAGTAATTAAGCCCAATTAACAATAAACCAATCGACCTCGTGCTGACGTCAGCACGAGGGTAATCCTATGTGCTGATGACGTCAGCACGAGGATTGTCCCTTTGGTCCTTTGTTTAACTTCATTTGCCTGTACATAACATCCAACCATCGTTTAAGTATTCTACGACACTTATAAATCTTGGTTCTATGTTCTTGTACCTGCAAAACAATATATAACACACAAACACAATACAAAACATAAACAGATAAAATATTGAAGTTCAAACGTAATCATTAAATACCAACAAATATTCTTATTTAAATGATTACAAACATAGTTCCTAAAAACATAAACGATAATCAAATCTATGTTGCTATTGTCACACAAATCTGCATCTACAGACCCCCCTTGACAGTTGCAACTAGATTTCTTTAAAGTCTTTGAACTTCAAAGCTATCAATTAAACAAAAGCCTTGTGCTATTCGCATGAATTCTCTCTTGTAAAAAAGGAGCAAGAATGTTGCGATAGCGCTTTTCTTCAACTCTCTAAAATTCCACTGCTGAACAAGGTGTATTCAAAAGTCTTCTCTGGTCACCTCTTGAGAAGTTGACAACCTGCATCGGATCATACTGTTGAACAAGGTGTATTCAAAAAGTGCTATTCGCATGAATTCTTTCTTGTGAATCGTAATAAGACGTGATTCGTTATGTCAAGAGTGCGGAATCCTCTTGAGGTAACTAGATTTCTATTGCCTTCCGTCGATTAATGAACAATTAACCAACCTAAGGGGATGCACGAAGCTTGTGGTTTGTATAAGAGATCACATGAGCAACAAGTAGCCTCAATTCGTGATTTTATCAACTTATGAACTAAATGAATTACCTAATTTCATAGATTAGGTGTGTATTTATACTAGTAGGGTATTGGTTCACGTGGGCATAGGCTTTAATCGAAGTAATTAAGCCCAATTAACAATAAACCAATCGACCTCGTGCTGACGTCAGAGCACGAGGGTAATCCTATGTGCTGATGACGTCAGCACGAGGATTGCCCCTTTGGTCCTTTATTCAACTTCGTTTGACCTGTACAGAACATCCAACCATCGTTTAAGTATTCTACGACACTTATAAACCTTGGTTCTATGTTATTGTTCCTGCAAAACAGTATATAACACACAAACACAATACAAAACATAAACAGATATAATATTGAAGTTCAAACATAATCATTAAATACCAACAAATTATCTTATTTAAATGATTACAAACATAGTTCCTAAAAACATAAACGATAATCAAATCTATGTTGCTATTGTCACACAAATCTGCATCTATAGTTACATAACAAATGTCTTACACCCATCTACAAATGGGTTATAAACATCACCATGGAACAAGCCTGGTGACACAAAAGGATTCTAAAACCCTGGCTTACCCACATCCAGCAGCTGCCCAAACCTTGTAATGGCTTAACTACAAAGTCTGGGCAAACTTTGGGATAGGCTTAACATACGAAGTTGTTGGCATGGGTAGAAAGGGTTAGGAGTTCCATACACATACATAACAACATATTGTTTAAAACATACATACGCCTACACATGTTCAAACAAAAGCACAAATACCTACGGACGAAGTTGTAAAAGCTCATCAGTGGAAATATCAGGGTTGGAACTCAACACACCAATAAACGGAAACGCAGCCTGTTCCCAGCAGCAGCAACCTTTGCCCCTCCACTTCAGGAAGATGAATATTTCACTACAACCTTTCGATAAATTTACAACAAAGCCCCTGAGCTTCTCTCAATATTCCAAACACCTACAATATAATTTCTGAAACCTTTGTTCGCATGCATCTCGACAGCTGATCGACCCTTGTAATGGCTTAAATGACAAGACTCGATCAACCTTCGTGATAGGCTTAACATACGAAGTTGTTGAGGTGTGGGGGAGCAGGGTTAGGAGTTATATAGACAAGACGATGCTCTAGCGGGCAAGCGCTATAGAAGTTCATCGAGTTTAATACAATGACCTTCGCAGCTCCTTATATTAAACTAGGGGGCTTGTTGGTTTCACCCACCCAGCCTCATTACGTAGCCTCACTACGGAGACTACACGCAGCCTCACTACAGAGCCAACACGCAGACTACCTTGGATCCGATAATTATCGAAAATATATAAATTCTCCCAATATGAAGATTTGCACTTATCTCTTAGACAGTTGGTTACGCGAAAGATAACTTTGAATCCCCTAAAAGTAGCAACAAATCTACTCCAATAATGAAAAATCCTACTTGGAGGACACGATACATCTACCCTATAAATAGGGACACAATATACACAATAGAGATCATTCTCTACACTCTCAACACACATACAACACATAGTTGGCGTACAAAAGGTTCTCACACCTTACCGCAAGGGAATCGCCAACATACAACCATAAACCCCCCATCCTCTCCGTTCTAGGATCCCGCCTCGGGGTACAAACAATATACCTATGCTAATGACTAGAAAGCAATAAATTGCTAGGTATATTATAGTCCGGTTAAGTGTGCTATGGCAAACATAATCGCATACAGTTTCAGTTTAAGCTCTAATCCAGTTGGAAGCATGAACAGACACAAATCTACAGTTAAGCGACCAATTCTAACTAACCGTTCATCCTACCAAGCTAATGTTGCTTAATTATCGTCATCTTTTGTCTACTTACAAAGCTTATATTCTCAAAATAGTTTTCAGACACTTAAAAATTTAAATTTGCATGAAATAAGTAGTAGAAAAAACTTGTTTAAAATCAAACAATTAGACCAACGGTTTTTCCTATTCCATCCCCCCACACTTAAATTGTAACGTCCTCGTTGTATTAGACATACGTAACAACGGGTTATAGGAAAAACACGTAAAATGTAAAAGAAAAAGGGTTTAACGAAACTTCCCAGGCCTGAAATTGCATGATTGTTGTTTAAAGATGGCATTTGTGGAGCGATTTGAACATGATGAGCTTTTGATAAATTCAATCGTCTCCATATGATGGCAATCCATGGTTGCTTCTCCATCTTCTTTTCTTTTTGGTATTTTCTGATTTTTTTGGATTTTTGGTTTTTTCTGATTTTTTTATGTTTTTGGTGATCTGGTGCGCAGAACGGAGCTTTAAGCGAAGCTGGTTGAAGACCAGCGGCGCTAGTAATGTACCTAGCGGAGCTGGTGGTTTCTTTCGGGATAGGTAGCGGTGCTGGGTGGTGATGAGTGGCGCTGGAGCTGCACAGGTGCACGTCCAGCGGCGCTGGTTAGTGACTAGCGGCGCTCGTGACTCTTGTACATGTTCCGAGGTTTGATTTCATTAGCGATTTGAAATGATGGAGGATATAGTGCAAGCTAGCTTAGCTCGAGATGTGGATGATAAGGATCGAGAAAGGAAGCCAAGAAGAACCGTGGCTAGCATCGAGAGCAGCTCCGACAATGAGGTAATTCATGAAATTAAAGCTTTATCTAACCGTTTTTCTACTTTTGAAGATAGGTTGAACATTATGGACAAAGACTTCATGGTGATTGCACACGGGTGCAACAAATGCGGAGGAATACACTATATCGAAGATTGTGAAGAGGAGGCAACCGAGCAAGTCAATTTTGTCCAGAACCAATACCGATGAGGCTTTCAACGAGGTCTATTTCAAAGAAATCCCGGTAATTCTAACTTTAATGCAAATTATTCTAGAAATAATTTTGGTTCTTTTCAAAATAGGTGGCAAAGGAGTAACGGTCAACCCGAGCAGCCAAAGGTGGAAAATGAAGTCAAGGAGGATCAGATTGCCAAGCATTTTATTATGAGTAGCTAGGTATTTAATCATCTACTAAGATGAATTGACGTGATTATGTGATGGTTGCATGTAGATACACTTAATGTTTTGTCATGATCTTGATATACTTAATCCTTGTTATTTATTGTTGAATTGTTGGTTGTGTATGCGTGTTTAGTTTGGTATTTCCTCGAATACTTACCTAACTAAATATTAGGAAGACCTTTCCTTAACACAGCCAAAGCAGTAACAGAAGTAACAGAACGTAGGATTACCATAGGAAATGGTAGGAGGAAGCTTAGTTTAACCATGTAAGGAGACCCAAACCTAAGAAAAGATGTTATAGGAGTTTATGCTAAAGAAGTGGAAATGGCAGAAGTAGATAGTAGAGCAAATCATGAGATAGAGGAAGTCTTAGGTATAGGATCACCAGAACGTCCATGGGATTTAGGAGAACTTGAAGTAGATGAATTTGATGGAGCCTTAGTACAAACACCCGATAACCTAGTTACCTCATTAGAAAAACCACCAGCGGATCTTGAAATGAAGTCGTTACCGCCAGGGTTGGAGTATGCTTACCTCCAAGGAAAGTCACAACTTCCAGTTATCATTTCATCGAAGCTGAGTCAGAATGAGAAGGCAACTTTGATGAAGGTTCTTAGGTCTCATAAGAAGGCGTTTGCTTGGAAGATATCAGAAATTAGAGGTGTAGACTCGTCGTATTGTAACCATAGGATCCACTTAGAAGCAAACTCGAAGCAAGTAGTTCAAAGACAGAGATGTCTAAACCTTAATATGAAGGGAGTAGTGAAGAAGGAGGTGATTAAGTTATTAGATGCAGGAATTATCTTTCCCATCTCGGATAGCGAGTGGGTAAGCCCTATTCACTGCGTACCGAAGAAAGGAGGAATGATAGTAGTGGCTAACGATGACAATGAGATGATAGCAACTAGGACTGTGACAGGATGGAAAGTTTGCATAGATTATAGGAAACTTAATGAGGCTACTAGGAAAGACCATTACCCCTTACCCTTTATGGACCAAATGTTAGAACCCTTAGCAGGGAACGAGTACTTTTGTTTTCTCGATCGATTTTCAGGGTATCTTCATATTCCTCTTCATACGGAAGACCAAGGGAAGACAACATTCACTTGCCCTTATGGAACATATGCTTATAGGAAGATGTCTTTTGGATTGTGTAATGCTCCTGCCACCTTTCATAGGTGCATGACAGCGATTTTTCAGGATATGTTAGAAAAGTCGGTAGAAGTGTTTATGGATTACTTCTCGGTTTACGGGAATTCGTTTAATTCATGTTTAGGTCATTTAGATAAGATGTTAGGTAGGTTGAAGAAACTAATTTAGTGTTGAACTGGGAGAAATGTCATTTTGTGGTTAAGAATGGAATAGTATTAGGACATAAGGTGTCTAAAGCAGGAATAGAAGTAGATAATGCTAAGATAGATGTGATGTCTAGATTATCGGTTCTGGTTAATGTCAAAGGAGTTAGGAGTTTTCTAGGTCATGCAGGGTTTTATAGGAGATTTATTAAGGATTTTTCCAAGATAACTAGGCCAATGACCAGACTTTTAGAGAAAGATGTTAGGTTTGATTTTGATAGGGATTGCATTACGGCATTTGGGAAACTTAAGAAATACCTTGTAGATTCCCCTATTGTAGTATCACCTGATTATGCTTCACCTTTTGAGATAATGTGCGATGCTAGTGATTTCGCCGTCGGAGCTGTGTTAGGACAGAGGATAGATAAGCCTTTTAGGCCGATATATTATGCTAGCAGAACCCTTAATGAGGCCCAAAGGAACTACAAAACTACAGAGAAGGAATTGTTGGCAGTAGTCGTTGCCTTAGATAAGTTTAGGAATTCCATAGTGTTGCAGAAAGTGACCATATTTACAGACCATTCAGCCATTAGATATCTCATTAATAAGAAAGATGTTAAGCCTAGGTTAATTAGGTGGGTGTTACTGCTTCAAGAGTTTGATTTGGAGATTAAGGATAAGAAGGGAGTAGAAAATGTAGCTGCAGATCACCTTAGTAGATTAGACAGCCTAGATAAGGAGAAACCTAATTATGAAGAGATAGATGAAGCCTTCCCCAAAGAGAACTTGATGAGGATTGAAGTAGATGATAAGGAAGATGTACCTTGGTTTGCTGACATAGCTAATTACAAAGCTGCAGGAGTTTTACCGTTGCATTTAGACTATTACCATAGGAAGAAATTCTTTTCAGACCTTAAGTATTATTACTGGGAGGAACCATATTTGTTTAGGATGTGTGCAGACGGTATGATTAGGAGATGTGTGTCGGAAAGTGAAAGTAGGAAGATATTAGATGACTGTCATTCAGGACCGACAGGAGGACATTATGGCCCGTCGACTACAACTAGCAAGGTATTTGAGGTTGGATTTTACTGGCCTGGAATTTTTCAAGAGGCCAGGACTTTGGTTAAGTTATGTGATGCATGCCAGCGCCAAGGATCGATCACCAAGAGAGATGAGATGCCACAGAAGGGCATACAGGTTTGTGAAGTATTTGATGTTTGGGGAATAGATTTCATGGGGCCATTTCCACCTTCTCATAAGTTTAAGTATATTCTAGTATCAGTAGATTATGTGTCAAAATGGGCGGAAGCCAAGGCTTTGCCCACTAATGATGCTAGGGTAGTTGTAGATTTCCTTAAGAATTTGTTTAGTAGGTTTGGAATGCCTAAGGCTTTGATTAGCGATAGGGGTAGTCATTTTGCAAATGCTCAATTAGAAAAGGTACTTAAGAGATATGGAGTCAACCATAGGTTTTCAATAACTTATCACCCTCAGACTAGTGGTCAAGTAGAAAACACCAATAGGGCACTTAAGAGAATTTTAGAGAAAACAGATAAGGATAATCCTAAGAATTAGGCGAATAAGTTAGATGATGCCCTTTGGGCTTTTAGGACAACCTATAAGACACCCATAGGAACCACACCCTATAAGTTAGTGTATGGAAAAACGTGCCATTTACCATTAGAAATAGTGAATAGGTCTTTTTGGGCAATTAAGAATTGTAACATGAATTTAGATGAAGCTGGAAAGGAAAAGTACTGGCAACTAGATGAATTAGAAGAATTTAGACAACAAGCCTATGAAAACTTTAGTATTTATAAGGAGAGAACAAAAGCATGGCATGATAGAAGAATTAGGATGAAAGAATTCAAGGAAGGTGATAAGGTGCTTTTGTTTAATTCTTGCTTTAAGCTCAAAGCGCCAAAACTCAGATCAAAATGGACAGGACCATTTGAAGTCATTAAAGGTTACTCGTCGTGACAAGTAGAGTTATGTGGCCATAGTGGGGAAGGTTTTATAGTCAATGGGCAGAGAGTGAAACATTATTTCGTTGATGAATGAGTAGTGAATGAGTCGAGCTTAAGACTCCTAAATAAATTAAGCGCTTCTTGGGAGGCAACCCAAGTTTTGTTTTGTTTAGCTCTTAATTTCTTATTTTTTTCTAGTTTGATTTTGTTTTGCTTTTCATTACATTTTTAAGTGTGGGGGGATGGAATAGGAAAACCCTTGGTCTAATTGTTTGATAATTCAAAGTTTTCTACTACTTATTTCATGCAAATTAAAGTTTTTAAGTGTCTGATAAACTATTTTGAGAATATAAGCTTTGCAAGTAGACAAAAGATGACGATAATTAAGTGATATTAGCTTGGTAGGATGAACGGTTAGTTAGAATTATTAGCTTAACAATAGATTTGTGGTTGTTCATGCTTCCAACTGGATTAGAGCTTAGACTGAAACTGTGTGCGATTATGTTTGTCATAGGACACTTAACCGGACTTTAATATGCCTAGCAATTAGAGCTTTCTAGTCATTATTATAGGTGTATTAATTGGACTTAATATACGTGTTTGTGTAAGAACTAGTTTAGATGTATGGTTCGCCTTAGTTCTTACACTATATAATGTGAACTACTTGCATGCGGAGTAGGAATATGAGTCATTTGGGGTCTCTGATAATGTCTATTGCATGAATATGTAGTAAATCCTAAAGAAAAGGCAATCAGTAGATTAAATAAAAGTTCAAAGAACTTATAACGAGTAAAATCCATAAATACATCAAGTTATGTCGCTCTGCGCATGGGGAACCACCGACCTGTCACCGTTGTCTTGATGTGAACTTTTAGTTGAGTTAATGTCGCTCTGCGAGTGAGGAATCACCAACCTGTCACCGTTGTCTCAACTTTTAAAGATGATAATATTATATAACTGCTTTTGTATTTAGCTAGTGAACATGACTGTAGTGTGAAGATATATCTAGATAGTTACTCATAAGCACACACACCTAGAAATATAAATGCCTTTCTAGTAGTTAGTAGTTCTGATTGCTATACAAACTTGAATTAAGTGCTTAACTAGTCAGCAGAATGTAGTAAGATTGAGTTGTAATACATGTGGAAGTATACAACTGTTTTAGAGGTATTAACACGAATAAAAAGTTAGCTTTTAGTTTTGATTGACCAATTATCTTGTCTCTAGCTATAGCTTACTGATTTTGTCTAAAGCTTTCTCAAATCATTTTGCATGACTAATCTTTAAATGTTTTGAAAGTAGAATAACTTGTACACTTAAGTTGTCTGCTCATCATTGTTTTATTTTTCTGGGACTATTTGCTTGAGGACAAGCAAAAACTTAAGTGTAGGGGTATATAATGAGCGTCCATTTTGTGATTATTTCCTATATTTTTAGGTCGTGTTTTGATGTCTAAATGAGTTAAGAAATGTGAACTTTTGGTACTTAATGGGATGACATGTTATGTAGGTTCACAAGGCATGCAAGTGAAGGCAAACATCTCTACTGAACTTAACATGAAGCCACAAGACTTTTGGATGAAGACTAGCAAGCGGAAGATGAAGAATTCGAGGCCAACATGAAGTATACGACCATCTGTTAGTATTTTAGGCATAACTTCTTCATACGGATTCCGTTTCTGATGAATAAGCTATCCACGGAAAGGCCAGAGAAAGATCTACAACTTTCGTGTTGAATCTGAAGCCTCCAGCACCGCTCATTTCATGCTAGCGCAGCTGGAAGTCATCTTGAAGCTAACCAGCACCGCTGGTGGCACTACCAACGCCGCTCCTCACCCAGAAAGCATGCCCAGCGCAGCTGGGACTTCACGAGCGCCGCTCCCACCTCATGAGCGCCGCTGGTAAAGTCGGTTCAGCTAGGGTTTTGCCCAAAAACCTATAAATACCTCTCTAAACCCTAAGTTATGCAACACACTTCCTCCAGGTGACTTGTAGGTTGTTTCTAGGGTATTTTGACCAGATCTAAACCTTCCCACACCTCCATATCACACATACAATCAATCATCAATCCTTAACAACATCATCATCATAATCATCAACCACTTTCATCAGATCTAAACCCTAGTAATACCTTCTTAGCATCTGGAAGATCGAGCATCAATTCTCAACAACAATCATCTTTCAAATCATCATTAATCGGTCAAAATAATAATAGGAGCATTCTGGGTGTTGAATAGAAGGAGTGGTCAAGAAGGATACGGACCGCACAACTTCACCCTATTATTAGTTTGATCTTTCTTTACTTTCTTTTATAATTGTTATCAGCATACTTTATTGCAAGACTTATTTTTTGACAATTATTACTATGGATTTATTTATGATAATGATTGTTAGTATTATTTGTTTTGCTATGAGTAGCTAAATTAGTTTGCATCCGCTTGGATAATGTGATCATGTCGGTACAGTGATATTATTTATATATAATTGTTGAACTGTTTTATGCTTAACCGTCGATCCATAATTGGGGGTTAGGTTTAATTACTTGAATGAATATGAAAGTATAGTTAAAGTAGGTTGGGGACTTGATCGGAAACCAAACTGATTAGGTGACTTGACAGGAATCCGATAAACTATAAAGATTAGGTCATAAAAACAGACTTAGTTATAATCTTAATTAGGCAACTTGACAAGAAGCTTAATTAAAGGGTTAGGAGACTAGACAGGAATCTTGACCACTTAGACCGGGGAACTTGATAGGAAACTTGGTCGTGATTAGTCGTTCAACAATTATAACTAATTTGGTAGATGATCTAGGTGGCATGTGAACTGTTTCCAAGTGGATGTATCATTTTAATTATTATTATCTTTGCTTCACTTTTCAAATCATTTCGTACTTCCTCACGAGACCAAGCGGTTGGAAGCTTTTGTTAGTTTAGGTTAATTAAGTAGTGACAAACCCCCAACAATCTTAGAATTACACCTAGCTGCATTCTTAGAACATAGTCCCTGAGAACGATCCTGGTCTTACCTGTTTACTATACTATAAACGAACGGGTCCACTGCCTATGAGTGATTGTAGTAGAGAAGTTAACCTTGTAATATAATTTTAAAACTTTTTAGGAATTTAAGTTAACAAAATCTGCTCATCAAGTTTTTGGCGCCGCTGCTGGGGATCAAACCCGGGTCACCCGCGTGACAGACGGGAATACTTACCACTATACTACAACGGCCTTTTTTAAATTGATGTATCGTTTGTGTATAATTAAAAGCAGTCAAGTTTTAAATTTATAAAATAGAGGAAATACCAAACTAGACACACACTCACGAACAGTGGATCCGTTCGTTTGTAATATAGCTATAGGTAAGACCTCATTCATTCGCAGGGACTACGCTTAAAAGGTGAGAAGTCCTCACATTCAACATGACATGTGACCCGATCTGCATTTTTTGTATCTCTTACGGGTGGTTGGGTAGCACGCGTCATTGTCGTCCCATGATGAGGTGAAGAAATGGCAAGTCCCTCGTTCTTGGTCGGAGTTTCTTCGCTTTCTTCCTAATTCCTGGCAACTCCTTTGCTCAATTCAGCCTCAAGTAGATTGATTTCAAATTTGTAACAGTCTCGGGCATAATCGGCATTCAATGGTGGAACAAAGAACGAGTTTTCGTGCGAACTGGAGCTGCCAGCGGCGCTGGTAGTGGTCCCCAGCGGCGCTGGTTCTTCTGAATTAGCTTCCAATTCATCGATTTCTTCCGTTCCTTCTTCGTTTGGCTCCCGTATGCATCCGGTTTCCTCATGTTGATAGTCTTGAACCATGGAATGTGTCGCAATTCAAAGCATCATAAAACCATGGATGTGTCGTTTGTGTATAATTAAAAGTAGTCAAGTTTTAAATTAATAAAATCGAGGAAATACCAAACTAAACACACACTCACGGACAGTGGATCCGTTCGTTTGTAATATAGCTATAGGTAAGACCAGGTTCGTTCGCAGGGACTATGTTTAAAAACTAAGTAAGACTAAGTAATTCTAAGATTGGTGGGGGGGGGGGGGTTTGTGACTGAGTTGTCACGTTGCTTAAACTATTAATAATAAAAGACAGAAAATCTAGTATTACCGAGGCAGGCGTGTCGGAAGACACAACGAAAAGTTTTTGATTTAAAAAACAATATAACTAAATGATCATCTACTTCAATTCAGGTCCATGACATGTTTCAGGTTGCACTATCCAATACAATAGTTGAGATCTATATAAGTCACTAGATTTGGTCACTTGGGTACCACCCTTTCCGCTAACAAATCTATATGTCCTACCCAAATCCCTTAAACGATTAGCTACAAGTGTGAGTACCACCCTATCAACCTATAGTTGTTTAACCAATTAGTTTGTTTAACTATTTAAATAACAATCTTGTCTACCGAATTACCAATCCGTTAACACACTTAATCCTATTACTACTGAATTATTCTTTACCAGTCCATGACATAAAGCCAATTATCTAAACCTTAGACAATCAAGATCATGAAGACACATCAATAATACCATTACAAGCATGCATACACAACCAACAATTCAATAATAAATAACAAGGATTAAGTATATTAAGATCATGACAAAACATTAAGTGTATCTAACATGCAACCTTCACATAATCATGTCACTTCATCTTATAAGATAACTAAATATCTAGTTACTCATAATAGAAGAACAATCACAATCAGTAATATATGAAAGCATAATGTACCGATAATGAAATAGAGAATTGATTGATGATTATGTTGTAGAGAATCGATGGTTGATCTTTCGGATGATATGAGGGTTTTAGGAGGGTTTAGATCTGATAAAAATACCCTAGAACAGCCCCTAAAATCGTCTAGAGGAAGTAGGTTTCGTAACTTAGGGTTTAGAGAAGTATTTATAGGTTTTTGGGCCAAACCCTAGCTGGACCGACTTTACCAGCGGTGCTGGGAAAGTCCCAGCAGTGCTCATGAGGTTGGAGCGGCCCTCGTAAGGTCCCAGCGGCGCTGGGCATGCTTTCTGGGTGAGGAGCGGCGCTGGTTAGCTTCAGGATGACTTCCAGCGGCGCTAGAGAGAAATGAGCGGCGCTGGAGGCTTGAGGCTCAACACAAAAGTTGTAGATCTTTCTCTCGTCTTTCCGCGGATAGCTTACTCGTCATAAACGGAGTCCGTATGAAGAAGTTATGTCCAAAGTACTAAGACATGGTCATAGGCTTCATGTCAACACAAGTTTCTTCATCTTAAGTCTGGAATCTCGACCCGAATCATCATCGAACCATCATTTATCTTCCTTTAAGTCCTTTATCATCATTTTTTGACGTTTTCCTTTATGCCACGAGCAATGAACCTGAAATCACATATATATGTCATTAAGTATCATAAGTTCATTCAAATAACTATAAAATGGCCAAAACTAGTGCGGTAGAAGTCTATATATTTATCGCTCATCAAATACCCCCACACTTAAGCTTTTGCTTGTCCTCAAGCAAAGTGTCCAAAAGAAAATTAAAAACATTAAATGATGAGCGGACAACTTAAGTGACAAAACTTTTCTACTTTTCAAAACATTCAAAGGCTAGTCATGCAATTTGTTTTTGAGAAAGCTTTAAGATAAAATCAGTAAGCTATAGCTAGAGGTAAAGATAATCAGTCAGTCAAAACTAAAAGTTAACCTTATATTCGTGTTAATACCTCTAAAACCGTTCTATAATTCCACATGTCTTACAGCTCAATCTTACTTCCTTTTGCTAACTAGTTAAGCACTTAATTAAGGTTTGTATAGCAATCAGAACCAATAGCTACTAGCAAGGCATTTATATTTCATCGTTTGTGTACTTGTGAGTCACTACTTAGACATACTCTCACACTACAGTCATGCTCACTAACTACATAATAAAGCAGTCGTACAATATTCTCATCTTTAATAGTTGAGACAGCGGTGACAGGTCGGTGGTTCCCCACGCGCAGAGCGACATAACTCAACTAAAAGTTCACATCAAGACAGCGGTGAAAGGTTGGTGGTTCCCCATGCGCAGAGCGACATAACTTGATGGGTTTAGATTTTACTTGTTATTAGTTCTTTGAACTTTTATTAATTTACTGATTGCCTTTCTTAAGATTTTACTACATTATCAGAGATCCCAGATGACTCATACTCCTACCCCGCATGCAACTAGTTCACATTCAATAGTGTAAAAATTAAGGCGAACCATACATCTAAACTAGTTACTACACAAGCACGTATAGCATTAAGTCCAATTAATATACCTATACTAAATAACTAGATAGCTCTAATTGCTAGGCATATTAAAGTCTGGTTGAGTATGCTATGGAAAACATAATCGCATACAGTTTCAGGCTAAGCTTTAATCCATTTGGAAAAATGAACAGCCACAAATCTATAGTTAAACAAACAGTTCATCCACCAAGCTAATATTGCTTAATTATCGTCATCTTTTGTCTACTTGCAAAGCTTATATTCTCAAATGATTTTCTAACACAAGAAAAATTTTAAATTTTTGCATGAATTGAGTAGAAAACTTGAAATTTTAATACATTAAACACCGGGTTTTTCCTATTCCATCCCCCTCAATTAAATTGTACAACGTCCTCGTTGTACTACACATTAAAAACTAAGGGAAATAGGAAAAGCAAACATAAAAAGATAAGAGTTATGAAACTTCCCAGGTTTATGCAGTTGAAGATTGCAAATGTGGAGTCACTGTGAATTATGATCTTCAAATCTCGAGTCGACTCCATTTGATGGCGATCCATTAAAGCTCCTCCATCTCCTTTTCTTTTTGGTATTTTTGACTCTTTTGATTTTTTTGGATTTTTTGGTTTTTCTGATTTTTTTGTTTTTTCCGGTGATCTCGATGTGCTAACTATGGTTTCAGAGGCTCTTGATAAGTGTTGGGTGATTGAGAGGGGTTAGGAATGTCTTTACAAGGTTTAAAATGAAATTCGAATTGTTGGTGGAGCTTCCAGCGGCGCTGTCAAAGTGCCCAGCGGCGCTGGTGAAAAACCTGTGCAACCAGCGGCGCTTAAGTGGTCCCAACGGCATTGGTCAGACCTGGAGCTCAAAATCAAAGTTGTAGCTCTCTGTCTCCCGATTCCGTGGCCTGGTCACTCGTCGAAAACGGACATCGGATGAAAAAGTTATGGCCTAAATACCAAGACATCGCCAAACTCTTCATGTGAACTATTTTTCCTCCGTCTTGAGTGTTGAATCACGAACCGATTCCTCTCTAAACCATAACTATATTTCTTTAAGCTCGTGTAACCTTGTTCCTTGATGGTCTCCTCCTCAACAATTGCATAGCTCATGATTAACCTATCGTCTACACATCTAAATCAAAATATCAAAATTGAAAAGACAAAACAAAAATGAAAAACACGATTACTTGCTTGTTCAACCAAAATAGAACAAGAAGCAATATTATTATTATTAAACAAAATGACCTAATGCATGAAAAATAAACACAAACATGGGTTGCCTCCAAAGAAGCGCTAAATTACCCAGTCTTCAGCCGGACTCATTCCCAAACTTACCATGGTGGGGTCTTAGACGCCCCCACACTTAAAGTGTCGGGCGGTTTACGCGAATAAGGTGAATAAAATGTGAATCTAATCATAGTCATTACCCAAACCATTTCTTTCACCTTAACAAAAATCCATTTCATTTTTAAGATGTCAAAACCTTTTTTGTTCTTTTCAAATCTCATCTCAAAAATATATCCTTTCATCCTAAAATACACCATTTCAAGAATACCCTTATAACACAGAGCCTTCAAGTATTTCATGTTAAGGCCTATATCCATCCATTCTAAAAGGGTCGGGAGTTAGGGGGTCCGGGGCTAGGTTTAAGAATAAACAATGGTGCATAATATTACTACTAGCCTTAATATGGTCTAACTCAATGCAACTAACACTTAAATAACCATGAGTTAGAATAAAAAAGCTCCTTGAATAACCCGACTTGGGTTGCACATGATGTTGTCCCGTGTCCTAACTTCAGCTAGCATAAGAGCCGTATGCCCCTTATCCAACTCCTTCTTTCGTGCCATGATCTTCTTGAAAGATGTCAGCTGCTTTGGCACTCCTATTTCACACTCCGTTTGTTGTAGAAAAATGATCTGGATCTGATTATAAGTCCATTCTGGGGTCAAAACGAATTCAGAACGTGAATCTGTCTGAAACGGGGCTACAAGCGGCACTGACAGGGCTGCCCAGCGGCGCTGGTTGCTGTCTGGAGGCCATGAGCGGCGCTGGAGGTCTCCCCAGCGGCGCTGGATGTTGATATGAAGAAACCAGTGGCGCTGGTGGTCTTCCCAGCAGCGCTGGTTGTTGTCCAGGTGCCATGAGCGGCGCTCCCCAGTAGTGGGTGCGGCGCTGCTTCTGTCTGGGCCAGTTTCCGGTTCTTCAATCTTCTTCTTGATTTTTATCCTTCAATCTTCAGTACCTGCCACTTATTATTAGGTAGAAACGTAAAATCAAGAAAAGGTTTAGAAAACTTACTTGAATAAGTGAATATAGTATTCACTTTGTCTTGTGTCGGCGGGATCATGGACTCCCCCACACTTAAAGTGTTGGGTGGCCTACGTTTAAAAGGTGAGAAGTCCTCACATTCGACATGACATGTGACCCGATCTACATTTTTTGTATCTCCTACGGGTGGTTGGGTAGCACGCGTCATTGTCGTCCCATGATGAGGTGAAGAAATGGCAAGTCCCTCGTTTTTGGTCGGAGTTTCTTAACCTTTTCCCTCTTTCCCGGCAACTCCTTTGCTCGATTCAGCCGCAAGTAGATTGATTTCACATTTGTAACAGTCTCAGGCATAATCGGCATTCAATGGTGGAACAAAGAACGAGTTAACATACTTAATCCTATTACTACTGAATTATTCGTTACCATTCCATGACATAAAGCCAATTATCTAAACCTTAGACAATCAAGATCATGAAGACACATCACCATTACAAGCATGCATACACAACCAACAATTCAATAATAAATAACAAGGATTAAGTATATTAAGATCACGACAAAACGTTAAGTGTATCTAATATGCAACCTTCACATAATCATGTCACTTCATCTTAGGAGATGATTAAATATCTAATTACTCTTAATAAAAGAACAATCACAATCAGTAATATATGAAAACATAATGTACCGATAATGAAATAGAGAATTGATTGATGATTATGTTGTAGAGAATCGATGCTTGATCTTCCGGATGATATGAGGGTGTTTGGAGGGTTTAGATCTGATTAAAATACCCTAGAACAGCCCCTAAAGTCGTCTGGAAGAATTTATGCCCAAAGTACTCACACATGGTCATAGGCATTATGTCAACACAAGTTTCTTCATCTTAAGTCTTGAATCTCGACCCGAATCATCATCGAACCATCATTTATCTTCCTTTTAAGTCCTTTATCATCATTTATTGACGTTTTCCTTCATGCCACGAGCAATGAACCTGAAATCACATATATATGTCATTAAGTATCATAAGTTCATTCAAATAACTATAAAATGGCCAAAACTAGTGCGGTAGAAGTCTGTATATTTATCGCTCATCAAATATCAAAAACTTGATGAGCAGATTTTGTTAACTTCAGTTCCTAACAAGTTTTAAATTTATATTACAAGGTTAATTTCTCTACTACACTCACTCACGGGCAGTAGACCCGTTCGTTTATAGTATAGTAAACAGGTACGACCAGGATCGTTCTTAGGGACTATGTTCTAAGAATGCAGCTAGGTGTAATTCTAAGATTGTTGGGGGTTTGTCACTACTTAATTAACCTAAACTAACAAAAGCTTCCAACCGCTTGGTCTCGCGAAGAAGTACGAAATGATTTGAAAAGTGAAGCAAAGATAATAACAATTAAAACGATACATCCACTTGGAAACAGTTTACATGCCACCTAGATCATCTACCAACTTACTTATAATTGTTGAACGACTAATCACGACAAAGTTTCCTATCAAGTTCCCCGGTCTAAGTGGTCAAGATTCCTGTCAAGTCTCTTAACCCTTTAATTAAGCTTCCTGTCAAGTTGCCTAATTAAGATTATAACTAAGTCTGTTTTTATGACCCAACCTTTATAGTTTAACGTATTCCTGTCAAGTCACCTAAGCAGTTTGGTTTCCGATCAAGTCCCCAACCTACTTTAACTATACTTTCATATTCATTCTAGTAATTAAATCTAAACAATTATGGATAGACGGTTAAGCATAAAACAGTTCAACAATTATATGTAAATAATATCACTATACCGGCATGATCACAATATCCAAGTAGATGCAAACTAATTTAGCTACTCATAGCAAAACAAATAATACTAACAATCATTATCATAAATAAATCCATAGTAATAATTGTCAAACAAATAAGCCTTGCAATAAAGTATGCTGATAACAATAATAAAAGAAAGTGAAGAAAGATCAAACTAATAATAGAGTGAAGTTGCGCTGTCCGTATCTTTCTTGGCCACTCCTTCTATTCAATACCCAGAATCCTCCTATTATTATTTTGACCAATTAATGATGATTTGAAAGATGATTGTTGTTGAGAATTGATGCTCGATCTTCTAGATGCTAAGAAGGTATTACTAGGGTTTAGATCTAATGAAAGTGGTTGATGATTATGATGATGATGTTGTTAAGGATTGATGATTGATTGTATGTGTGATATGGAGGTGTGGGAAGGTTTAGATTTGGTCAAAATACCCTAGAAACAACCTACAAGTCACCTGGAGGAAGTGTGTTGCGTAACTTAGGGTTTAGAGAGGTATTTATAGGTTTTTGGGCAAAACCCTAGCTGAACCGACTTTGCCAGCGGCACTCATGAGGTGGGAGCGGCGTTGGGCATGCTTTCTGGGTGAGGAGCGGCACTGGTTAGCTTCAAGATGACTTCCAGCGGCGCTAGCATGAAATGAGCGGTGCTGGAGGCTTCAGGTTCAACATGAAAGTTGTAGATCTTTCTCTCGCCTTTCCGTGGATAGCTTATTCGTCAGAAACGGAGTTCGTATGAAGAAGTTATGCCCAAAATACTAACACATGGTCGTATGCTTCATGTTGGTCTCGAATTCTTCATCTTCCACTTGCTAGTCTTTGTCCAAAAGTCTTGTGGCTTCATGTTAAATTGAGTAGAGATGTTTGCCTTCACTTGCATGCCTTGTGAACCTATCATAACATGTCATCCCATTAAGTACCAAAAGTTCACATTTCTTAACTCATTTAGACATCAAAACACGACCTAAAGATATAGGAAATAATCACAAAATGGACGCTCATCATTATATTAATATAAAAATAAGAATTTTTAAAAATGGGGGGCCGTCATAAAAAATGGGGACCCGCTTTAAAGCGGATGTGCGATGGCCTACATTACACATGCCAAGATCCTCCACTGAAATGATCTGTCATAACCACTGAAAGAATAAGGTAGGTTTAGAATTTAATTTTGTTAATTTTTATTGATAAAATTATGTGTGGTTATAATGAATTAAAAGATGAAACATAATTTGTTAGAAAATACGTATGGGTTATACATCCTTCTCTTCCTTTTTCTTGAAAAAAAAAAATTCTTCATTCCTATATGTTTTTAAACTAGGTGAAATCCGTGCGATGTACCGGTCTTTTTTATTTTCTAACAAAATCCATCGTATATGACTTAAAAATAAAACAATGTTATAACTTCAAGTGAATGCTTCTATAATAAATAGATGTTCACATATCGAATAATTATATGTGCAAAGAAATATAAAGAGTTAATATTTGTTACAAAAAAGCTATAAAAGTACTGAAATTAAATAAAACTTTACGAACTTTACTATATTATAAAATATTTTGAGCCTTCTATTTATGATATGTCTTAAATTTCATATTTTGAAATGTCTAAAATGCTATATTATCACATGGTCTACAAAAACTACTCTTAATGAACTAATTTATAACATTTATCTTTTAACTACCAAATAACTGCATTATCCCCATTTACATCAATGCCTTACACTTTTTCCCGGCGCCACCACCAATCACCACCATCACAATACCACTACCACCATTTGCCTACTTTTGCATTATGCTAAGGATCGATAGTCATTTTTTGATGATTATTTTGTAAACTTTGATAATTACTTGCTCCTTATGTATTTTGTGTTGTATTTGACTTAACGTGTTGAATTCACCGACTTCATTTAATTTCATTTAGTTGTTTACGATAATTTCATCATGTGCTATATAACTTCTGTGACATTTCGAGCCCTAGCTCAGGGTGTTACACCAATCACAGCTCTTGATTTCGTAAAGTTGACCCTTTTTTTCAATTTTGACTTTAACTTACATTTTTTTATTTTTCATCACAAGTTTAAACTTTCTAACCAATAGATTTAACATAATAAACAAAGAATAATAGTTAATATATATACCCAATAGAATAATAGCTAATATATATACAATATAATAATAATTAATGTATATTTAATAAACTAATAGCTAATATATATCTTAATAATAAGTTTTATCATATAAATATAAAATTAATTAATTAAAATTAAATAAAACTTAACGTAAATATATAAAGATTTTGAAATTAATTGTACTATTATTTTTTCTGTAAGTTTTTTTAGTAATTGTTATGACGCATATAAGAAAAATAAAACATGTAAAAATATAATTTATTATAGGAAACATATTTAACATTGTCATATTCTAATTAAAATAGTTATAGTACTTTTTATTTAAAAGTAAGATATGATTTCTAATAGTCTAAAACAAAAATGTATTATTGATAACGTTGTAAGCCTCATATACCGGACACAACCTAAAATCTAGTATATATTAAAAGAAAATTAACCTAACAACAATTGATCAATCAATTTTATATATATAGATAACTTTATTACTAAACATAGTAAACTAAACTTTAAACCATAATAAACTAAATGTAAAAATTGATAATATAGTAAGCATGTGCATTGGACACGACCTAAAATCTAGTATATATTAAAAGAAAATTAACCTAACAACATTTAACCAATCATAATTTTTAATTTTAAAAAATCAAATTATTGTTAATTAAAAAAAAGATATATTTGCATTAATTTATACTTTTAGATTTCCCTAAAAAAATAAAATTTAAAAAATGCTTAATTTATAAGAAAAGTCAACAATTTTTAGCTTTTCATGATTATTAAGAATTAAATTATTGATAAACACATTTTCGCAAAAAAAAATTTTTTAAAGTTATGTATATGATACATATTACGTTATATTCGCATGCTAAAAAATATAAACTATTATCTATTAATTTGTTTTTTCATACATTTGTAAATTCGAATTTAAAAGCTTTTTTCTTTACATTTATCTAAAAATTCATTTTATTTAAAAAATGTTATTTATTTGACATTACACTAAATCTTGTTCTATGTAAACACTAACTCTTTTTATGTGTTACTATTTTAATATTTATATAACACAATTTTTTTTATTAATAATACTTGATAATAATAATAACAAAATATTAATAATACATAATATTAATAATACATACTTATAAATATTATGTTAATAAAAGAAATGTCATAAAAAAAGTATAAAATACAATGTTGTTTACTGATAAAAAAGTAGCATGGGGTTGATTAAGCAAAGTTATTACTATAACTTGTATGATAAAAGCCTAAGTATATGTATTTGAAATAAACAATCATTAATTATTACGAAAGCAAGTATCCGCGCGTTGCGGCGGTGAGATGATGGGGTGATAGGTCATAGAGTGTGATAGCCAAATGCCTTAGTCGTACGGGCTCCGCTCTCGGATTTAAAAATTCGTCGAAAGTATATCGAATGAGATCTGTAATGAAAGAGCATGAAATTTTAAGAACACCCATATAATTTTTATAATTTATCGATGTACGGTTTTTGAGATAAAAGATTTTGAATGAATTGGATGAATAAATGATTTATAGAGGAGAGAGAAAACAAATGATTAGTTGAGATTTGAGGAGAGAGAAAGGATGTTAGGTAAATATAGAATTGAAATATAAGTATTTTGGGAAAGTAAATGTTAAAACTTAAAATGTAAACAGGGGAGATCTGCTTTATAATATAGTATAGATTATTAATATATAGATAATGCAAATAAGGAAAATTTGACATTAACATTGTGTTGCCATAGTGGTTGGCCCTTTCACTTTTCAACGGTAGATATGTTAGATGTGGCAGCTTACATAAGCTCATGTTTGCAAATATGGTGACAACGAGGATGCTTCACTCAAATTAATTAATACGGTGCTGCTATGTAAGAAAATGCTGATGTGACGGCTCAGAGAATGCCAGATATGGTGACAACGAGGATGCTTCACTCAAATTAATTAATACGGTGCTGCCATGTAAGAAAATGCTGATGTAACGGCTCAGAGAATGCCAGTGCCATGTGAGCACTTTTTGATGTACTTTTTTATATATATAGAGACATAGAGATGCTACAAGGACGGTCTCAAGCAGCTTCATTTTCGGTATACGTGGAAATGTTAATGTTTTATCCAAATTTTCTGGATGAATGTGGATGGATTCTCAACATGATTACCATGATGTATGGATATGTTTCGCATTGATTTTTTACGTTCTTTGGTTATGTTGTTGACTTTTGTGTTAAATCGGGGTAGGTGATCATAGTATTTTTGTTAAAGGGAAGGCATATGGAGTTCTTAACATCACAGTAAACGGTAATGAAATATCAGTCGTTCATGTTTTTTTTTTAGTATGGCTAATGTTGTTTTGCAAGTCTGGGAAAATCTTGGGCTACTATTCCCACTGATGGGGTAGCTATAAGAACCTCTCCGTAAATACTCCATTCCGCTTATTATTGTTTATTTGTGAGTTTATGCTTCAATAATTTAGCTTCTGAATTTAGTGTTTGATGTTGCTACCAGACAACCTGATCAGTTACAGAAACTTCATTTTAATATTTGCTCAACTGTAAAAAATATGTGATAAGGATTCCCTCTGCTCATTATACGAAATTTTTTTTGTCCTCACTGTTATACATATAAGCTCCCTGCACTAGGTAGTAAGAAAGTGACATATACTTGGTAAGGGTTGTAGTATGCCAACTAAAGATTGTGTGAAAGATGTTTCCAGCATTTGTGAGCACGACTTCATGCATTTTTTATAGGTCGCATCTTTGGATGCCTTTTCTGAAGAGACATCATACTTTTGCAAAATTGGGTGTTGTATAGTATGCATTATTAGTGAGATGAGACGTTAACGTATTCTGCAGTCCATGTTTTCAACTTGAAGTTTGATTCTGGGCCATTCCAAACCGGTAAGATAGGGTAAAGGATGCAAATGTGTGGGTTACAGCTGGGTAATAGGATAATATATTGTTAGACATAGTATGGACAGTAGATTAAATGTATATATACATAGAAGATAATTGTTAGACATTGCAGGCAATTTTCTCAGTGGGAACCCAATAGGCGATTGCTGGAAATGTGATCCAAATTGGTTGAATGACCGACAATATCTGGCAGACTGCATCATTGGGTTTGCCGGTTTGGCCTGTTTGCATTAGATGAAAAAGGCGGTAAGTATTACATAGTCACAGATTCCTCGTATAACGACACAGTGAACCCAATTCCAGGCTCTCTAAGGACTAACTTTGTTTTTCTCCCGGTGTTCAACTTAAGTGGATCCTTACTGTTTTATTTTCCGGGATTGAAATGTCATACTACGAGTGGCACAATGTCACCTATAAATCGCAAGTGACTACAAAGTGAGTAATTATCTCAAACTCCTAACTTCCTCAAAATTTGTTAAAAGGCATAATCTTATTCCCTTAAATCTTGTTTTAATTCCTTAAAAGCTTGTTTATATTCTTTGCTCATTGTATGATTAGCATTATTTCAAGTTTGGAATGATAAAAGAAATAAAACATAAAGAAAGGGACTAAAGCTGGTCATGTAAGAACTGAAGGACTAAAGGTGGACAAAGTGGCTCAAGTTTGTGGTGTATAAATACATTCTTCACAACCCATTTAGGAAAAAATTCGATCCATACTTTCTGCTGCGTATTGTTGTTTTTCTTAAAATATATATTCATATTTCTGTAAATTTATATCAATCATATTGATATAGATATTAATTCATAATAATTTGTAATAGAACATTTAGCATATTTAGTTGAGTGAATCTTCACTGATTAGCAGGGAAGATTAGTTTGTTTGAAATTGTTTCTAATTGAGATTAGATTCAAAGGTATTTCTTGTTGATTAATTGAGATTAATCTTCATATCTAGTTTTTGTTCATGGTACCAGAGCAGGTTTTCGGGTTTAGAGAAAATATAATTAAAAGGTTTTAATAATAAATCTGGGTTTCGTGTTCTTCGATCTAGGGTTTTGCTAAATTGGGGGTTTCGTTCTTAAGATCTGTTTCTATAAACGGCGTATGATCATTTGATCACCGTTTATTATTTCTTCAAAGTTTTTTAATGATAGAAACTCTAATATTTTGAAAAAAAATAGGGTTAGAGTTTTGTTCGTTTATTTTGGGGTTTTTCATATTTTAATCATCTACGTGGTGAATATTGACTTATATCATCGGTGAGTTGATTTTCTCTTCATCTGCTGCAGAAACCCTAATTTTTGGGGTTATTTCCTGCTATTCATCGACTAAGTGAATCGATTGGATGGTAGGGTTTCTTCCGCTGCATAATTCATCCGATAGCACTGTTTGCATCTTTCTTCCTTATTTCTGTTTATTAAAAAAGTTTTCCTTAACTTTTTTCCTTCTTCTTTTCATAAAATCATTCGTGTTAAACTTGACCTATCTCCTTGAGAGGTGTGAAATCCTGTCCCTGACACGTCTAAGAGGGGAAGATATATTTGTTTTACAAAATTATATAAACTATTCTTAATTTGTTTCTTGTGTTTATTTGATTCTTGTGTTTTGTTCTGTTATTTATTACTATCTGTTAATTGAGATTAACTGCTACTTGTTAAGTGCAATTGTTTGAAAATTCTTGAAGATGGATGATGATAATGTTAATAATGGCTATGAATATGAGTATGAAGAATCTGAAATTAGTGAAAATAATGTGACTAAAATAAGTAAATTGGATTTAGGGAGTCCTTTACATCTACATCCTAATGATTCTAGTACTCTGTCTATTATGTTAATAAAGTTAAAAGGAACTGAAAATTATCAAGTATGGAGTTGTGCTATGTTACTTGCTTTAGAGGCTAAAAATAAAGTTGGCTTTATTGATGGTACTTGTAAAAGATCTAATGTAGATGAAGTATTAGGTAGACAGTGGGATAGATGTAATGATGTGGTTTTATCTTGGATTCTGAATTCAATTGCTGAAGAATTATATCTTGGTCAAATTTTTTCAAGAAAAGCTTCTCTTGTGTGGAAAGAATTTAAGGAAACCTATGATAAAGTGGATGGTTCTGTGATTTTTAATCTGCATCATAAGATTAACTCTTTATGTCAAAATGGAATGCCACTTTCTGATTATTATCACAAGTTAAATGCTCTGTGGAAACAATTTGATGCTCTTGTTCAATTGCCTAGATGTACTTGTCATGCTGCTCAGGATTTCTCTAAACATACTCAATTGATTAAACTAATGCAATTTTTAATGGGACTTGATGATGTTTATATGACTGTTAGGAGTAATATCTTGACTAGAGATCCTTTGCCTGATCTTAAAACTGCATATTCTGTTATTTCTAGAAATGAGTCTCACAGGGGTTTAACTTCTTCTTCTGCTGTTAATAAATCTCAGAATTCTGCTTTTGTATATAAGTTTGCTGGAAAAGGTATTTTTAAAGGGAATTTTACAAATAATAACAAAACTTCTCAATTTTCTCATCCTTCTAGTTCTCAAAGGACTTAGTCTTCTGTTGTGTGTGAACATTTTGGTTTTAATGGCCATTCAATTGAAAAATGTTTTAAACAAATTGGTTATCCTCCTGACTTTGGAAAGAAAAAGTCATTTAATCAAAACAATAAAAGATTTTCCAACAACAATAGTTCTGCTTCCACTTCTTCTCATTCTTCACATCAGTTTTCTGAATAGCAAATGAACAGGATCATGAATTTGATTAAACATAATTCCAGTTCTTCCCAGGATATTCATTCTAATATGGCAGGTGTGATTTGTAATCCTAGCAAAATTTTTCATAAAAATTTCAAAAAATTCTTTTGTTCTAATAACAGCATGCAACCTAAGCATACCAAAGAGGGTTGGATTTCAGATTTAGGAGCAAATAATCATAAAACCTTTACTGATAAAAATATGGTTGATGTTATTGATGTTTCCAGCTTGAAAATTAGAGTTGCTCATCCTAATGTTACTTTTGCATACATAAAGAAAATTGGAAATCTTAGAATCTCTAGTTTCTTAATTCTGTATGATGTTTTGGTGGTTCCAGATTATTGTGTGAGTTTATTATCTGTTCATAAGGTTGCTAAAGATAGTAAGATTCTTGTTGCTTTTGATGAAATGTTATGCTACTTTATGTATCAGGATTTGACTCAAATGAAAGTTCTAGGGACTGGTAGACAATCTGGAGGTCTTTATTATGTGATTGATTGTATGCAAGGTATTGATAAAGAGATTTCTTGCAATGTGTTTAAGGTTGTTTGGCATTATAGACTAGGGCATCCTGCTGATATTGTTCTTGACAAAATACATTCTGTTTTGCATTTTAAAAATGAAAAGAGTCATGTTTGTGATATTTTTCATCAAGCTAAGCAAACTAGAGACCCTTTTCCATTGAGTGATCATAAATCTTTTGAACTTGGTGAATTGGTGCATTTAGATGTTTGGGGTCCTTTAAGGTCACTAGCACAGGTGGTTTTAGATATTTTTTAACCATTATTGATGATTTTATTAGAGAAGTATGGATATATCTTTTGAAATCTAAAGATGAAGTGTTTCATAATGTGAATAACTTCTTTAATTTGCTAAAAACTCAATTTGGAAAAACCATTAAGACTTTGAGAAGTGATAATGGAATTGAGTTTATCAATCAATTTTTTAAGACTTTTACTGAAAACAATGGTATTATTCATCAAACTACTATTGCTCATAGTCCTCAACAAAATGGAATTGTTGAAAGAAAGCATAGACATTTACTCAATGTGGCTAGATCTTTGATGTTTCAAGGGGGAATTCCTCTTAATTTGTGGTCTGAATGCATTCTAACTACATGCTATTTGATTAACAGATTGCCATCATTAGTGCTTCTTGGAAAATCCCCTTATGAGCTCATTTATAATAAAGTCCCTTTTTCTCTCACACTTAAGATCTTTTGGGTTATTCAGACCCAAAATAACATTGATAAATTTTCTAGTAGGTCTACTAAATGTGTTTTGTTGGGTTATTCTAACTCAAAAAAGGGTTATAAAATGTTATCCATTTCTGATTATAAGATTTTTTACTCAAGAGATGTCAAGTTTTTTGAAACTATTTTTCCTTTAAAAGATAAACAAACTTTGAAACCTTCTGACCAAAATACAATAAGTAATTTAGACCAGTTGAATTTTTTTGATTCATATGAGTACCCATCACCTCCCAATGATGAGGTGAGAGAGACTCATGGTGATGGCAGTAGATCTTCTCACTCTGGCAGTATTCATATGAACTCTACCAGTAAGAATGAGTCTACAACAACACATGATGATAATAGAAATGATTCTGAGGGAATTGAAAGTAATATCAATCAAGATGATGGTGTATTCATTAATGAACAACTTGTTAATTTAGATAATAATGAAGAAATTGTTAACAATAATGACACTACTATGCTTAGAAGATCTGAAAGAACTTCTGTTTTTCCTGTCAATAAATATAAGGATTTTGTTGTTAATAGTAGGGTGAAATATGGAATTGAAAAGTTTGTTTCCTATTCTAATCTATTTGCCAATGTGTTTGCTTTTGTCACTGAGTTGAATAAAAGTATAGAACCTAAAACATATACTATGGCTAGTAAAGATACTCTTTGGTTAGATGCTATAAAATCAAGAAATGCATGCTTTGTATAGAAATAATACATGGGATTTAACTAAATTACCTGAAGGAAGAAAACCCATAGGATGTAAATGGATTTATAAGATAAAGTATAAGTCTAATGGAGAGATAGAAAGATATAAATCTAGACTTGTAGCTAAGGGTTATTCTCAACAAATAGGAACTGACTTTGATGAAACTTTCTCTCCAGTGGTCAAGATTGTTACTGTTAGATGTTTGATCAATTTGGCTGTTCAAAAGGGTTGGAAATTGTACCAACTTGATATCAATAATTCCTTCTTGTATGGTGATTTAGATGAAACTGTTTACATGGATCTTCCTGAAGGTTATTTTGATAAAAATGATAAAAAGGGTTTGCAAGTTAAATAAATTTTTATATGGTTTGAAACAAGCACCTAGACAATGGAATGCTAAACTTACTGAAGCATTGATTAAAATTGGTTTTGAACAAAGCAAAAGTGATTATTCATTGTTCATTAAGGAAGAAAAGAATGTGTTTATGGCCTTATTAGTTTATGTTGATGATATTATCATAACCGGTAATGATGAAAGTAAGATTGATGAGTTTAAACAATATTTGAGAACTCAATTTCAGATTAAGGACTTAGGCATTCTTCAATATTTATTAGGTATTGAAGTTATTTACACTGAAAATGGTGTTTGTCTTAATCAAAGGAAGTATTGCTTAGACCTTTTGTCTGAATTTGGCCTTCTGGCTGGTAAACCTGTTAATGTTCCTCTTGACCCTAATGTTCGTCTTTCTAGTCAAGAGTCCGATAAGGATCATGTGCTTAAAAATATCACTGAATATCATAAATTAATAGGAAAGTTGATTTATTTGACACATACAAGGCCTGATATTGCTTATAGTGGCTTTAAGAGTTCTGAAGTACTTACAGAATTCTCCTAGCAAAGCTATTTCTATATCTAAATCTTCTTCTCTCACTCTAGAGGCTTATAAAGATTCTGATTGGGCTAAATGTATATCCAGTAGGAGATCTGTTACTGGTTTTTCCATCTTTTTATGTGGTTCTTTAGTTTCTTGGAAAAGTAAGAAACAAAATACCATTTCTAAGTCATCTACTGAAGGTGAATACAAAGCCATGGCATCTGTAACTTGTGAGATCATTTGGATTTTAAAAATCTTGAAAGACTTAGGAATTAACAAAGTTCTTCCTGTTAAGGTATTTTGTGACAACAAATCTGCTATCAAGATAGCATCGAACCCTGTTTTCCATGAAAGAACTAAGCATCTTGAAATTGATCTTCACTTTGTGAGGGAAAAAATTCTTGCAGGGGTTATAAAGACTGAGAAAATTGATGTTGCTAATAATGTGGCAGACATTCTTACAAAAGGGTTGGATACAAGTGCTCATAATTTTTTATGTAAAAAGTTGAAGTTGTTTGATTGTTTTGAGAATAAGATTAAGGGGGATGTTAAAATGCATAATCTTATTCCCTTAAATCTTGTTTTATTCCTTAAAAGCTTGTTTATATTCTTTGCTCATTGTATGATTAGCATTGTTTCAGGTTTGAAATGATAGAAGAAATAAGACATAAAGAGAAGGACTAAAGTTGGTCATGTAAGAACTGAAGGACTAAAGGTGGACAAAATGGCTCAAGTTTGTGGTGTATAAATACGTTATTCACAACCCATTTAGGAAAAAATTCGATCGATACTTTCTGTTGCGTATTGTTGTTTCTCTCAAAATATATATTCATATTTCTGTAAATGTATATCAATCATATTGATATAGATATTAATTCATAATAATTTGTAATAGAACATTCAACATATTTAGTTGAGTGAATCTTCACTGATTAGCAGGGAAGATTAGTTTGTTTGAGATTGTTTCTAATTGGGATTAGATTCAAAGGTATTTCTTGTTGATTAATTGAGATTAATCTTCATATCTAGTTTTTGTTCAAAAGTATTTGTTTAAATGGGTTGTTTGTTATGTGTTGAATCGGGTCAAGTCAGGTTAGGTTGGTAAAATCACATGTTTTGTTCCAATTTTTTAGATTTTTTATCGATTATCTCCGGTTCAAATATGATCACAAAAGCTCTATCTAACAAGAAACAAAAACACATGTATTTAGTTTCTTAACCTCTTTTGTATGTAAATATGAGCAGGGACTCGGATGTGGAGAGGAAGGCTTGTAAGGATGGGTATGTAGAAAATTTTGTGGAAGGGGGAACAAATTATACAGTTAAAAGGGTTAAAAGGATATATAGCATCATTTGTTAGAGATGGAAACATGAGCTCTGTTTGGCTAATGGGTCAAAACGGGCCAATTGGTCAATATTAGTAACTCGAGTGGATAACCAAGCAAAACCAAACATGTTACAAGTATATGTGGAAAACGGGGATGGACGGGCAATTGGTCCAAACACACTTGGGACTTGGGTCAGAATTGAGATTTTTAGTAAGGTTAAAATGGATGAGTTTACGTTAATTCCGGACCATTTTACCTCCGGACCATTTAACCAATCTCATTTTTAACCAAGCTTTAGAAGCTTACCCGTTTAACTCGTAAATACCAGACCATTTCACCTCTAGGTGTAAAGCTTGTTAGAATATGAGCACATAAACATCTAACAATTCACGAGTACACAGCGGAAAGAATCGTATATGCAATACTATTAATTAACAAAGAGAGAATCAAAACATGTACCTTTGCGCAAAGCTTCCAATAAGATTATTAATAAATAGATTATTATTATTGTAGGGTTTAAAGTAAAACCCCTCTACGATCGTACACTGGACATCCCTATACCGTATGCTAGTACTCCGTCACGAACTCACAACCCCTTAGTGAATACCCTTAATGTAGTCGAAACTCAAAATAAAACAAAATAGAGTTTCACTTTGTTGTTGACTTCGAGAGCAAATAGGAAGAAAAAGGCACAACCTTTTTCATTCAATTACTTTGACAACTTCAACAATAAAGGGATTTATATGCTATAGATTTTGTTTATACGGATCGTCGAACCAAAACCCAAGAGAGAAAGAGATTAATTTTGAGGGTTTTTACAATTCTAATGGTCTTGCAAAACTCTTAACCTTTAGCCTCTATTTATAGGCTTAATTGTTAGGGTAAGTTTAGTCAAGGCCTAAAAGCCTTATTAAAATCGGCCCCCATTAGGATTAATTAGAGTCCAACTCTAATTCCTAATTTACAATTAAGTCTTTCTCTTTTAATTAATTAAACATTACTGACCCCTTAATGTAGTTTAATTATTTATTTCGTGATTACATTAATTAATATATTACTTTAATATACTAATTAATAATATAAAGTTACTGTGTCATTTCGTGTGACCTCGTAGGCTTAAATTATATCTGGACATACGTTTATATTTAACACTAGCACGGTACCCGCGTAATGCAGCGGTGGTCGTAGAGGCGACGGTGTGGTGGTGGGAGCGACTGTTGGTGGTGGAGGCGACGTCAAACGGTGTAGATAATTGATGTAAACACAATTGATTTAAAAGGTTAATGAAGATATTTTAATAAATAAAAATCTTGTAGTGTAATTTAATTATTAATGTTATTTAAAAAGAGGGTTGTATTTTTATTAGATAGTATAAAAGTATAGATTAAGTGTATATGGTAATTAAAATTAAGAAATAGGGGTATTTTGGAGATAAAAAATTGCTGAATTTCCTTAAATAGAAGAATTCAATATGTTTTATAATGGTTTATAGATAATCAAACTCCAACAAAGCTCACACAAGTCACTCCTACAATCCGGAAATAAAAATCACTTTGGTGTATAAGTTACTCCAAGTTCTACAATGCTCCTATTGAATCACAGATTGCTTCAACACATGAACCTTCTGACTTGATTCAACAACGTAATACTGTTAGTGTCAAACAAATATATTTGTTGCCTTTTATTATCTAAGGAAGCGCAACTAGTGAAGCCTGTAAACGTTTTATAGCGGCTATAAAGCAGTTTTGGTTCTTGACATTTCTTTCAAGTAACCTGGACAATCCAAATTTGTAGTTGAGGTTGTATTTTACGGCTGCTATATTTACTACTAAAATGACAGATTTTCACCTTTTCTTTTAGGTAGCCAACCTTGGTCCTAACGATATGCCAAAAAAGGGCTACTCTATCTGGACCAAAGGAAGCAAAAGCGAGAAAAGCTGAGAACCACTACAAAGAGCAAACGTAGGAAGGAAAAGTGTTGCATAAAACTTGGATATATGCAATGTTTGGGTTTGCAATGATTTATTTTACGCCTTATAAATACATGTTGGATATTTGAACTTTTGTTTTAAATAAAAGTGAAGTGTTACATGTGCTTAAGTATACATTTTATTGCATTTAACCCGGTCAACGACCGGGTATTGATCTAGTTGTTTAATGAATTAAGGCTACAAGTTTGTTATATGATCGTTGTTTGTTGAAGCAATGTTACAAGTTCGTTATATGATCATTATTTATTGAATCAAGGTTAAAAGTTCGTTACATGATCGTTTATAACCCAATTAGGGTTATATGTCCGTTATATGATCATGGCTGATTGATTCAAGGTTATATGACCGTGATGTGATAAAATTTGAATAAGAGTTGATATCTCGACACTTGTTTCTTATTGTCAAAACCTACGACCTCATCAATTTTTTGTTGACACATTTTAGTACACTTTTCAGGTGAAGATGTAAATCAAAGACGTATTGGTTGATTGCATGCATAAGATAGGATTATTGGGCCTTGACTTTTAGATCCGAGATTCATTGCTCCCACTTCGGGATATGCTTAGTATCGTTAGCCATCATTTGGTCTATTTTTTTTTTTTTTTTGTAAACTATTGATGGTGTTGTACACCTTTTGCATTATTTCATCCGATACTTGTATTTTGTACTTGAATTATGTATGGATTGCCTTAATCCTTAAATGCAATTAGTTGTCTCTATTTAATTTATATGTCACGCTGAGCTTTCTTATAATTCCCCATAATTCCACCTTGTTGGGATGTTACAATAAAAGTAATACATACTAGTTTATTTCTAGTATTGTATCTCTAAATAAGAAAGACTTACTTAGAGATTGTTCTTGATTTATTTATACACTTTGGGTAGTACCATCAAGTTTGGGACTCACAATATTGTAATTATGTGAAATATAAGGTTCTAGGATTAATCTAGTAAGGACTTATATATTATTATGATATGAATTATCTGTTAAGTTCTTATATTGACAGTTTACATATTGATATTCATGGTATGAATATTTATTAAGTTTTTGTGACAACGGAATACGTATCTATCATTATATTGTGACCATCTTTTATAAATGTGTTTCCTGAAGTATATCAGATTACTGATTAGGGATTTCATTTGGACTTAACTGGTGCGGGTATCACTAAAACCTTATTACCCATCACACTAATTAATTTGTTGCAATATTTATGACGTCACCAACTTTATGTTGACGTTTTTTAAACGTATTCCCAGGAAATTAATGCAATATTGGAGCGTCCTTGACTTGGAGTTACATATGCATATATTAAAGAAACGGAACATTATCTTTAGTTAAGTTATCTTGTATTATAAGTAGCTTTTCAAGTTTTTTTAACTTATCAACTTTCATCGTAAAACAATGCTTCGTATATAAATAAAATTCAAAATGTTTCATTTGCTGGTAGTTAATTGTGTGATTGTGATTCCTCTAAATTGTTCACACATTTCCTTCTGGAATTTAAGGTGTGACAACATGGAGATAGTGGGCCCTCGGAGACGGAGGGTCAAACTCGATGGCACCCCTTACACACCCTCACAATTAAGTTTGTATTCATGTCGTGCATCGCGTGGGCTTTACCCCTAGTCAATTTATACCCCTAGTCAATTTATAGCACAAGTCATATTAAATTAAATCAATCAACAACAAAATCATATTAAATCAATTAACAACAAAAAGTCATATTAAATTAAATCAACTAATAGCAAAAGGCATATTGAATTAAATCAATTAACAACAAAATAATATAAATTCAGTCAATAACAAAAGTCATATTCAATTAAATCAATAATTACAAAAGTCATATTAAATCAATTAATTACATAGAAGAAAGGTTAACTTCATTGATTTTAAGGAGAGTTCAAAGAAGAACAAATGAAAAACAAAGAAAAAGAGAAACAAAGAGAAAGCAGGGCGCACGAAGAGAATACCAACCATACCAAATTAATTCGGTCTATTATACGTTATACGAGTAATTATTACTTGATTACGGTACTTTAATAATGATTTATGTGATTTTCATTCTAGTTAACTATTATTATTAATTTATTTTCTAAATAAATATATCATACCATATATACTATTTCAATGATTAGCTTGGTGTGATTCTTCAGAAATGGTGAGGCCGCGGGATCTTGAGAGGCTCAATAAATCTCCTGAATTTAGGAACTATTTTCGTAAAAAGGTCAAACAATACTTTATTTCATTTCGTTTATAAATGTTTTGAATTTCGTTTTACAGATTTACTTATCTATATTAATTTCAACCATTAAAGTTACACGATCAAAGTATAAAAAGAAATAAAATTAAAATATAAATTTCCAATTTTTATGAGTATTATTTTGGGGATTACACGCACTCGCCGTTCCCTTATTCATAACTTAATGGTATATTCATAAGTTAATGAATACAAATTTGTTTTAAGTCTTTAGAGGTCATACTTCATAACCTGAAAAGCACCTGGTGACATTGGTTGTTAAAATTGCTAAAATTATGTGACTCATGAGAACTCTGAATGTGTTTGCTGATAGAATCATAAAAGTATATTTTAACAACATTTGCTTTTGCAGACTTTAGAATATACATGGTATAGTGAGTATGAGAGAGAAAAAGATAGAGAAGAGCGGAAAAGGCGATATCAAGAGGTATGTATCCCAATTTTGCGTCGGTGAGTAAGTTGTATTTAATTCTCATCCCATGTAAAGGCTAAAGGGTTTTCTTTATCATTTATGTAGAAAATGGGGTAGCCTCTCTACTTAAGTAGAGGTAAGGTCTGCCTACATCTTAACCTCTCTCATATACCGTCGAGACATTGAGTGCTTAAAACCTGTAGAAATTGGCGCTGAGAAGTTTCATTCTATATTTCTTTATTTAAGTTGTGTTTAGCTATAAAAAAAATAGTAATGTTTTCTAGACAAAATTATAAGGTAACCATGAAAACTGAGTTTCAAATGTGATACTTTAAGGACAACTTTTTAAACAAAACAAAAAAGCTTATTTATAAACTTATAACAATATATTGGAAAACTTTTTTATTTATCGTTTTTTAAGTATTTTTTACTCTACTCTTTAAATATGGAAAACTTCATGTGTTTTTCATAATTGTAACAAAATCCGTTTTCAAAGGTTTTAAGGGTTTTCTAGAAATAATTTGTTTTACTTGAAAAATTCAAGGTTGTAAATAATGGTTGGCGGTTACTCGGCGGCCGACCACCTTTAAAGATAAATCTTATTTCGCGGAGATATATCGGCGTTATAACGGAGACTATAAATTATAAAAGAAATTCTTTTTTAAAAGATATATATTAACAATATCTCTGCAAAACAAGTCAATAACCATAGATAAACTAAAAAGTATAACTTAAAATAGACTTATTTAATATGAATTTTGTATTTATTTAAAATTTACAACAATATTGTACCTGCCGAAAAATGTTGGTGGTTTTATTTAAACCAAGTCATCTTTTTGTTTCATAAGGTATATGTACGGATTTCAAAATGAAAGTTGGCCTAATATTGTAAGTCTCAAGTCAAGAGATGGTATCATTGAAGACACCTCTATGTCGATGATGAGATAACTTTGTAACTGGTTCACTGATATGAAGAAGACCAGTTGCAGTGAACTAGTACCAAGTTAACTGGGGGATTACTTATAAAGTGACAAAGTAAATAAGTAAAAGACAATGCAATAAATAAATACTTGTAAATTAATTTGGTGAGACGATATGTAATTTTTCAAGTGTAATTTAGTTATTAACTATAAATAAATTACAAGGTTGTTACGGAACCAATATAATACATAAATGTAAATATCCTAACAATCTAAGAAATACTATCGATCTATACTTGGAAATTCTCTTAACAATTGAAACACTTAAAGTTGTGAAATGTTTCTTTTCACGATTGAGAGAATATTGCACAAATTCACTAAGAATATGCAAATGCCAAATATGCAAAGTTGTTTCTTCGTGGTGCAAAGACCTTATTTATAAGCAAAGGTTGGTATTGGGATCCCAACTTTGTCGTACATATATGGTTGAGAACATTGAAGGAATTGCATTTAATTCCTTGAACATGTTTGATAAAGTAAGACATAAAGTCAATTTATTCAACCTATATGCATTTTTGTACTTTAATCAAAGACAATTACTATTGTCTGGTTAATAGTACATAAAGCAAAAAAGTCTTCATCGTAATTAGTGTAAAGCTTTGTAAGTACTTTACACCGATGGATCTCTAATTCTCGATCTGGGTAGAATGTCCACTTGGTTTCGCTGCCATGGTCATTCTCTATCTTCCATTTGTTGTCTTTGACTTCAACTGAAATGTTTGTTGTATCTAGTCAGATCTCAACTGGAGTGAAGCTCCAATGGCATCAATTGTACACCGGCCACTGAACTTCATATATTTCTGAACTTCATATCTTTGTAGATTTAATCAGTTATCTATCTTGTGAGTTACAATCTGGCAACTTGTATATACATGAAATGAAAATTTACAACTGTTACAAGATTGAAAATAAAATTACAAGATAAAAGTAGAACTTAAATAGATGGCCCTTCGCCAGATCTCCTTCTTTTAGCAACTGAAGAGATAGGTTGAGTATCTTCAATATCAAGGCCCAGTCTTGATTCAACATTCTCTATAAATTTGATCATATTTGAAGAACATGAATCCAACCTTTTTCAATCTTACTCTTCACTTGCTTGGCCTCCAATATATATAGCATCTCCACATGCTCAGAATGGTCATACCTATGTACATCTGGGTTTTCTGTTAAGCACATTGGTCCATTAAAGTACTGAACCCCAACATGGAAAAAGCTTGTTCCAGGCTTGATCAAAACTTTCACATCAGTGATCTTGCATGGATCATATCTTGGCTGTTGTACTGCATTTAAATATGCCCTTCCTTCAGATTCATTTGTCAGTTTGATCTGGCTAGTGCTCAGTTTCTGTACTGTAGCTCGGATATCATCAGTTATTGGATCAGTTGGTTATACTCAAAGTCCTCATTTTTGCATCTCTTGGCAATGCCTTCATTTTTCCTGTGGACTTGGATGGGTTCAACACTCTTTTGACAACATTTTGAAAGTTTTGCACCCTTTTTTCAATCCCAGATGCCATTATCTCATTTTCCTTCTCCACTGACACATTAATATTTTTGGCATCGAATGCAACTTCATCATCTGGATAGTCTTTCTCAAGTTAAATATCAACCATTTCATTTATCATACCGACTATCATTGGATCATTCTTTATACACCCATGTTGCTCCAGTGTGATGCCCAACATGTTGGCATCACTTAAGTCCAAAACTCCCAAACCTTGAAATTGAACCCTTGAGACTAGTTGATTAGCTTTCCTTTGCTTCTTTCTTTCTTTAATTGCATCACCAATAACTGTCAAGGTCCTGCTTTCATTCTCATACATCGGAGGAAGTTTGTCAATGTTGCCAGTTTTTAGCACACTACGTCAGTACCAGTTACTTTTTCTTGTGTATCAGTGGAAAGCTCAAGATTCCCCCTATCAACCATATCATCAAAATTTTCAATTATTTGCTGGCTAGCATCAGTACTAGCAGCAACAACCACTTGCCTTTCCATTGATCTGGGGGCAAGGACTGCACCAACTCCAGATCCTTTTCCCTTGGGAACATCTAGACCTTCCTTAATTGCTTCCCAATCTAAATTATTGTGGGGGCAAACGGTCTAGAGGCTGCCATGACTGCATGTCCTTGCACTCTTTAAAGATAGTGCACATCATCCTAAAAGACCTCCAAAGATAGTTGGTCTCTCTCGATTATGTCAGCACATTACCAACTACTTGTGCCTGGCCAGTCTTTAGTTCTTGTAACAGTTTAGCATCACATGGAGAGAGACCAGCAGTCACAACTTATTGCTCTTTCTCATTCTCTTTCAACCTGCCCACTTCAGTTACCAGTTTATCAATAGACGTTGTGTGTGAAGATACTTGGGTGTTCGTAGAATTAACATTACCCCTCAGCTGGTTGATCTCATTTTCTAGTGGGGACAGATCAACCTAGGGAAGGGCAATGTTGGTGATCTCAGACATTACCTTTTTAACCAACTCTTCTTCTCTGGCAGCCAAAGTATCTTCAATCTTCTGGCCAACTGAAGTAGCCATCTGTTCCCAAGCGTAACCCATTAAGGCCAGGTTTGTTCCAAATTTCCTTAACCTGCCTTTCTATCTCCTTCAGATCTACCTCTGTTGATCAAACAGTTGTGCCCAGTAAGTTGGAGACAGATGTGGCGACATTAGTCTGAGTAAGGTCAAAAGCTTCCTTTAATGATGTTGAGAGAGTGTTATAGCTTTTGACCAACTCATTGAGCTTCTTGAATACCAAGTCTTTGTTTTGTTGCAAATTTGTTTATCCCAGATCAACAAGCGTTTGATTTGTGAGACTGTCCTTGTTGTATTGGCATTCTTGTCGTTTGTCTTTTGAACATCCTCCAGCCTTGTTATAAGGTTTCGGATGTCGGTTTGAAAGGAGACAAATTGACTGTCCAATGACGGAGGGGAAGGTGTCACTAGACTGCTAACAAAACCTACTGGAGCAACTGCAGGAGGTACATTTAAAGGAACCTCACTAGTTGCCAGTCCAGCAGATACAGGAAGTGAAGCAAATTGAGGAAATGAAGAAGGACGAGAAGAGTGATCAATGTGTTGATCATGCTGGGAATGATCATGTGTGATCAACGGAGGCGGTGGTGGCATGTACCTATTTCTAGGCACAAAGAGTGAAAAAATTATTGATTGTGGTCTTGGTGGTGGTGGCATTTCAGTGAGTGATGTGTATTTTCTAGTCTTAAATTTATGAACACGAAATACCTAGTTACTGACTACGACACACTTGCGGGCAGTGAACCCGTTCGTATGCAATATAGTTGACTTGGTAAACCGAGGTCGAACACAAGGACTTAATAAGCAATTGTTACAATAAAATGATTCAGATAAAAGGGGGGTTTTGTGACCGAATTGTCACGTTGCAAAGTCAGTGAGAAAGTCAGTAATCCCGTAGGATTAATCGCAAAGAGTATTTGATTGATTGAATCTTAACACAGATTTAAAAATGAACATCTACTTGGATCAGCTCACATGCCAATCATCGGGTCTTAATATTACTTGCATTTGTTGAACGACTCAAAAAGTAGACAAGATGAACTCCCGTTATACTTGAAACTTTAACTGCTCAAAACATAATTACTGCTCCCGCACTTAATTTCTCCTCTAAACAGTTAAGCATTAAATTCCTGAGTTGATTTTATGATTTAATCTCTTGAAAGCTTTCTCCCGAACTGCTTATTCGCCTAATCAGATCCCTCTATCATAGACGTTTACGCATTTAAAATGAATTTAATTGTTTTTAATCTTTATCGTTGATTTCTCCCGAACTCCAACGATTTCAGGTTAATTATAGACCGATTAACCATTTCATAAATCAATTGACAAGGACATAGATTTCTCCCGAACTTCTAATTACAATTATCAATCAATTAATATAAAAGTTGAAAACAATATTTAAATCCAAATAAATGTGGATCTTCGATTAAACATATAAACCTTGTTCAACATTTGCAAGCAACATCAATTCGACCCTATGACATGCTTACTACCCAAGCGGGTGCTAAAGATTTAGCTATTCATATTAGAAATGCAAGAACAAACAAATAGAGAAGAAATCATATTATACCAAATGAATGATGATAATCCGGTAGCAATGATGATTACAATCAAAAGCTGAAAATAATCGAAACCCTAATCACTTGGTTGCTCCAAAGTATTCCTAGGTATGAGAGAACTCTCCAAATTGTGTTATGAATTCGTCCAAAAGTGCAGAACCCTAACTAATCCTCTGTACAAAACACGCGTGTAACGGTCGTTAGTGGGCTAACGACCGTTAGTATTATACTTGAGGTCTAACGGGGATTACTGGGGTAACGGCCGTTACTCTTCAGTTGATAACTAACGGCCGTTAGTTCCCTAACTGCCAGTTACAGGAGAAACCACAAACCACCTATGTAACGGCCGTTACTGGGCTAACGGCAGTTACAACTTCCAGATTTCGTTTTCTTCATCTTTCGCGTGATTTCACCCGAACCTTTCTCCCGTTTCTTCCTTAACTCATCAAAATCGACCAATTCATTCGTCTAATCAATTTCCAACCTGAAAACACTCAACACACCTTCAAAGCATCGAAAGTTGGATATAAAACTATCAAAATGACGAATAATTGGTTCTAAAGTCACGTGGGAAATGGTATAAAATATGACACATCAAATCCCCCCACACTTAAGCTTTGCTTGTCCTCAAGCAAATCCAAACTGAAAATCATAAATTCCTTGGCATATCATGGAACGACATTTCAGTAATCAAAAAGAAGCTCAACCACAATCAAGAATGTGAATAAATGGTTAGGCAGTTTTAATCTTAAATGAAAACCGGAACGTTTGACAATATTAGACTGATATACAAACCTCAATAACATGACTAAGCACAAATGTAACGAACAAGTGATATCTCGCCTATCCTACTCCAACTAACATTCATTTGGGGTTGAATATTCGAATAATCACTCATTTAACAAACCGGAAATTTTTGGTAACAAGTAGTGTTAAACAAAGAACTAACACAACATTTAACAAATTTTTCACAAATAGTCTAGTCCAAACAAACCCGTGTCATTAGTTGCCAACGGTCCACATCCCAAGAAGTTATCCCGACCATACCCCCAATAGAACGATCCAAAAACCGACACCATTGTGGTGTAAGACAATCAAACAACCTATCAACCAAATCTAACCGTGTTGACTTCAACAAACTTGCCAACCTCAAACATTTTAATCAAATATATCAATTTAAGAACACTTCATTGGTTTTAAACGACGTACCAACTTACATAAAATGATTTGACAAAAGGGAGAAATACCAACTGACAGCCCAAGCTTCTTCTTTCGTTTTTATATATATTTTCTCTTTTTCTTTTGCTCTTTGTTTTTTTTTTTTTTGTTTGTGAGCTACTTTTACTCTGACTAATTGGTATTCTCTTACAAAATTTAAGAAACAGTGACAAATCATTACAAAAGATGCCAAGATTAACAATCTAGACTTTTCCAAAAACCATGACGAAATCCACCTACCCCCATAAGATGAGAATATCCTGACCGACATAATAAGGCAAAACCCAAACCATCCAATCTAGCAAAGGCAACCAATGACCCACCAGGACTTCGACTATCGGTATGGCGAGGAAAGGTTTATTTTTAGGTAGATTTAATAACAAAGAACAGGCTAGTGACAACAAGTTTTCTATTGTTTCTTGCACTAAAAGTGAGTGCAACATACGGGTTTTCAACGGGTGGTTCACTAACCAGTGTAGTTAGCTACTAAGCACATTACAAAACATGCACATAACATATTTTTACGAAACAAAAGGTGAATGAACAAAGAACAAAGGTTTTGTCCTAAATTTGCCTCTTTATCATCTAGCAAGATAACGGAACGATCAACAAGGACAAGTTCTAGAATCAACGCAATCACCGGCACACTCATAGCAAATGAAATAATTCGGAAATGGAAAATCAACCTCAAACTTGCACATCTTAGTTCAGAGCTCTAAGAGAGACCCTTTTCCGGATAAATCCAAAAGCCTAAGAGAGGGACAAATTTACAAGGCTAAAGGTTCCAAAACCGTAACACCTATCATATCTAGCAATGAATCAATAATAACTCACCATTTTGGTGTTTTGGTGCTATAAGCATGCTAGTAATGTTATTAATCTAGAAGGAGTGTCACGTTAATCAGTCAAAACACATTCCACACATTAAAATTTTTGCCAAGGGTGTAGTTACATTGCTCAATTATATGTATAATTAGGTGACAAAAGCAATTAACTACAAGGACAAGCAAGCAAAAGTTTCAAAATTCCTCTAAAATACCCGACTTTTCCTATTTACCATCCCCCCCACACTTAAGTTGGACACTGTCCTCAATGTCCAAGAAACTAAGCCAATCTAAGGGAAATAGGGAAAGTAAACTAAAAAGCAAAAATAAGGAATAAGAAAAACTTTTCGGGTATGAAAGGTGTTCCATGCGTGAATGATGCCAACAAGAAACATGAGCGCTGAACTTACTGCCAGCATATGCATATGACAATCAACGTGCTATCACCACGAACACACAATAAAACGTTAATGTATATCTAAAGAGAAAACCCTGCAATGTAGAATTCCATGCAATCAAACCAACATGCAAGAGAAAGAAAATAGTCTCCTCACCTCTCAAAGGTGGATATACACAATTAAATACACATCTAAAGATAAACTGACAATGTAAAAATATATCAATGATAATAATCAAAACCATCCATGCTCAAAACTCAGGTGGAGGAAAGGCTGAAGGAGCGCCATCGCCGTCACCATCACGTCGCCCACCAAATATACCATAGAAATCAAAGGCATTACCAGAGTATCTATCACCACTGTATGGAGGCGGTTGAGAACTACTGGTACCTGCATCAGATGGGGCCGCCTGACCGTACTAGGATAGTAGTGATCAAAAGCATTCTAGCTGATGGGATAAATCGACGGTGGCATAAACGGCTGCTGAGGAGGGAACTGTTGGGGAGGTACCTGTAATGGCACAGAAGGAACCTGTGGAGGAGACCCTGAAGCAATCCAACTCTGTATATAAGGTTGGAAGTACTCCTGCTGATACGCCATTCGGTTAACCTGACTACCGACAAAGCGCGACCAGTCATCTTGGCGGTCCAATCGGTCGTTAATCCCAGTGAGCCCATGAAAGATCTCGTCCACACGCTGCCCTAAACCTGAAAAATCAAAAGAATGTGAGCTAGAGGTGGCACCTCTAGTTGGCGCAGAAGCACCAACACCAGTATCCGGCTCCTCATCCATCTCATCCTCATCATCCTCAGCGTCCATTTCGTCTCCTTCATCCTCCGAGTCCTCATTCTGGCTAACCATACCCATTTTAATCATTGTCGCCCTATCAGGTACCCCACTACGACAATAAGCTTGAAAACCCAGTAAAAGACCAAATTGATCCGTCTGGACCAAACCCATCCGCCTTGCCAAATGACAAACAAAGAAACCACCGGCTACATGACCCTTGGCTTTACCATGCCCCTTTTCATACAAATATAAAGCCACAGCCCTAGCTAAATTACAAGAGACCTTCCGAACCATGCAATACAAGAAAAATAGATCAGTGCTAGTAGCATTATTTGAACTACTATGCCTATTGGAAATGGTCTCGGCTATCATTCTTAAAAGCAGCTTGTAAACCGGGTTCTGAACAGCAGATTGTTTGACATTATAGTGGAATTCTTGGTCACTCAAATTCTCCTCCTCCCAAAACCTAGATGCCGTCATGGATGCGGGCCATTGAACAATCCCCTTTGTAAAAGACACCCTCTGAACATCATCCTCACTATAAAAACCTAAATGGACCCCGAACTCTTGGTAGGACATACAATGAATTTGACCTCCTAGGTGGAATGTCATAACTGTTTTCTTACAATTTCCCTCGTCCGTATTCAACCTAAACGAACTAAAGAATTCATTGCACAAATGTCTCCAGATGTTGGTGTTAATGGAGAACAAGGCCCTCCAAGGGGGTGTCAACAATCCGTTCAACTCCTCAACATTTACCCCTAACTCCCCCAGGTTATCGAAATCTAACCTACGATTAGCAATAATAGGCTTATGCCTCACAGCATCTAGAGTAATCTTAGGTTGGTACTTTGCGGGTACCTCCTCGGGAGTACGGATGACAGGTGCTCGAGCTGCAGGTTGTCTAGCTCTTGAGGCGGAAGCTTCAGCTGAAGCGGCAGCCCTTTGCATGTCACGCTGTCTCTTGGTAGCCATCTACAAAATCAAGCACACACATATTTAAGGCTACAAAACAATGTAATGACTCCAAGTCTACAAAAAAAACTTAAACCAAAGAATTAAATCACAGAAATCATCTAATTAAAATCTTTCTCTAAATGATAGAACAAAAACCTTAATTCAGACAAAATCAATTTAAGTGATTTTTCATACAAATAATTCCACCATCATTATCCATTCCAATTCTCAAAACTCATATTTGTTAAATAATCACAGAAATTATCACATTAGAATTTATCTCCTAATTAAAGAAAAATTCAACTCTAATTACGACAAGATCAATTTAAGCGACTAGTGACAAACATTATCTATGATTTTTAGTTCAACAAACTTTAATCTTCCCCCCCACACTTAAACTAAATAATGGGGAAGATAAACAATAACCTCAACAATAATCTAAATCACCAAATCAGTGACTATGGCTACTAGATATATCTTTGATAAAATAACCATACCTAAACTTCAACACCACACACAATATCTCCAAGAACAATGAGTATCTTCAAGAGTAATAAAAAAAAATGGAAGAGTTATACCTGAAGAATTTGATGATTGAACAAGGAATTTGGGGATTGATAAGAGGAAAATAAGACTAGGACTCAAAACTGGTATACCCCTTTTTTTCTTTCGGCTGCAATTCGTGAGTGTGTGTATGTGTATGGATAATAGTTTGTTTTTTTTTTTTAGATTTTCCTGACAGAAATCGACCTGCCTTATCCTGAAGAATCGCGTGTAACGGCCGTTATAGGAGTAACGGGCGTTACAAAACAATGTAAAGACTAACGGCAGTTATTGGAGTAACGGGAGTTACTAAACAAAAGAAGGCTAACGGGCGTTAGGGCCCTAAATGGCCGTTACAGCAGGAAAACAAAATCCCCTTCTAACGGCCGTTAGAGGGGTAACGGGCGTTACACGCGTCCAGCAAGGTCAAAATCTAACGAGCTTGTGACACTTAACGGACGACAGGACCTGAAGTGACAGCTTACTAACGGCACTTCTACTTACCTTTTGCACCTCACTTACCTCGACGCCCACGATGACCTATGGACCTGCAATTCTTGATACAGAAAACATTAAAAACTGAAAAATGATTTAAACTAAGGAAATAAACAAAATCTTTTTGGCTTTTTAAAACTTTTACATTTTTATGGATTTTTTCGATTTTTGGAAAAGAAAATGACAAGATAAAAACGAAACATAAAATGAAACAAACTCGGGTTGCCTCCCGAGAAGCGCTTAATTTATTAACGAGTCCTTAGCTTGACTCGATCACCTTTTGCTTTCACTTGTTGATGGCATAAAAGCCAATTTCGAACACCTCCGCATTTTCTTCATCTTCTTCATGATAATGCTTCAAGCGTTGTCCATTTACAATGAAGCTCTCATCGTTGCCATACAACTCCACATATCCAGACGAATAACTTCTTTTCACCACATACGGTCCAATCCATCTCGACTTGAGCTTCGGTGCTTTGATTTTGTACTTTGATTGAAACAAAAGTACCTTGTCACCGGCTTTAAATTCCATCCTCTTGATCTTCTTATCATGCCAAGCTTTTGTACGCTCCTTGTATAACATGGAGTTGTCATAAGCTTGCAACCTCATTTCATCCAACTCGTGCAACTGCAAAAACCTTTTCTCACCAGCCAAGATTAGATCCATATTACAATTTTGCAAAGCCCAATAGGCTTTGTGTTCAATCTCAATCGGGAGATGACAAGTTTTTCCATAAAGAAGCTTATAAGGGGTGGTACCAATTGGAGTCTTGTAGGCGGTTCGAAACGCCCACAAGGCATCATCAAGCCTCTTGGCCCAAATTTTTGGGTTATCTTGCACGGTCTTTTCAAGGATCCTTTTCAAAGCCCTATTCGTGTTTTCCACTTGGCCGCTTGTTTGAGGGTGATAAGAGGTGGAGAACCTATGGGTGACCCCATACCTCTTTAAAACCTTAGCAAGCTGGTGATTCGCGAAATGGGACCCGCGATCACTAATTAAGGCCTTTGGTACACCAAAATGACTAAACAACTTTTTCAAGAATTCAATTACAACTTTAGCATCATTAGTCGGTAGGGCTTTAGCTTCGGCCCACTTGGACACATAATCAACGGCTACCAAAATATAAAGAAACTTATGTGACGGAGGAAAAGGACCCATAAAGTCAATCCCCCATACATCAAAAACCTCACATACCTGTATCATTTGTTGAGGCATTTCGCCTTTCTTAGTGATATTACCTTGACGTTGACATGCATCGCAAACTTCCACCAGCATTTTTGCTTCCCTGAAAATGGTGGGCCAATAGAACCCTGCATCATATACCTTCTTACCCGTCACAGATGGCCCGTAATGACCACCGGTAGGACCATGGTGGCATGCATCCAAAATTACACGGGTTTCAGCACCGGCAACACATCTCCTGATCATCCCATCTGCACACATTCTAAACAAATACGGTTCCTCCCAAAAATAATGCTTAATCTCAGAAAAGAATTTCTTCTTTTGTTGAGATGTCATTTCTTCGGGAAGAATGTTAGCACAAAGATAATTAGCAATGTCTGCAAACCATGGTTCTTCTTCTCCTTGCACCTGCATCAAATCCTCATCAGGAAAATAATCATTAATCTCATGCTCTTGCAACTCCTCAAGGCGAGGGTTTTCGAGCCTACTCAAATGGTCGGCCGCCACATTTTCCGCCCCCTTTTTATCCTTGATCTCAATGTCGAATTCTTGCAAAAGCAAAACCCAACGAATGAGACGGGGTTTGGCATCTTGTTTGGAAAACAAGTACCTCAATGCGGAATGGTCGGTGTAAACAATAGTCTTATTCAAAACCAAGTAGGGACGAAATTTGTCAAAAGCATACACAACGGCCAACAATTCTTTCTCGGTCACGGTGTAATTTTGTTGGGCCGGATTCAAAGTCTTGCTAGCATAAGAAATGGGACGGAAATGTTTATCCTCCCTTTGGCCTAAAACGGCCCCTAAGGCAAAATCACTAGCATCACACATTAACTCAAAAGGTAATGACCAATCGGGTGAAATCATAATTGGTGCATTAATCAACTCTTTCTTTAACAAGTTAAATGCGTTAAGACAATCATCATCAAACACAAAAGGGACATCTTTTTCCAACAACTTGGTCATTGGCCGGGTGATTTTTGAGAAATCTTTTATGAACCTACGATAAAATCCGGCATGACCCAAAAAGCTTCTAATTGACTTGACATTAGTAGGTGGAGGTAACTTAGCGATAACATCAATTTTTGCTTTATCAACCTCTAGACCTGCTTTAGAAACTTTGTGTCCCAACACAATCCCTTCCTTTACCATAAAATGGCATTTCTCCCAATTTAGTACCAAATGTGCCTTTTCACATCTTTCAAGCATTTTGTCAAGACTTTCTAGACAACTCTCAAACGAACTACCAAAAACAGAAAAATCATCCATGAAAACTTCCATGGAGGTTTCGATCATGTCTTGAAAAATGGCAATCATACATCTTTGAAAAGTTCCGGGAGCATTGCAAAGACCAAATGGCATTCTCCTATAAGCATAAGTGCCATAGGGACAAGTAAACATGGTCTTTTCTTGGTCCTTGGGGTCAATGGGTATTTGGAAGTACCCGGGGAACCCATCCAAAAAGCAAAAATACTCGTTTCCGGCTAACCGTTCGAGCATTTGATCAATAAAGGGTAAAGGAAAGTGATCTTTGCGGGTTGCATCATTCAATTTCCGATAATCAATGCATACCCTCCACCCCGTGACAGTTCTAGTAGGAATCAATTCGTTCTTTTCATTCAAAACTACGGTCATCCCACCCTTTTTCGGCACACAATGCACCGGACTTACCCATGAACTATCCGAAATGGGGAATATGATTCCCGCATCAAGTAATTTAATTATCTCCTTTTTTACCACATCTTTCATGTTCGGGTTCAATCTACGTTGCCTTTGCACAACCGGTTTAAAATCATCAATAAAATTTATGGTGTGCTTACAAAATTCTGGACTTATACCCGGGATATCGGAAATTTTCCATGCAAAGGCCTTTTTATGGGCCTTCAGGACGGTCATAAGTCTAGACTTTTCATCCTCCAAAAGTGAGGAGGAAATGACAACGGGCAAGAAAGACGTACCTTCGAGATAAGCATACTCTAGATGGTCCGGAAGTGGTTTGAGTTCCAAATCGGTAGGAGGATTCTCCACCGAAGTTAGCACTCGTCTTCTATCATTACCGGTGATCTCTTCAAAAGCGTCATCTTCCGGTGGCGTTTCATCAACACTTGACGCCATGATTTCCTGCACCATTTCACCAACCATTTCTTGTTCTTCTTCACTAAAAGCTAGAAATGCTTCATCTCCCTCCATATCCAGAAAATCCATGAGCTCCTTTTCCAAAACATCTTCTTCCTCGACTACATCGATCCTGAAACAAGATTCATCACATGAGTAAGGATGCTTAAGAGCCCTATCAATATTAAAAACAACCCGGTCATCGCCAACCCCTAAGGAAATCTCCTTAGCTTTAACACGGATGATAGCATCCGCGGTCATGAGGAACGGTCGGCCAAGAATTAGAGGGACATTAATATCCGCCTCCATTTCAAGAACAACAAAATCTACCGGGAATATCATGTGACCTACCCTAATTTGCAAATTTTCCGCTATCCCCATGGGATATTGGAATGAACGATCCGCTAGCCTAATGCTCATGCGGGTAGGGGTCAAATCACCTAAAGACAATCTTTTGTACACAGAATAAGGCATTAGATTTATGCTAGCCCCTAAATCGGCTAATGCCTTATACAAGACAGCACCAAAAGCACAAGAGATAAGAAAACTCCCTGGGTCTTCTAGCTTAGGAGGAATCTCATTCTTGATGATAGCTGACACTTCGGCACTCAGTACAGTTGTCTGTGCCTCTTCTAACTTCTTCCTGTCCGAAACATGATCTTTGAGAAACTTTGCGTAATTCGGCATACCTGCAAGAAGATCAACTAAAGGAACAGTTATGTTAACATTTTGAATTAAATCAACAAACTTTTTAAAATTTTCCTTTATCTTCGCTTTCCTCAATCGTTGAGGAAAAGGTATCTTTGGTTGATACGGTTTAACTGGTGGTTTCTCAACAGGAATCTTCTCAGCAATCTTGGAGGGAACGGCCGGTGTCTTCACGGCGGGTTCCGGTTCTATCTCAACCTCATCATCAACGGTTCCATCGGCATCAACCTGCACAAGAGGAGTAACATCATTAGGCCATGGGTTTGCAGAATTGTAAATGTTACCTGCTCTTGTTGTGATTGCGTTGACTTGCTCGTTTCGGGCGTTCGGGTGGCTATACTTGGCTCCTGATCCTTGGCTATTTTGCTGAGGCTTAGGATTCTGCTGGGTATTGCTCGGTAATGTACCAGGCTGCCTATTTGATGTTCCTAGCCTTTCAAGCTTAGCTTCGATATCCTGAAACGTCGCTTGAGTACTCTTCGAACTTTGCTCAAGCTTATTTGCCAATCCGTCCAACCTAGTAGTCATAGCATCCCATTGAGAGGCCATCTTCTCACTGGTAGCTTTCTGAGCGCCTACCAAATCCTTCATGATGTCTCTCAATTCCGAATTCGCATTTTGCTGACTGTTGAACCTGCTAAACCTGCTTCCACTAAAACCAGAATTGTTAGCATTAAAATTAGACGAAGGATAAGAAGTACCTGATGACCGATTTTGATAACCGGTACCCTGATTGAAGTTCCCTTGCTGATTCTGGACAAAGTTAACTTCCTGAGCTGGCTTATCCGGACAATCTTCTGAATAATGCATGTCCCCACAGTAGTCACAACCATCAGCAATCACCTTAACATCCCTTTCAATGCTTTTGAATCTCACATCTTGGTTGTCAAACCTCTCTTTCATCTGCTTTGTGAGGGCTTTGACTTCAGCAACCAAGCTTGATTCTTCACTACTCTCTAACTTCGCTACAGTCTTTCCACTAGTTCTCTTACTTACAACCTCATCGCGATCAGAGAACTCCTTGGCCATATCATCCAAGATTTTGTATCCCTCAGCCGGGGTGACATTATTCAAACTACCTCCAAATGCCCTGACTAATTCCCTTCTAGTTCTCTTTAGCAACCCATCATAGAAAATCTCGACCACTGCTTCCGTGTTCAGATTGTTTCCTGGGCAATTCATGATCATCTCTTTATATCGTTTCCAGGCATCTACTACATCTTCCCCCAGATCTTGAGTGAATGATCGGATCTTATTCTCCAACTGTCTCTGAGTCCTTATAGAGTAGAACTCATCAATGAACCCAACACGAAGCTCATCCCAAGTGGTATACAGATCATCTGGCTGCTCCTTTAACCATGCTTTAGCTCCTCCACATAAAGTGAGTGGAAAAAGCTCAAGCTTCACATTGTCATCTTGGTTCGCGCCATAGTGATAGAACCTACAAATTTTCTCGAACCTTTCCAAATGCCCATATGGATCATTATTAGTTACCCCATCGAACTTCTCCTCCTCCACACTTTTCAAATGACTTCCTTTAAGAGAAAAGTTTACTCCGGTGGTTGGAAGGCGAATAGGAGTGCCCCTATTAGTAGGGATATTTCTCCTACGGTCACCGTAAAGACGGTTATTGGGGTTTTCCGGCTCTCTATCACCCATTCTCCTGGCTCTGACTGGTTGAGTTGGCTGAGGATTTTCTCTAGGAATCTCGGTTAAATCCTGTTGATCAGTCTTATCCCGATTATCTTCTTCCCCTGAACTATCACCAGTTTTGAACAAACTACTACCTTCGGAGAATTTAGGACTTAAGTGCACCCCGGACGTTGAACCTTCCTTTGAGTAATATTTATCCAAATCTACGTCCGGGTGGTCACGGTTTTCGGTGTTTGAAGGCTCCGTGTTGTTTGATCTGATTAAGCGTCGTCTGGCTTTCCCTGGATTAGATTGAGGACTAAGCAAAGGTCTACCAGAGGTTCTTGTGTTCATCAACTACAAAGCACCTGCACCAACACCACAAGAAAACGTTAACCGCACCAGAAACTAACAAAATAAAACTGAAACAAAAAATAAAATCTAACTATGAAAAACAATTAACTTCCTCACAATTGAATGCAAGGAAGGATCGAACCACAAAACTAACAATTACTTAATTCAAGTCCCCGGCAGCGGCGCCAAAAACTTGATGTGTATTTTCTAGTCTTAAATTTATGAAGACGAAATACCTAGTTACTGACTACGACACACTTGCGGGCAGTGAACCCGTTCGTATGCAATATAGTTGACTTGGTAAACCGAGGTCGAGCACAAGGACTTAATAAGCAATTGTTACAATAAAATGATTCAGATAAAAGGGGGGTTTTGTGACCGAATTGTCACGTTGCAAAGTCAGTGAGAAAGTCAGTAATCCCGTAGGATTAATCACAAAGAGTATTTGATTGATTGAATCTTAACACAGATTTAAAAATGAACACCTACTTGGATCAGCTCACATGCCAATCATCGGGTCTTAATATTACTTGCATTTGTTGAACGACTCAAAAAGTAGACAAGATGAACTCCCGTTATACTTGAAACTTTAACTGCTCAAAACATAATTACTGCTCCCGCACTTAATTTCTCCTCTAAACAGTTAAGCATTAAATTCCTGAGTTGATTTTATGATTTAATCTCTTGAAAGCTTTCTCCCGAACTGCTTATTCGCCTAATTAGATCCCTCTATCATAGACGTTTACGCATTCAAAATGAATTTAATTGTTTTTAATCTTTATCGTTGATTTCTCCCGAACTCCAACGATTTCAGGTTAATTATAGACCGATTAACCATTTCATAAATCAATTGACAATGACATAGATTTCTCCCGAACTTCTAATTACAATTATCAATCAATTAATATAAAAGTTGAAAACAATATTTAAATCCAAATAAATGTGGATCTTCGATTAAACATATAAACCTTGTTCAACATTTGCAAGCAACATCAATTCGACCCTATGACATGCTTACTACCCAAGCGGGTGCTAAAGATTTAGCTATTCATATTAGAAATGCAAGAACAAACAAATAGAGAGGAAATCATATTATACCAAATGAATGATGATAATCCGGTAGCAATGATGATTACAATCAAAAGCTGAAAATAATCGAAACCCTAATCACTTGGTTGCTCCAAAGTATTCCTAGGTGTGAGAGAACTCTCCAAATTGTGTTATGAATTCGTCCAAAAGTGCAGAACCCTAACTAATCCTCTGTACAAAACACGCGTGTAACGGCCGTTAGTGGGCTAACGGCCGTTAGTATTATACATGAGGTCTAACGGGGATTACTGGGGTAACGGCCGTTACTCTTCAGTTGATAACTAACGGCCGTTAGTTCCCTAACTGCCAGTTACAGGAGAAACCACAAACCACCTATGTAACGGCCGTTACTGGGCTAACGGCAGTTACAACTTCCAGATTTCGTTTTCTTCATCTTTCGCGTGATTTCACCCGAACCTTTCTCCCGTTTCTTCCTTAACTCATCAAAATCGACCAATTCATTCGTCTAATCAATTTCCAACCTGAAAACACTCAACACACCTTCAAAGCATCGAAAGTTGGATATAAAACTATCAAAATGACGAATAATTGGTTCTAAAGTCACGTGGGAAATGGTATAAAATATGACACATCAGTGAGCACATTTGTGGAGGGTGAAAATGAAATTATTGGTTCTGGAGCGGATCAAGATACGAAGGGAGTTAATCTCTTGATCAGAAGCAGTTCCTTCATAGTCGAAGACTCAATCTGGAATTCATCAACATCCATGCCCAGATTCATGAATTATAGAGATAGCTAAACTTGTGGTCCAGACTCCTGACGACGTTCTCCAGTTTCCTGGATGGTTATATCAGTTGATTGTTTAGTTGTCGTAACAACTTCACCTGGAATAGAGGTCACTGGGGTTGCCTAAGTTACAATTGCTCTATCCTTAATCGCAACATCATTGGCATAAGAGATTTGAACTTCAGTCTCTAGTTGTGATTGACCAGAGACATCATCAGTTTGTGCAATAGAAGTGTCAGAGCGTAAATTCTGATTCGATCCGAGTATTGAATCCCGCCGCTGAGATGCTAAGTTGACTCCTTAACCTTGATAGGAAGATGGATTATTCAATAATTCGTGCATAAGGGTAAGGAACTTTGGATGTGGCTCTGCAAGTTAAGTGCTGACAAAGAATCTATTCTGGGTTACGCTGACCCAGTATTCTCTTTACCACTCTCTCCTAAAGAAGTTTCAAGAGTGGTTTCTTGCGGTTCATCCCTTTGACTATCTCCAGCATGTTGTTGGGAGGAATCTGGAGGGCTGGTTGGCTTTCTACTATCAGTGGTAATAGCTGACTGATTCCTAAGACGACGTATTCGTTTTACCTTTGGTGCACCTAGAGACCTGTTAGGAGGTCTCCAGTGAGAGTTGGGGGAACTGAAAAGCTGGAGTTGGAAGGGTTAGACTGTTGTTCGGGCTCAACAACTGTCTCAAGTCCAGCAGACGAACCGGTGGGTCCTTCATTGTTTTGAGGCCCGTCCAGTTGTCTTTTCGAGCCACCTGGTAATGGTGCGTCTGTTTTATTGAATGCCAGCAACATTCTTAGTGGAATTTCAACTTCCCCGGGTTCAGATGCTAGGGAGTCAAGATCTTTAAGCAGTTCTGGTACAATGTGCAGTGATTGAGTGGGGGGATTTGATGTGTCATATTTTATACCACAAGTAAGTCCATTCCACAAGTAGTAAGCCATTTCAGCTTGTGAGAAGTTAATCTGGTCAAGTCCACCAGAACTCCCACCCATGCTTTCCACCAGATGGATAAAGAAGTATCCACGATGGTGATAGGCATTTCATGGTCATGGGTCCCTTTGTTTTGAGAACCCCATTCTCATCTGGAAGTTTAAATTTTGGGAGATAACTGTTGGATTCTCCCCTGGAAGCCAATAGTTGAGGGAAAGGACATCCCTCAAAGTTTTTGCCGAGAGGGTGCACTGGACTGTTCCACTTTTGATAGTAAAAGTGATGGTAGAACAATCAGGAGATAAGGAGGCAGTGTACCAAAACTCACAAAGATAATCATGATACATCTTTTGTGGGTTTGTAGAGAAGGAGACGCCGACTGGAGAATCCTTTAAGAGGTTTTGGATTCTGCCAATGAGAGTATCGGCACCTTGAGATCCCTTTAAGCTAGTCATCGAATTATTGGGATTTAGTTTAATGAGGCTAGTATTAGAAGGGGCACTAGATGCCTATTTGACATCTGGTGAAGGAGCATATGTGACAGTAAGCAGATTAATATCTCTGCTACGGGATGATTTAGGAGCCATTTTATTTGAAGATGAAACTGAAATTGAGTACTTTGGAATTAAGGTTTTTGATTTATGAAGCAGAGAGAGAAAGGAAGCAATATTTGATGATTGGAATTGAATAAAGGAATGTGAGAAGGAAGTAAGTGGGATCAGAGTAAATAAGGGTATTTATATTGGAATGAGATCCCAAAAGGTAAATACCGTGAATATTAAATTCTCAAAATACAAATTGATTAGGTCTTTTGATAAATAAAATTTGAATTTTGAAAATAAAGTTTAATTCACCATGTCAGCATTAAATGCTACGACGGCTTAACTTCCGACGCACCCACTAACTTTTCACAATCCCAAGAAAAAGTGTAATCTTTTACAAATATGTCTTTCACATGTCATGTGACGATTGTGAGTGAGTTAAAACACTCGAGTACCATCACCTGTCACAAATATTGACCAAGTATTTACAAAGTTATGAAAATCTAGTTGACCACCAGTTTATAATAAGATCAAACATGTACGCAAAAGGATTAGACCAGTGCCAGTTTCAACTAGAGGGATCTCTAGTTGCAAAATAAATTTTAGTCCGAAAAATATCTTGAGTCTTCTCCCTAGAAGGATGATCCAGAAATCAATATTGCCAAGATAGTATCATAAAGGCGTTCGATAGCAAGGCATACAAAGATTATCTAGACCTCCTTAACTTGAGAACTTCATCAGTGTCACTGATGCGTTGATAACAAAGTCTCCAGTTTTAAGGATTTAACATTACCAATTCGCTGATGAGATGTTTAAAAGTCTTTTCATCAAGAGGTTTTGTAAAAACATCAGCTAGTTGTTTATCAGTGGGGATGAAATGAATTTCAATATCTCCTTTCATAACATGATCACAAATGAAATGATACCTGATGTCAATATGCTTTATCTTGGAGTGCATCACTGGGTTGTGAGATATAGCAATTGCACTGGTGTTGTCACAAAAGATTGGGGTCCTTGTATACTTCTGACCATAATCTATTAACTGCTTTTTTATCCAGAGAATCTAGGCACAACAACTGGCCGCAGAAATGTACTCTGCCTCAACAGTGGATATAGAGACTGACGTCTGCTTCTTACTGGTCCAACTCACCAATTTTCCTCCAAGGAAATGACAACCTCCAGTTGTTGATTTTCTATCTATCTTACAACCTGCATGATCTGAATATGAATAACCTATTAGATATAACCCTGAGCCTTTGGGATACCAAAGACCAAGGCTAGGACACCCTTTCGGGTATCTGAAGATGTGCTTAATAACATGCAAATGTGATTCTTTTGGGTTAGCCTGAAATCTGGCACATAAGCATTTTGCAAACATTACATCTTTCCCAAACCAACAATTGCTACTACTGAACTGTCTCTTGAGGAAGTTGTTCGTCAACATGAACGTTTAAGCAAGAAAAAAGAAGAGGAGTTGTCTCACAAGTTTATAAGTGAGCCAAAATATTGGAGAAGAGCTGAAAGATGCTGATGATGAGACAAAGAGGTTGGCTCAGCAGTCTGATGGACTGGCAGCGTTGAAAAAGAATGAAGAAAAATTCTTTGCCAAAAGAACGAAGACTTTTGAAGAAGGACAGGCGACCTACCTCAAATCAAGAGAGGTGAGGCAAAGAAAAGAAGAGATCTTGTCGGTCAAAGTAACTATTACTCAGCAAGGCATGAATTTGGTATTGCAAAGAAAGGTGTTCCCAAGCTATATACACTAAAAAATGTTAAACCTGATACACTTGGGCCCACTGAATGGATAGAGATTTATAAGCTGATCAAGGATAAGAAAGCTACAATTTATGATCCTTTGATCAAGATGGCTGGAGATCAAATAAAGCAGACGTGCAAAATGAAACAAAAATACAAAGTTAAAGACTCTCTACTTAGCTCAGCTAGACATCCATATCCTCCTCCTCAGCAACCACTAAGTGGTATGAAGAGGGCAGCATCTGGTCAGGTGATTTCTCAGCTTCCTTCCATTTTTAGAGCTATTCTCAAGTCAGACATTGAAAATGATCCACTGCTGAATTTAAGAATGCCATCAAGAACGCTCTTTATTGATGGTGCATATGATGAGAAGTTGGGAGGTCTTTGTTTCTGCAATGTCCATGGTCATGAACTCTTCTTCAGGACCAATGAAATTGGAATTGCTCCCTCCAACTTCCTTTTGAAGATCAAAAAAAATTGTGCTCAGACTTCCAATGATCCCACTTTCATAAAGATGATTGATCGAGAACTGTTGAAGCCTGAAAGACAACAAGATAAAGCATTCATCAAGGCCAAGCAAGAATCATAGTGGGATTAAGTAGTCTTGTAATTTCTTTTGTAATGCTGTGTATTGCAAAGGTGTTTGGCATATAAATAATATCAGCATTTCCTCATTCTACTTACTATTCTTATAATTACAAGCTACTCATACTCAGCTAAGTCTCCTCAGTGAATAGGGGTAGATTGTTGAGTCATGGATTCATTGAGAGACTCAGCGAGCAACTTCATCAGCGAGCTCTCATCGACCATCAATTATCTTCGAGTTAAAGGATAAGTTCAATGACTCACCGCCATGTTTTGTAAGTCAAATATGGGCGGGAACATGAAGATAAGAAGGCTGGTCCCAAAGATACGTGTTGATAGATCAAGAAGGAGCCATGTGACCTTGTACCGTTCTGGTACTAAGGAGTTTCTCTTTGATGCCGTTTTGGGAAAGAAACAAGATGAAGAAAAGAGAACTCTGCAGATCTGACTTATCCACCAATAGATGGTTGACAACCTTCATGTGTCAACATCTATTGGGTTGTCATGCGATTCTCGTCCCTGCCTATATAAAGAATCATTTGACCTAGCCGCAACTCTTGTTGGTTTGTCCACAAATAACACTTAGTGTGTTTTTCTCTCTTTGTATAATTGTTGAGTTTTTGGTTAGCCGAAAAACTTAACAATATTTTCTCTTTTCTTTTTTTGTAAAACTGACCATATATTCAGTGTTTAATAAATAAAACATATGATTAAATTTCTTTACTTTATTGTCTATTATTCTTAAAGTAATTTACATTAGTTGTTAATTACATAATCGTTGCAAACTTTGAGACTTTTAACTAATAACTAGGTGTGTATATATATATATATTAAAACTATTTTGTAATGTATAGTTGATCAGGTATTTAAATATGTAAACGAACAAATGTTCACAAATATTGTTTACGAACAACGGTTCATGAACATAAATGAACGAACAAGAGCTTTGTTCATGTTCCTTCCTTTAACTAAACGAACATGAATGAGCTTCCCGTCGAACAGTTCATGAACTGTTCAATTTGTATTTGCACTAAAAACAGTCAAAAGATATATGGGATCGAAAAACCTAAAATAAATTACCCATCACACCCACATGTCTCCCACCATCCGAAAAAAATACCTTTGTCCACCGCTACCGCCACTATCTCCGCCCTTGTCCGGCTACGAGTTTGTGAGAGAGTAGATAGTGAAAAAATATAAAGATCAAATCTAGGGAAATGAGGGTGTATTATAGAATTGAAGTTGTATTTTTTAGAGAGAGAGAAAGAAAGAGAGAGATGAGACTTATGGATTTGGTTTGTATGAATCTTTAAAGGTTGGTTGTAATGATACGTATAAATATGATGATATACTTATTTCTTTGTGTATATATAGAAGGGACAAGAAGAAAAAAAAAAGATGAATTTTGCTTGTTGTTTGAAGATGATGATTGTGAAAACGTGTTTCAGCACGTTCCCGGATCGATTAACACGAGATCTAACAATCATAGATGTGCGGAATCCGTCTATGATCGTCTTTAGGGTAAATTAATGATTATCATGATAAACACACACGAAGATAATAAGAACAGGAGATAAACACAAAAATACTATCATTAATCATATGATTACAAGATGAATCCGTATGAACAACATCTACAATGATTACGGATTACAATCATTGAGACGAATCGTGATAGTTTGGGCGGTATCTCGAGGTATAGATCTCTACCTCGAGAACCTAGTGAATGACTCTATGTTGCAACTAAATCATCAACTTAAATTTGTGACCTAAGACTTATATTTATAGGCTGTACAAACGAACTGGGCTGTCAAATTCGTACAAACGGGCTGGGCCTTACTAACTTAATAGTTCTTACGAACTTAAACTTCGTAAGCATAATTGTACGAATTTCTCAGCCTTTTAGAATTATTGCATCGGACAATAAATTGTGCACTTTATGTGCTCTAACAAACTCCCCCTTGGCCGGTGCAATCAATTCTTCACAAACCGATATTAATTATAGAAAGTCTAAATGAATAGCCTCCCCCTTAACTTGAGATATCGGATCTTCAATGTTGAGACTCGATCTTCTGAAACTGCAATCTGATCTTCAACCTGCAAAATCTCTATATCTTCATGAAAACTAACCATCCCAACACTTCTCGCTGTAGTTCTCCCCCTCAGTAGTAGCACCTCCAAATTAAACATCAGCAATCTTCCACCCTAGGATTTATTGCCGGAGACTCTGCTCATCTTGCTTAATTGGCATGTAATAGCGGAGTTGAATTTCCAACAATCAACATCAAATCAATCAGCTCTCACAAAAATAAGAAACTCTATAACTTGAATCACAAACTGTAGTATCATGAATCCTGTCTCAACTAGCAGTGTCTGACTCTGTCTTGTATCTTCACAACTCTACCAATCACCCGAAGCCTTTCTAATCAGATATCCTCTTCAGTTGTATACGCTGCCATACACAAAGATCTTTATCTTCGTGACTGCTCCTCTCAGTCACCTGATATCATCTTTATGTCTTGGAATATAGATAAGATTCAATCTTCAAATACTCAACAACAAGTAACCAGCTTCATTGCACCAACACTTCAACAGTTCAAACCGCTATATCAAAAAGATCAACTTCAAATAATACTCCAATAATAACATGATGATCTTCAAACTCGAACATTATAATACTTTAATCACCATCAACCGTTAAACTGAATGAATGAACAGAATAACCTTTGATCTTCAATGAATGTCGAGTAGTTCATATTTTTGCTTAGAAATACCGAGGACTGAAAGTTTTATCCCCCCCCCCCCATTTCTCTGCAAAAATCTTGAACTTCAGCCTGTCTTAGGTATCTCCTATCCTGTATGAGGTTCCAAATGGCCTAGAGCATATAACAACTGCAAACTCTTCGCCGATAACAGGGTACACCATTTTCCCTCCAAATTTTCTGGGAAAAACACCTTTACGTGAAACATTGGTATTCACATAAATTATTGAATCTAAGATGGTAGGAAAAATCTGATGATTGTCGAAATTTTGTGCCAAAACCGTGCCAAATATGCGCGAAAACAGACCAAAATTTTCCAACCATTACCAAATTTTGAAGCTCGCGTAAAAATCCACTTCTAAGACCATAGAAGAAAGTAAATTTTACTCGAGATTTCCCGCCTTTTTACTTTTTTTTTTTTTTTTTTTTTTTTTTTAACTACCCTGTTGTGTGCTTCCATGTAATTGATCTTCTGATGTTGAAACACACTGAACCTCTAAAGTAGCTTCAGAACATCTTCGTCGTCTGATAAGAACCATATACGAACTTGTCTCAGCTAGAACGACTATCTTCGTAATGACATCAACTCTCAGTTAAACTAACTTCTTGATGACATCAGCACGAACTTAGATGTTATCTTCGTAAGAACTAAGTCTGCATGAAACGAAGTTTAAGTTCGTAAGAACAACTAACTTCGTAAGTGCAATCTAACTTCGTAAGAACAAAGTTACCTTGCAACCAAATGCTAAGTTCGTAAGTGTAAGTTCGTGAGGTGAAAAAGGTTAAGTTCGTGAGGTGTGTTTGGCTATTTTGGGTTAAGTTCGTAAGGTGAAGACCTCATCTGTACGAAGTTAAGACTTAAGTTCGTAAGCACAACTAACTTCGTAAGTTAAATTCGTTTCCTATCTTCGTGAGATGAACTTAGAACGAATTTAAAGTTAAATTCGTTTCCTATCTTCGTTTTGCAAGATTCAAAACGAATTTAGCTGATCTGGTCGAAATTCTTCATCAAAAACCTAATTTTCAGATCTCGTTTGAGGAAATATCATCCTCCAAAGCTCTGATACCACTTGTGAAAACGTGTTTCAGCACGTTCCCGGATCGATTAACACGAGATCTAACAATCATAGATGTGCGGAATCCGTCTATGATCGTCTTTAGGGTAAATTAATGATTATCATGATAAACACACACGAAGATAATAAGAACAGGAGATAAACACAAAAATACTATCATTAATCATATGATTACAAGATGAATCCGTATGAACAACATCTACAATGATTACGGATTACAATCATTGAGACGAATCGTGATAGTTTGGGCGGTATCTCGAGGTATAGATCTCTACCTCGAGAACCTAGTGAATGACTCTATGTTGCAACTAAATCATCAACTTAAATTTGTGACCTAAGACTTATATTTATAGGCTGTACAAACGAACTGGGCTGTCAAATTCGTACAAACGGGCTGGGCCTTACTAACTTAATAGTTCTTACGAACTTAAACTTCGTAAGCATAATTGTACGAATTTCTCAGCCTTTTAGAATTATTGCATCGGACAATAAATTGTGCACTTTATGTGCTCTAACAATGATACAGAAATAGTTGACGATAGGATTCCACCCATTTATCCTTTTCTTAGTAAGTAAAAGACTAAAATACCATCATATGCCGGTCACATGATAAGTATTGTTAACGGTCGTTAATGATTTTAACCAAAATTATTGATGGGGCAAAAAAATTTGGTCTAATAGTGTGAGTTTTAAAAGTTAGAGATGAAAACTACAAGTAACGGTTCATGACGGGAGAAAACTATAATTAACTCAAATTTTTTAAATGTGATTCTCTCATATCCCATTTTTGCTCTTTGTTTTACTTAGGAACGCCTTCAAGATATATTAGCCAAACTGTCTGATGAAAATCTCATAAAGCAAAGTGGATCGGGGAAGTTCTACAAAGGGCGACTCTCGAAGGATGGGAAGGTCATGAATATTGCTGCATGGAGGTTAGATACTAATCATGGGCAAGGATATATTGACTTCAAGACGGAGATTTCAATTCTTTCTAGTCTCGAGCATAAAAATATCAGCTCTATATTAGAGTATTATGATCAGGATAATGAAAAGATTATTATTTATAAGGAAGCGTTTCATGGGATTCTTGACCAACATCTATGTGATCCAACACTCATATGGTCCCGGAGACTCCAAATATGTTTAGGCGTCGCACGTGCATTAAATTACATCCATTGTGATGTCATACATTGTGACATGAATACATCTAAAGTATTTTTAGATGAAGATTGGGAACCTAAGATATTTGGTTTTGAACTTTCCACAGAATATCCTCAAAGTTGGAAGCATCGGCTTCAGTTCTCTGGCTACTTTGACTCCAAAAGCATTATAACACCAAAATATGATGTATACGCTTACGGTGTATTATTGTTTGAAGTCCTATACATGAAAAAACCAATGATTGAAGACAATCATGTTAGAGAAGAACTAGATGAGATCATTGATCCAGATCTAATGAAACAAATGGACAAAGAATCATTGACAATTTTCAAAAGAATAGCTAAGAACTGCTTGAATCAACAACTTTTGGAGCGTCCAACTATGGATCAGATTGTCAAAGAACTTGAGGAAGCATTGGAATTTCAACTAAAACATGACAAGTTTGTAAGATCATCATGTTGTTTGTTATAATTTTCTTAATCCTTCTTGGCTTCTTGCATTTGCTTTATTTCTATGTATTTATTACAACCTTGGTTATTTATATTACAGGAGCATTTAGGAGATGCGGAGGAGGAAGGGACATTATCAAAGCACTTAAAGGTAATTATCTCCTTTACATAGCATTGAGGTGATTGTGATATCCGAAACTGATTTGTCACTAGGTTAATTTTTCATGGTGATTTGGAAGCTCTTTTAATATGAATTTTGATAATTAAACTTGCTTTACACAATAAATTCATGAAACAAGATTCTCTGAAGTTACTTCTAACTTGAGGGGTCAAGTTAGAAGTATCTTGCCCCTTAATTATATGAAAATCAAGGTTCAAGATCTAAAAATTGATCTTTAAATCTTGACTCTTAATTTTTACTCAAAGGTCAAGACTCAAAATTTCTCCCATTTGGCTCAAATTGGACAATCAACTTCAATGAATCCTCACCCTAAATATAGAGCGCCCACATCCACCAAAAAGTTGTAGTTTTGAAAAATGTGTTCTTGTTAATTTTTGTTTGACTTGACATCTTGCTTGGTCGGGTTTGAAACCGTCTTTCTACCCTTGATTAGGGGTATGACGGATATTGTTGTTGAATAGTGAATAAATTCGAAGGTTTTATTAGTTAAGTTATCCCATGCGTTGCATGGACTAATAAAGTTTTTAGCTATAAACTAATAAATCATTAAAAATTTGTTAGAGGTTGAAATCGACATACATTCAAGTAACGGATTTAGAAACTCATATGAGGATATGCAGAACTAAATGAAACTCTCCCATCAGTAAAAATCCGACAAGAAAAAGAAGTGTCAGGTTTTATAGTTTGCCTTCGTATGTTTTTGTTTAAACTTGCTATACAACATGTTTAAAATTTTAACATTTAAAAATGTCAAAGTCCTATAAAAAGCACTAACAACTCACCACTAATATAAACCAAACTGTAATCAATGTTTTTTAAACCAAAGAAATCGGCAGTTGCATGTAGGTTCAATCGGTCCAATGGACACCTCTCTTATCCAAAATATAGATGTATATTTTTTCTAATTAAATATATATATATATATATATACTAGCTAATCAACCCGGGTTCAACCCGGGTTCAACCCGGGCCATTTAATCAAAATTTTAAAACCAAAATGTAATTTGTGTTTAACTTCATTTTCATTTTTATTATTGTGATACATTATCTTTACTATTGCCAAACGTTATATTCGTAATACATTGTATGAGAATATCATTGTTATCGATATAAGGTAATTTAGAACATATTATAAACAACTTTTTTTACAATATTAACTTTGCAAACCTACTTTATTAAAAATACATGATCAAACACGAAGCACAAAAGTTAAAAGGTTAAATACACACATACTAAAAAATATAAATACATATTACACAGACATACACTTCTATATCTATATCATTATATAAAACAATATAATCCCCAACATCAATCGAGTTTCAAATTTCCAAACCTGTCCAATAAAAAAATTAAAATGACTTAAAGAAAACTAAACATAAAAGCTTTATTATTCGTACATATAGGTATCTTGAAATTTGAGTTAGGAGGACAAAAGAAAAACTTACTTAAAAATCAAAGGAGCTACAAATATGTTTTAAAAGTAGCAAAAATAGTTGCCGAAAGGGTGACAAACAACATCAAAAAGATCTATGAAGAAGGTTCCATACAACACTCCAAATAGGTTACAAATCTTTTGCCAAGTATCAGTATTAATAGCTGCAAAAAGAGCTGCATAACGACTTCAAACACAACTTCTAGATATCACCAAACTAAAACATGAATAGAGAAGGCAAAAATGTATAAAGTCTAATCTACAAAAGCATCGGATAATAATGGACTACTTTACACATAAATATAAAACTTGCATTCTGCTTGCCCCATCCAAATGAGCAAAATAGCATGAGAAATCTGATTTTAGACATTTTATAATAAAGGTTTCAGCATACTCCACACACAATTATGAAATATAATATAACCCAAAGTTCACTTAAAAGAATCAAAGAAATATTTTCCAAAGGAAGCATAAACGAAATAGTTAACTTTGGGAATGAATGACTCAAAATAGTACATCTTATTTGTTAACTTTGATAGTTTGTGAAAGTAGTATTACTGTAACATCTTTGTAGAAACTTTAATAACTTCAGAAGAAAGTCTATAATCAAATAAAAAAAAAGTATCAACACTTACCGTTAATCAATGAGACATTCAGGGTTGCGAAAAGCCCGCGAAAAGCCGAAAAGTAACTGTTAACTGCAATCAAGTCAAAATTCAAGTGAATACATTGCGTTACTGCCCATGTAAGATTGTAAATTAGAAACGGAACAGGGGAAATAAAGATGCCTATTGACGAAGCTCATATTATATATTACCCCTCCAAAAAACACAAAAATCAGGTTAAAAATCATACATAATCTGCATTAAAGTATTGAAATACATACACTAATCTAAGAAGGCGAATTCCTCCATGACATTCCATCAAACACTTTATGTGCATTATATCAATGTCCCTATAAATAGATGAAGAACATCCCCAATCGCGATTAATAATCATGACATTATTTAGAGAAATTCAAATGAAATGGGTTTATTCAAAAGTTACAACAATGTAATATACAAAAGTCCTTTTCAGAATCAAAACACATATACATAGAATTCGTATCAATAACAGACCAATAATAAAAATTAGAGATACTTGCTGAATTCAATTGTGTAAATATCTATACAACAAACGTCCCTAGTAGATACCCTTTATAATTAACAACTCAACCAAATTAAGAATAAAAATAAGAACCCTAAAATCAAAATATCCAAAAAACCTTAATTGAATTTGGGAAGATTACATCAATTTATTTAACTAGTCTGATGAAGATGGTGTTATTGGCTCGAAGTTGGTTTTTACGAAATCAATCGAATTTTGTTCATGGGAAAGAGGGGAAATAAGAAAACTCTTGTTTATACTTATTTTTAATTTTAAATTTATATTTAATTTAATTTAATTAACTGAAGCTGAGTGAAAGAAAGGGGAGGCTGCCACTTGGCAATTTTTTTAAAAATAATTAGTTTAGGAACCTTGCTTCATTAAGAAGAAAGATAACTATATTATTCATCTTACATTTTTATTGAAAGTTTTTATTATATTTGTAAGTCAAGTAATAGTTGGATAAAGTATAAAACAAATACACTTTTAAGAACCCAAAAATATCTGTACACACTGGATACCACGCCCATAATTTTCCAAACAATACAAAATAATATAAAAAGACTTAAAGGCCAAAAGTATGTTGATCTTATACAAAGTCAACCTCATAAATCAAAATAAATACTTCTAAAGCTTGAAAAATCTCTAAAGCAAAGGAGTACTATGTCCACTTCTATATACTCTCTTCTTTTGTTCCCAAACCCGCTTGATCACTAGCCGTAGATACCACTTAGTATAATTATATAATACCACTTAGTACACCGCTACTAAGTGATATCTTAATATAATAATAATGAGCTCTAACCACTCACAGGTTATCAAAAGAAGACGCCATAGATTCCACTTAGTACACCGCTACGGTCGATGCCACGCCATTTGTTTCACAATGATGCGTCCATGAGATCTCCATGGATAGGTTACTCTTATTTGCACATCTTAAGAAACCATTTTGACCGACTTATATATACGTAAATATATCAAATATGTTTTTAAAAGACAAAAATAAATTTTAGGAGAACTAAAGTAACAAATATATATATATATACATATATATAGACTTAAAAATCACATCTTTGTCTACCCAATTCATACAAAATTTCAAAGGAGTTACTTATAAACTTTTGGGTCAATCATTATGATTCATAATTGGCGACTGTATTAATTTTCCTGGCCAATGAATATGATTTATAATATGCGACTGTATTATCTTTTGGGCCAATAAATATTCGAGGGACATTAGTGTACAAATTGGGACAAACATGTACACATTGTCTCATCAAATGTAACACACCAAACCCACCTTTTTCAGGACAGTTTTTGAACGGGTTTTAAGAGACGGTTTTGACACAAGTATCGAGAATAAAATTGTACATCAAAGTCAGAGATATCACAATAATTATACAAAGGATAACACACAAATAAATTTTCGGATAACACGTCATTTTCATAAAAATTATACATTTAATCAAACAAAGTTTTAAGGGGAAAGATTTTAAGGAAAGGATCCTAAAACTACCAAGAGTATCCGTACCATTATATATATAATAAACAAAGTTTTAAGAGGAAGAATTGTACCGAAAAGATACTAACACGATCTAAAATATCCGTACCTTATGTCCGATCACAACAATTTCAAAACGAAAGATTCATCCGACGATGCGATCACCTATTTAAATCTAACAACGCCAAAGGATAAGCAAGAAACACTTTAAAATATAGAGTATATAATATTCTTTATATTTTGTTTGTTTAAGAGTAAATTACACTTTTCGTTCCTGAAGTTGACACGTTTTTCACTTTTGATCCCTAAACTTTAAAAATTACAATTTTGACCCTAAAGTTGGCCAATTTTGCAATAATCGTCCTTTGGCCTTACGGCGTTAAAAAATGGCCGTTAACGTACGCACGTGCTAGACACGTGAGGGCACTAATGTCATTTCACCTTACACCGAGGGACGAAAAGTGAAAAAATAGTTACTTGGGGGACGAAAAGTGAAAAAATAGCTACTTGAGGGACGAAAAATGAAAATCATACAAATAAACTTATTCTTCCATTCTTTCTTTTTCGATCATCTTCTCCGATCATTTTTACCGATGGAATTTTCCGACTTTGAATCCAAATCTAGACCACAAACAAAATCATTTACTCAAATTTATGACATTCAAAACACAACCAATCAAACAAATTATAGTTCAAACATGTCAGTCATCTTTTTTTTTTTTTATAAATTTTGATTTTAATTGAAAGGAAGACGGTGGATGGTAGTGATTCTAGGTGGCGGCGGTTGGTTGGTGGTGAATGTAGACGGCGGTGGTTAATTGGAGGTGACTGTAGATGGCGGTGTTTGGTGGTAATTGTAAGCAGCGGTGGCTGGTGGTGATTATATGAGGTGGTGGCTGGTGTTGATTGTAGTGGCGGTGGCTGGTGGTAATTATAGGCGGCGGTGGTTGTGGGTGGCAGTTGCTCGTGGTGATTATAGACGGCGGTGGCTGGTAGCGACGGCTGTTGTTGGTGGTTATTAGGTGGTGATGATTGGAGAGGCTTGGGGGTAAAGGGAAAATAAATGTCTAGTCGGAAAATTTCATCGGAAAAGAAAGAATGGAAGAATAAATTTATTTGTATGATTTTCATTTTTCGTCCCTCAAGTAGCTATTTTTTCACTTTTCGTCCCTCAAGTAGCTATTTTTTCACTTTTCGTCCCTCGGTCTAAGGTGAAATGACATTAGTGTTCTCATGTGTGTAGCATGTGCGTACGTTAACGGCCATTTTTTAACGCCGTTAGGCCAAAAGACGATTATTGAAAAATTTGGCCAACTTTAGGGTCAAAATTGTAATTTTTAACGTTAAGGGATCAAAAATGAAAAACGTGTCAACTTTAGGGATGAAAAGTGTAATTTATATATATTTCCACATGTTATTGACGCGATTTAAATCTCTTATCATTTTTCTATAAATCTTAACCACCAAAATTTGAAAACCAAGTAAGAACGTGACTTTTATGTGGTTACTGTCAAAGTTTTAAAGTAACTTAAAAGAATTAAAAGATTATAGTATAGTAGTTTTAATTTAACAAAACGACCACAAGCCATGTTAGCGGTTTCGTATTACATACGTACATCCTCACTAGAATTCTGAATTTATGTTGTATATCTGACTTGCAAATCAATTCATAAATAATTACATACGCACCATATATACCCTTGATCTGAATTTGTAAAAATTAAATTAAAACAAGATTTGCAATTATTTATAAGAATTTCTTCCATGTTCACGTGTACATGGTTTATAAAAACAGTCAAGCCAATTTAATCTTGTAATATATCTAAATCTCTCGATTCAGTATTCTAGTTTTAAATCGTGGTTCTTATATTTAAATATGATAATAGTCATGCTTTTACATCTCTATTAGTTTTAGTATTAACAGAATTTAAGAAAACATACGTACCTCATGCTAAAAACGCTAGACATCACATAAGCCAGATCACAGGTCTTGCTTCTATTTTCACAAACCCAATTGTATAATAAATCTTGTTTCAATTCCTATGAACAGCCCCTTGTATCATAAATCATTTGTTCTAATATTTCTAATGAAAGGCAAAGTGTGAAAAACAAAGACCAACTCAGCGATTTATGTTTGTGTGTGTGAGTGTTTTCATTTTGGTGTTGAATGCATGCATGAATCGTTTTAAACTTTTTGTCTAATTTTTATCCGTTTCCTTTCCCTCACAACCGTAGGCATTTGAGCATTTCTACTAGAAAATTCATACAAAAGGTCATGTGTTTAATTATTATTTATCTGCCATTAACCCACTTTTAAGATCCATAAATATCTTTTATTATTAAATATGGATACGAATTGCATCTTCCAAACGATCTTACACGCTATATTTTACTAATTTCTAAATTGGCCTTAATTACCATCCTTGTTTACTAACTATTGATAGTGTAACCTATTAGAATGTCTAGTCATCTAATTTATGTAAAATAAAATGTCAAGTTGTGTTGTTAATGATAATTCTTTAATACTACGTATCATCTTTTAAGCAAAAAGAAATTCTCATTCAAACATGTTATAGATAAAACTTAAAATGCTAACAATTAAGCTTAAAGACCAAAACTTAAAAGACATACACATACCAAACCTATAAATAATGTGACTTAAGTTAGTGTTAATCAGTTTTATTATTTAACAACCTAAAGTAAAATTTTATTGATATATTAAACATATGACAAAATATATCTCTTTAGATATTAATAGTTACTCCCAAGGATAATTATTGTTCCTATTGAGAAATTTTAGTGTTTTAAATTAATGGGATATTACACACCACCCAACAAATCCTTATATTCTTTCATGTCCTCTTCTTCTTTAAACACTCCCTGTACTAAAAACTATTGCAACTTCCGGCAAAAAGCTTTCACCATTCCTTTTCCTGTTTTCTTCAATGGGTAAGCACCTTCTTTTTAGAGGTTATGCACTCTTAAAGTATTAAACTAAAAAGATCTAAAAACTTATTTATTTACCACTAATAGGGTGTGCAATGTACATTGATCCGTCCCTGATATTTATGTACTATTTATTTAATATACCTAAAAAAGGATTGAATCTAATATTGAAAATCATGAAATTAAAGTAAAAAAATACAGGTAATTGAAAAGTGATTAAAGTTACATGATAAAAGGCAATATTAGAAATGAGGAATCATTTCTTAATAATCATTTGAATTTAATAAAGATAAAGATTTGATGTAAATAATCAAAACAAAAAAAGGTATGACACTCGCTCCTTACAATTATGGGTGGTGAGCGGGAATTTGAGATGTATTCGGAAGTAATGAGATTGATCGTATGCGTTTGGTATAGTTTAGGAGTAGGAGCATAATAACTTGTTTAAAAAACAATATAATCTGAAAACATTGTAGAAATAATCAAATTGTTAGTTATTGTGGGTGTTATTCTAATTTACCTGTGATTCTAGGTAGGAATTAAGTAACATAAAGGACATATTTGTGTTTCTTGTTTCATTATCATCCTATTATACTCGCTTCCTCGCTTGATTGTAGATGGATTTTTTGAAGATTCCGCTAAGAAAAATAAGGTTGGCCACAAATAATTTTAATGAAGAACAGGAGATAGGGTCTGGCGGGTATGGTAAAGTGTATATAGCATAACTTGAAATTTTAGATATTCTAAGTTTGTCACCCGTGGAAGGGAAATGTAGAGATGAGCTTCCCAAGCAAAGCAAAACAGTAGCTATAAAACGCATCTCTCAAAGGTCAGATGAGCAAGGTAAAGAAGGGTTTTTCAGGGAGATTGAATTGCTTACTAGTTGTAAGCATTCAAACATAGTCTCTCTTCTTGGGTTCTCTAGTGAAGATAACGAAATGATTCTTGTATCTGAGTATGCTCCTAATGGAAGCCTTAGTAAGTATTTAGGAAGCACAGAGAAACAGATTAATTTTACTTGGTCGCAAAGAATACAAATTTGTCTTGATGTTGCAAATGGAATTAATTACCTTCACACTAACATGGAGGGTAAACCAAGGATATTACATCGAGATATAAAGAGCGATAACATTTTGTTGTATGAGAAACTGAAAGCAAAAATCACTGACTTTGGGCTCTCCAAATTTCACCCTAGAAATCAACGAATGAGCACTATGTATACTAAAAATGTTGCTGGCACACAAGTGTACATAGATCCTGAATATCTCACTACAGGTAAATATAAAAGAGAATCAGATATATACTCATTCGGAGTAGTTTTATTTGAGGTTCTATCTGGAAGATTAGCCTATGATTCAGTTTACATGAGGGAAGATGACAACGGACTTGCATCTATTGCGCGACGACGTTTCAACGAGGGAAAAGTAAAGGAATTGATAGATCCTCACATTAGAGAAGAAGATGATGAGCAAACTTTTACTCTAAATAGAGGGCCAAATCAAGAATCATTTGATACGTTTTCAAAAGTCGCATATCAATGTTTGGCAGAAAGTCAAGCCAAACGTCCAACAATGGAGACTGTCATTAAGAGACTAGAGGATGCATTAAAAGTTCAAGTAAGTAGATATTTTTACTTCATTAGTGTTGTTTTCCAAATACATTCATATCCAGATGTATACATTATAAAACATTTCTTTAACCAAATTATCCTGCTCATTATACTAAACTACCCAAATGCCTAGGGTGTATCTTAGGACTTCTGAAAAACCCTCAAATAATCCAAACCTGTAATTATGGAGAGTGCAGTGGGACCTCAATACGTGGACTCTCCTAAGGTCATAGACCCTATTGGCTAATCTATAAAGCATTTGCTCCCTTCTTTTTTTTTTCCTTAACTAAAAAATTAACAACTCCAAATTGTTTATTCCCTTTATTCACTGTTTTAAACATCTCCACTTGAATACTTATAAGGCTATAATATACCTTTAATAAACCTAATTTATAACATGTACCCTTATCTCCTAAAATAACTTCACTATCCTTCCTACATTAATTAACTACATTACTCGCCACCGTAGTACCGCCACCACCACCACCACCACCAGCTGTAGCCACCACTATCACTCGTCACCGCCGTCACTACGGTCGCATTGCGCGGGTACTTCTCTAGTGAGATTACTCATCATATTATTAAAACCGGATTTCTTGTAGTCCAAGAGTATTTTATTTTTAAAATTCTTTGGATTTCCTTATTGGTATTTCTGACTTTTATCTTGAAATAAAAACTCACTTAACATGACCTTTAAATTATTAGGTGTGTGCTACAAATCTTATGTTATGATATCTTAATTAATTTTTGGTCCCAGTTTTCGGATCCAAAATTCGAAAATTGGTTAACTAAAAAAAAGGTATGAACAAGTTATAAAGGTCAGTATCATCCTTAAGAATAAGTATATAAACTACAACATTCCAAAAGTTTTAGATGCTCAATATTTCAGCGGAAACATGGTATCTCAGCTCGGACGTTCACTTTGAAATTAAAACTCACTTTACATGACTTAATTAAGTATATTTGGTAGATTCACTTCTCGAATCCAAAGTTTGAAATCAACTCAAACAAAATATACATGTCATTTTCGAGGTGACGTTCATATGTTTCTTTTCTACAAAGGTATGAACAACTCAACAAAGTATAAAGGTCTAACGGTCCTCTATAATTTTATCATCCTTCGGACAATATATGTAGAGTAAAACATTCCAAATGTTTTAAACGCTCAATATTGCAGGGCGAAACCATGGTACTCTCAAGGTTTCGATTTAATGACATAGCATTTGCTACCGAGAATTTTTCAAGAAAATATTGTAGTGGCTTAGATTCAAATGGTATGGTGTATAAAGCAGTACTCAATCATTTTGATAACAAAAGTTTGTTGGCGAAAGAAGGAAAGAATAGTGGTGAACCACCAAAGAGATGCATTAGTGTAGCTATAAAACGTATCTTTAGTACAATACACCGTAACAGAGAAGGGTTCATTGAAGAAATTGAAATGCATACTAGTTATAAGCACCCCAACATAGTTCCTCTTATCGGCTTTTGTGATGAAGGTAATAATAAGATCCTTGTCTACGAGCATGGGTCTAACGGAAGCCTCCAGGACTACTTGAGAGGCGCTGATAAGATGGGTAAGTATACGTGGACGCAACGTCTACATATGTGCCTTGAGATTGCACGTGGACTCAACCAGCTACATACTATGATGGACCACAAGGGAGGAATGATAGACGTTGACATTATGAGTGCCAACATTTTGCTAGGACAAAATTCGGAGGCAAAGATTGCTTATTCTGGGATCTCAAAATTACTCCCAATAAATAAAGAGGAAAGCGCCCACGTCTCCACTGTAAGCACAAATGTGTATCATGACCCAGAGTATGAAAAGACAGGTGAGTTGAAAAAAGGATCAGACATCTACTCTTTTGGAGTGGTTCTGTTTGAGATATTTTGTGGAAGGTTGGCATACGATCCAGCCTACATAGTTGAAAATGACATTGGGCTTGCACCCGTTGCTCGTCGATATGTCAATGATGGAACAATAAAGAAAATTATAGATCCTGCTCTAAAAGAAGAAACTGATGAAGACATATTAACTTCGCAGAGAGTACCTATTCAAGATTCGCTGGACACATTTATAAGAATAGCATATCAATGTTTGGCTGAAACTCGTGCAGAACGTCCAACCATGAAAATGGTCATCAAAGAACTCGAGACAGCACTTTACATTCAAGTAAGTCAATATTTTTTCAGCGCAACATTTTTCTTCTCTTCCGTATACTTGAGTTGTAGTTTAGTATCATCATTAGCAACTCTTAAGTTTATGATTTGTTGAATTATTGATCCGTAATGACAAGATCATTATATAAGTTCAAATGTAGACTGATAGTAGAGTTGCCGTCTACATGTGTGACTATTCTTTTTAAGTTTTAGGATATATCTTGGGCCCGTTGATCGAGTTTGTAAGCAAGTCGTTAAAATGAGTAAGAAATAATGTAGTCTCTCTTATTTTTGTTGGATAATTTAAGAGTAAATCGGAAAATCAATGTGCATATATATTCTCTTGTGAAAATGCAAATAGATTTAGTGATGGATCTTGACAGTCTTTAACTATTTTATAGGATGGGCCAAGCTAGATTTTTATTAAATTTCATATAACTTTTGAATTATGAAGTTAACTGAAGGTCTCATGATTCATAGGAAAACCTCGTGAAAACCCTCCAAGTTTCACTTAAAGACATTGAGGTGGCCACAAAAAAGTTTAGTCAAAGAAATTGTGTTGGAAGTGCAAGATATTGGAATATGTATAAAGGAGAATTTCCACATGTTGGTGTTGATGCTAAGGCCAATGGCTGCACCACCATTGTCGCAAAGCGGTGGGATAGCTTGTCTAGCCAAGGACGTCAACAATTTCGGACAGAACTTAATATTATTCTCAAGCATAAGCATGAAAATATTGTTGGGCTGGTAGGCTATTGTACCGAAAAGGATGAAAGGATCATTGTTTATGAGCATGCGTCTTACGGTAGTCTTGATATGCATTTGGATGATGCTAGTCTAACATGGAAGAAAAGGCTCATGATATGCATCGATGTTGCAAATGGTTTGGAATTCCTCCATGGAGATGTCGTAACGCCAAAGAAAGTGGTTCATAGGAACATCCAAAGTCATGCCATTCTACTACATGATGACTGGAAGGCGAAAATTTCTAATTTGGAGTTGTGTTCATTAGAGTCATTACCGCATGACATGGAACATGTCAGCAATAATGATTATGGTGCATTTGGCTATCGTCACCCAGAGGACAAACAAGATTTCTTAACTGATATCTATTCACTTGGTGTGGTTCTATTTGAGATCTTGTGCGGAAGATCGGCTTGGGTAGAGGACTGCAAGGATCATTCTGAAACTTTAGGTCCATTAGCTAAAAACAAATATCAAGAAGGAAATATAGATGAGATGGTGTTTGATGGTATAAAGGAACAAATTGGTCCGAATTCATTGGCTGCATTTGCAGAAATTGCCTATAAATGCTTAAATGACAAAAGAGAAGAAAGGCCAATGGCAGGCGATGTAGTATTACAACTCAAGAGAGCCCTGGATGTCCAAGTAACTTCTTTGTTTTTACTTATAAAGTGCCCATCTTTTGAAAAATAATTTTGTTGTATGTATACTTAGAAACCAATAGATCTCTTAAAAAAGTAAACTGGTTTCACAGGAAGTATGTATCTTAAAATTAATAATAATACGAGTATCATTTTATAGGATTATTTGTTGCGATTAGATTTGGAAACTACTTTAGGTGAAATCTTTATATTTTATTTCTCACTGTAATGTAAACTGTACTGTTGACTCTCATGAACAAAAATAAATTTACATATATCTTAATGTTGTGTCGATATATAGGAAGATTATGAAATATGGGAGGCCGAACTGCCTAAAGACTACAAAGAAATAGTTCAGATGTCAGAAACCCCCGAGATCTATTCTACCATGAAGAGAAAGGATCTTTATGACATGCTCTCCAAAGGAATCTTGATTGCTGATGGCAAAGTGGTACTTACCATGATCTTATATCTCATTTTCTCTATTTTGGCTTGCAAATGTTTATACATGATACTGATAATAGAAACTGTGTTTGTTTGTTTGGTAACAGTGTTTCTCACTTGGAAGTAATGGAGAAAGAAATGAAATGGTATCAGCAAGCCAATTTACATACGAAAATCATGGCTCGCATAAATGGCAACCTATTCCGGAGTCAAGGTCTCCTTCATTTCTCTTTATTTGTGTGCACATACATAGATATTAGTTGTTACATCCCTCTTAGAAGAAGATGTTATATATAAAGTTTGGGTTCTTTTAGTTTTAGAGATGACTACAAGGTTTGAGGGAAGCATAAACTAAATTTGGTACAAAATATTGTCATTTAGTGATGCATAAAAAAAATAGTTCCTAAGCAAAAAACGAGCAAAAGTAAGTCATAGTACTAACATAGTGAAAAGAATTTAAAGTATTCTAGAAACATCTTAGAAACTTTGGATTAAATATCGTGGAATGTAACTAACTATAACTAAATGTCTATAGTAGGAACGAACTAAGGTTTTGGACATTGTATGTTAATAACTTGATAAATTGTCCAAATCATGTAATATGACATACGTGGCAACCCGGCCATATGAGCCGTCACGTATAAGTTTTTGATTGATCAGTTCATGATTCGAACATTTCTACTAAGTTCTTGACACACAATATCCAATCTGATAGTTCGTTCCCATTATAGACAGTTAGTCATACTTAGTTATCTTTTACTACTATTTTCAAATTTTGCCAATATTTATATCACCTTTCTAATTTAGATACTAATAGCCGCTCTATTTTATTTAGTTTAATAAGAAAAAGTAGTTAATATACAGAAACCTAGAAGGATATGGTGCATAATAGAGGCTGTGTCTTAGAGTACAATATGTATAATGTGACATTTGCAGGTTTCATAAAATAGCGGAGATATCATATATTTCAAATTTGAAGATCCATATAAAGATAAGAACCCAATTTTTATCTGTGGGGCTCAATTATGGTGTTTATCTCGTATTTAAATATTGTGGTGCAAAAAAATCTAGAGCGAAACAGATGTATGTGAACCTAGCATACAAAATGGGGAAGGAACACTTGAATGCATATTTTGCAACATGGAGAGAAGATGAGTGGATGAGGATTGAATTGTATCGGTTTTTGAATGACAAGGAAAACACCGACGTTGAGTTTCTACTAGAGAGCTTTTCACGATGCTACTGTAGTGGAAGCGGTGGCATTTATGTTGAAGGCCTTGAGTTTCGAGCCATCAACAATGTAAGTTTTAGATTCCCTCTGGTTTTTACAGATTATTACAGTTTACGTACTAGTTCGTACATAACGAGTTATAATATTTCTGCAGGAGAAACATGAAGAAAACAACCAAGAGGAAGTTCAACAAGGCCTGAATCTAACTTCGAACACTGATCCAATGCAACATGCGCTAGCTGCTCCTTTTTATGATATTCGTGGTATTTTTAATCAGACTTTGTTAAAGTTGTTCAGCTGGAGCAGCAAGGGAAAATATTATATGCTTTCTGCAACAGAGGCCATTTGGGATTCTTCCAATACGGAGCTTTTTAATTCGAAATCCTCGACTGAGTCCAGGTTTGTGACAATTTCAATAACACCGTCTCATTCTAATCATCAATCTTCCTAGCTTTTGTTCATTTCCCAATCACATACATGCATAAATTAAGGCGACTTTTGTTCTTAACTTTGCTAACTTAAATAGTTAAAACTTACTGATCGTTTACGAATCAGCTTTCAACTTAATTACATCGACAGATAGACAAACACCAGTTCACTTCTATTCTATACGGTTTCTTACATTTTGAAGACGTTTATGTCATCCTTAATTAGAAGTATGTAATCACATCATATATGGTGTATACATCCAGATTTCGAGAGGTGGTCGAGCTTCAATCAACAGATATATTTCGTATTAAGTGGAAGATTCTAAGTGAAAGATTGTTACAAAATTCAGAATACATGTGTTACCTTGTGTTCAAGTTTTCGGAAAAGTGTAGTGGGTTACATTGTCCAGTGATGGTACAAGATCTAAACCAGCGCCGGAACAAACAGACTCGAATTGTTTATTTTAGAACCCCGCAAACATGGAACATGTCAGGTGATGATAATCAGGGTCCAAAAGAGAGGGAAGATGGATGGATGGAGGTTAATTTGTGGAAATTCAAAACAGATCCTAATTATGGTTGTATTCCTATAAATTTGAAACTTGCAACTTATGAAGGAAGTATGTCTGGACTGGTTGTATGTGGCTTAGAGTTTCGGCCGATGTAGGAATCCTTATATATGTTATTATAGCACTAACCAAGAAAGTCGGAAACTATTGTCTCAAGTTCCTGCAAGTATAATATATATTCCATCAAATTAACCACTACGCCACTACTTCAGTATTTGAGGGTTGCAGATCATATCCGGTTTCCACAGTATTTGAGCAAACCGTTATAGATGACAACTATGCGCAAATGTCAACATTTATCTAGGTAGGACTATGAAAATGTAATATTTGTGAATTTTGACTCGCTTGAGTTTTAATAAACGTGAATTAACGTGCTTAGTTTATTATTGGACCGTTGATCCGAACGTGTTAAATGATTTATTGTCCTAGTTAATTTAAATAAGGCGCCTGATAACTCGACAACCTTTTTGGTAACCTGATCAGACTTTTTGCAACGACCCTGACAGGGGGCCCGCTTTTATTCTGCCATATTTACCATTATAGACATGGGGGCCCGCATTTTTTTCACTTTTTGCAGCAACCTTCGCTGCAAAAAGTAGGAGTGGTCGGGTTACCAAAAAAAAGTGGTGGGGATATGGGGGGCGTTAAATAATTTATTTATTTATTGTGAACTAGAAACGTGTATTTATTGCTAGTCTGAGCTACGTGAATGTATTTATCGGTTTTAAGAAGTTTAATTTAACTGGAAACGTAAACGGGTGATCCATGGGTTGACTCGTGACCCATGAACCATCCTTGACCCAACCCTATCCTAAACACCCAATCACCACCCACCACCTTCATCCATTCATTCAATTTTTTCACCTATCTATCTCTCTCACTGAATGCCCCAATCACACACTCCTACATCTCTCTCTCTCTCTAAAAATTTCTAACTCAATTAATGTTGTCAAGTTAAATTGGTATTAAAATCATCATCGGATTTGAGGTAAATATCATATTTAAAGATCAAAAGTCAAAGTGCAAGAAATTGGGTAATATAGCTTAAATTCGGATTTGAGGTTTTGTTGGAAGATTTTGGTAAGTAAATCTGTTTCATTATCATCATTTTATGTTTGTAAACTTGTTTTGATGATAAATAAACTAAACTTGAGTCAAATTGCAAGTCAAAATGTTTTAATCAAAATTTAGGGTTTGTAAGTAATTAAATGGGTAAAAAATCGGGTCTTTCGCTTATGTGATGAAATGGTTCGACCTCTTAAGTGGAATTATGTTTGAAAATGTATCCCTAAGCTAATGGAAACTAAACTTGGCCAAACTTCAGGTTAAAACTTAAAACCCATTTAGACTCAAAACTTGGATTTTTATTTATTTATTTAAGTCAAAAATCAATCTTTAACCTAAATTGAAGATTTATGGAACGGGTTGAAAGGAAATCGTGTTTTTATATGTCTATCTCGAGTATATAAGCTGAAAACATGTTTCAATTAACATCAATTCGATCTCAGAGCCATGAATAAGGGTTTTAGCATTGAAGTCAAAGTTGACTAAAAGTCAACTATGGTGTGTTCTTCATTTTCTTAACCAGAAAATTGCCCAGATCGTCCCTGTATGGAACCAGCATACCCTACGCCATTTTTGGCGCCCATTACGCCTTCTTGACCTGTGCAGCGTACCCTACGCCTCCTTGGTCGTAACTTACGCTCATCTGTATCTTGCAAATAAGCCTTACGCTCCACTAACGCCATACCTTTCTGTTTACGCCCCGTTTACGCCAACGAAGACGCCAAAAACCATAGGTTCTTGTTAGCCGTACTTTACGTCGGATCCTAACATACCTTACGCCTCTTCTGGTCTTCACCACCGTAAGTTACGAAGGCCACCACCGTAGGTTACGGTGGTGGGGATTCCCTCTTTTCCCAGATTGTTTCCTAGCCTTCTTCTTTCCTTCTTGTCTCAAATTCAGCCTCATGTGGGGTGTTCTTTTGATCTCTATTGAGTCATGTTCCTGCTGGTTGTGGGTGAAGGAGCCCAAAGCGCGTTTGTTAACCAGGGAATGAATTTCTCAATAAATAAATATATATATATATATCCATACGTATACCGCCTTCCCTTTTTTTCTTTTATTTAATTAGTTCTAATATTGGGCTTGGGTTTCCTTCTTTGGGCTGGTTGGGCTATCTTTTTGGGTCATTCTCCTGACCCATTGGGTTCTATCTCGAGTTGTTTAGTGGACTAGATTGATAGCTCAAGCAAAAACTAATATATATATATATATATATATATATATATATATATATATAAGAAGTGTGTTGTTAATATATAAATATAAGTGCATACTTATGTTATACAAGTCGTGAAACCCTAAACGTAACTATATATATATATATACTTATACACATTTGTATATAAGTTACGTTTAGGGTTTCACGACTTGTATAACGTAAGTATGCACTTATATTTATATATTAACAGCACACTTCTTATATATATATATATATATATATATATATATATATATATATATATTAGTTTTTGCTTGAGCTATCAATCTAGTCCACTAAACAACTCGAGATAGAACCCAATGGGTCAGGAGAATGACCCATAAAGATAGCCCAACCAGCCCAAAAAAGGAAACCCAAGCCCAAATTTAGAACTAATTAAATAAAAGAAAAAAAGGGAAGGCAGTATACGTATGGATATATATATTTATTTATTGAGAAATTCATTCCCTGGTTAACAAACGCGCTTTGGGCTCCTTCACCCACAACCAGCAGGAACATGACTCAATAGAGATCAAAAGAACACCCCACATGAGGCTGAATTTGAGACAAGAAGGAAAGAAGAAGGCTAGGAAACAATCTGGGAAAAGAGGGAATCCCCACCACCGTAACCTACGGTGGTGGCCGGCGTAACTTACGGTGGTGAAGACCAGAAGAGGCGTAAGGTACGTTAGGATCCGGCGTAAGGTACGGCTAACAGGAAACTATGGTTTTTGGCGTCTTCGTTGGCGTAAACAGGGCGTAAACAGAAAGGTATGGCGTAAGGGGAGCGTAAGGCTTATTTGCAAGATACAGATGAGCGTAAGGTACGGCCAAGGAGGCGTAGGGTACGCTGCACAGGTTAAGAGGACGTAATGGGCGCTAAAAAAGGTGTAGGGTACGCTGGTTCCATACAGGGACGATCTGGGCAATTTTCTGGGTAAGAAAATGAAGAACACACCATAGTTGACTTTTACTCAACTTTGACTTCAATGCTAAAACCCTAATTCATGGCTCTGAGATCGAATTGATATTAATTGAAACACGTTTTCAGCTTATATACTCGAGATGGACATATAAAAACACGATTTCCTTTCAACCCGTTCCATAAATCTTCAATTTAGGTTAAAGATTGATTTTTGACTTAAATAAATAAATAAAAATCCAAATTTTGAGTCTAAATGGGTTTTAACTTGAATTTTGGCCAAGTTTAGTTCCATTAGTTTAGGGATACGTTTTCAAACATAATTCCACTTAAGAAATCGAATCATTTCATCACATAAGCGAAAGACCCGATTTTTGACCCATTTAATTACTTAAAAACCCTAAATTTTGATTTTAACATTTTGACTTGCAATTTGACTCAAGTTTAATTTATTTATCATCAAAACAAGTTTACAAACATAAAATGATGATAATGAGTCAGGTTTGACTTTTGATCTTTAAATATGTTGATTAAATGATGATGATGATGATTTTAATACCAATTTAACTTGACAACATTAATTGAGTTAGAAATTTTTAGAGAGGGAGATGTAAGAGTGTGTGATTGGGGCATTTAGTGAGAGAGATAGATAGGTGGAAGAATGGAATGAATGGATGAGGCTGGTGGGTGGTCATTGAGTGTTTAGGATAGGGTTGGGTCAAGGGTGGTTCATGGGTCACGGGTCGACCTATGGATCACCCGGTTACGTTTCTAGTTAAATTAAACGTCTTAAAACCGATAAATACGTTTACGTAGCTCAGACTAGCAATAAATACACGTTTCTAGTTCACAATAAATAAATAAATTATTTAAATTAACTAGGACAATAAATCATTTAACACGTTCGGATCAATGGTCCAATAATCAAGCGAGTCAAAATTCACGTTTAATCTAACTAGACTCGTCAAACAAATGAGGATACTTGGAATTCATAAAGTCCTCATGTTCCCAAGTAAATTCGGGTCCACGTCTAGCTCGCCATCTCACTTTAACGAGTGTATACAGAGTGTTCTTAAGCTTTCGAGTTTGACGATCTAGAATTTCTATCGGCTATTCCACAAATCTCAACGTTTTGTCAACACGGATTTCTTCAAGAGGCACGTGAAGTGTTGGATCGGCCAAACACTTCCGGAGATTACAAATGTGGAAAACGTTATGAACGCCACTCAAGTTTTGAGGAAGTTCCAATCGATACGCTACCGGGCCAATTCGTTCAAGGATCTTAAATGGGCCAATATATCTCGGGCCCAACTTGCCACGTTTCACAAACCGAACTATGCCTTTCCACGGGGATACTTTCAACAAAACATAATCACCGACTTCAAATTCGAGTGGTCGTCGCCTAACGTTTGCATACTTCATTTGCCTTTCATGGGCCACTCTCAATTTCTCTTTAATTTGCGAGATCACCTTGGTTGTTTCAATGACGATTTCAGGCCCAATGAGTTGGCTTTCACCAACTTCCGCTCAAGCTACAGGTGACCTACAATCTCTCCCATACAATGATTTAAATGGCGCCATACCAATGCTAGCATGATAGCTATTATTATAGGAGAATTCAACTAACGGTAAATATGCATCCCAATTGCCACCGAAATCGATGGCACAAGCTCGTAACATATCTTCAAGTGTTTGAGTCGTCCGTTCAGTTTGACCATCGGTTTGAGGGTGGAACGTCGTTCTCATGTTGAGTTGAGTACCCAATGCTTCTTGGAACGCCTTCCAAAACTTTGAAGTATATTGGGCATCCCAATCGGATATGATGGAAGTTGGCACTCCATGTTTGGATACCACCTCTTTGATGTACAAGCGTGCCATGGTGTCAAATTTATCGCCTTCCCGGATGGCTAAGAAGTGAGCCGACTTAGTCAACCGGTCAATTATCACCCAAATAGTGTCCTTACCATGACTCGTTCTAGGTAACTTCGTGATGAAGTCCATGGCAATCTCTTCCCATTTCCACTTTGGTGTCCCCGGTTGAACTAGCAAACTGGGCGGTTTCTTGTGGTCGGCGTTAACTTATAAGCAAGTGAGGCATTCACTAACATATCTAGCAATGTCTTTCTTCATTCCCGGCCACCAATAAAAGTCTCTTAAGCCAAAATACATCTTTTCGGAACCCGGATGAACCGAGTAGGCCGACTTATGAGCTTCATTCATCAATTTCAATCTCCACCCGCCAAGAACGGGTATCCACAACCGTTCAACAAAGTATAACCCATCATCATTTTTCTTCTAAGCCGTGTAATGCTTCATTAATGAAGTTTTCCGGCCTAGTTGCCAATCTTTGTGCTTCAATGATGGAGTCACGAACACTCTTTATCACGGTGAGGCTCATGGCTCTAACTCGTCTTGGCTTTATACGTTCTTTTCGGCTCAAGGCATCGGCTACAACATTTGCCTTACCCGGGTGATACCGGATAACACAATCATAATCGCTAAAAAGTGCAAGCCATCTTCTTTGCCTCATGTTCAATTCACTTTGATCAAAAATATGTTGGAGGCTTTTGTGATCGGTATAGATAACACTTTTAGTGCCATACAAGTAATGCCTCCAACATTTCAAAGCAAATACGACCGCTCCCAATTCCAAGTCATGAGTTGGGTAATTCTTCTCATGCACCTTCAATTGCATAGATGCATAAGAAATTACTTTACCCCGTTGCATTAAAACACAACCCAATCCTTGCCCGGGCATCAAAATAAACAACAAAATCATCGGCTCCATCGGGCAAGCTTAAAATGGGTGAATCACACAACTTGTCTTTCAACAATTGAAATGCTTGAATGCTTGTTCTTGTTTTTCACCCCAATCAAATCTTCTTTCACATTGATTCAATAAGGTTAATGGTAGAGCAATCTTAGAAAAATTTCAATGAATCGTCTATAATAACCCGCCAAACCAAGAAATTGGCGAATCTCGGTTGCTGTCTCGGGTCGTGTCTAATTTTTCACCGCTTCAACCTTACTTGGGTCCTCATGGATTCCTTCCTTGCTCACCACGTGACCAAGAAAGTGGACCTCTTCAAGCCAAAACTCACACTTGGAGAACTTGGAATATAATTTCTCCTTCCGGAGTAGTTCTAAGACTTGCTTCAAATGCTCGGCGTGTTCTTCTTTTGTTTTGGAGTAGATAAGGATGTCATCAATGAAAACAATGAAAAATTGATCCAAGTAGGGCGAACACACCCGGTTCATCAAGTCCATGAACACCACCGGTGCATTTGTCAACCTAAGACTGCTAGGGAGTACACAAAGGCGTTCGATCCTTTGCATCTTACATCAACAAGTTGGATGCAAAATAAAATATTTAAGCACATTTAACTCAATCAATTGTTCAAGATGAGACAACTAGGGAGTACACAAAGGCGTTCAATCCTTCGCTTCTCATATCAACAATTGAGAGTGAAAGAATATTTTGACGGGAAAAATAATACATTTGGAAATAAATAAAAACTTTTAAGAACGGGTTATACACAGAGTATGTATAAGCCATAAAGTAATAAATAAATCATTTAAGCACGGGTTACATACATAGTATATGTAAACCACAAAGATATAAATAAAACTATGAAGCCCGAGTTACATACATAGCATATGTAAGCCACTTTAAAAAAAATAAAGAAAATCTTTTTGGAATTTTTCAAAATTTTATATTTTTGTATTTTGTTTTTGTCTTTTCAAATTTTGTATTTTGTTTTTCAAGAATGTATCAAGAACAAAATAAGTTAAGTTTCAAGATTTAACATGCCAAGCTTAGAGATAAGAAAGTTAAACCTCTTTTCGTCCAATGGTTTTGTGAACAAATCTGCAAGTTGGTAGTCAGTTCCCACAAAGTAGAGCTCGATGTCACCTTTCTCAATATGATCTTTGGGAAAATAATATCTCACATCAATTTGGTTTGATCGAGAGTGGTTTACTGAGTTGACTGCAATAGCAATGGCACTTTGAGAGTCACAATAGATGGGAATATGATCATATTTCAGACCATAATCAGTAAGCTGAGTCTTCATCCATAATACTTGAGCACAACAACTAGCCGCAACTACATATTCAGCTTCAGCTGTTGATAGTGACACACAGTTTTGCTTCTTAGAAGACCAACTCACAATTTTATCACCCAAAAATTGTAAAGTACCGGAGGTGCTTTTGCGATCAAGCTTACAACCTGCATGATCTGCATCCGAATAAGCAGTTAGGTTAAATCCAGTATCCCTTGGATACCAGAGACCTAAATTGGGTGTACCCTTCAGATAACGAAAGATTCGTTTCACAGCTTGATAATGTAAATCAGTAGGAGCAGCTTGATACCTAGCACACATACATGTTGCAAACATTATATCTGGGCGAGATGCTGTAAGATACAACAATGAACTAATCATACTTCTATATCTTTTTTGGTCAAATGGTTTTCCATTTTTATCAGCATTAATATTTGTACGAGCCGCCATTGGGGTAGAAATTGAAGAACAAGTAGTCATATCAAACTTTTTCAACATGTCATGAATATATTTACCTTGTGATATAAAAATACCATTTGGTAGTTGTTTGATTTAAAGACCCAAAAAGTAGTTCATTTCCCCAATCATGCTCATTTCGAAATGATTGACCATTAGAGATGAAAAGTTTTGACAAAATGTTTGACTGGTTGACCCAAAGATAATGTCATCAACATATATTTGGACAAGAAGAACATGCTTACCTTGTTTGCGAATGAACAGGGTAGGATCAATTGTGCCTTTGGTAAAGCCACCTCTAATCAAGAAAGTAGATAAGGAATCATACCATGCTCGGGGTGCTTGCTTATGACCGTAGAGAGCCTTTTCTAACTTGTAGACATGGTTTGGCCTTTTGGGATCAACAAAACCTTCTGGTTGTTCAACGTAAACTTCTTCTTTGAGATCACCATTCAAGAAAGCTGTCTTCACATCCATTTGAAACATAGTGAAGTTTCTGAATGCGGCATAAGCTAAGAAAATCCGAATGGCTTCCATTCTTGCAACTGGAGCAAAAGTTTCGTCGAAGTCAACACCAGGTTGTTGGCAATAACCCTTTGCAACTAATCGAGCCTTGTTCCTTACTACCACTCCATTCTCATCCTTCTTGTTCTTGAAAATCCACTTTGTGCCAATAGGTTCATCTTTTCTTGGATTTGGAACTAATCTCCATACTTTCAGTCTTTCAAACTGAGCGAGTTCGTCTTGCATAGCTTTAACCCATTCTGGATCTCGAAGAGCTTCAGAAACAGTTTTGGGTTCAATGTTGCTAAGAGAAAGTGCAACAAGACACTCATTCACTGAAGTACGAGTAGTTACTCCGGCTTGTGGATCTCCAATAATTTGATCTGTAGGATGATCTTTTCGCATACGTGACCATTTGCGATCATGAGGAAGAGGATCTTGTTGATTGACATTAACATCATCATCATTAAAACCAAAGTTTTGCTGAGAGATGGAATCATAGCTTGGTAGAACAACTTCCTCGTAGGATGGATGATCGAAATCAAGAGGCACATATACATTTGGAGTGTTCATCGAATTGGTAGTCTGGGTATATTGGGTAGATTGTTCTTGAACATTCACTGGAGATGAATTATTAGGAGAGGATTGAGAAGAAGAATCATTAGAAGAGGATGAAGAATTACTACTTGAAGAAGTAGCAACTTGCTCAGAAGAACTTGATGATGATTCATGATGGTTGTCAGCAACTGGATCATGGTTCAGAATTGGTTCAATGATGACTTGAGGTTCTTCATCATGAATCGGTTTAGAATTGTAGAATTCTTCAAAAAGAATATCTAACTCATCACTTGTTGGAGCTGGAAACTTCTTGAATTTAGATGCCAAAGTAGAAGTCCTTGATGAAGTATTTGAATCACTTGGATCATTACTTGTTGGTAGCAAACTTTCTTGCTCAAAGATCATGCCTGACATCTCATCAAACCAAACATTCATTGTTTCTTGAATCGTATTTGTTCGGCGATTATAGATTCGGTAGGCAATCGATGTCTTGGAATAACCAACAAAGTAACCTTCATCACCTTTCTTCTCGAACTTTCCAAGATTCTCCCGATCATTCAGAGTATAACAAACACACCCAAAGATATGAAAATAGTTGATGTTGGGTTTCCGTTTGTTAACAACCTCATAAGGAGTCTTCTCAAAACGCTGATTAACAATGGACCGATTCTGAGTGTGACAAGCAGTGTCAACAGCTTCAGCCCACATGTTGGAAGGCAACTTAGAATAAGCAATCATGGTTCTTGCAGCTTCCATAAGCGTTCGATTTCTCCTTTCAACGACACCATTTTGTTGTGGGGTACGAACCGCAGAGAATTGGTGAGTAATGCCTTTAGATTTACAAAATTCATTGAACACGACATTTTTGAACTCAGTTCCATTATCCGAACGCATGTAACGGACTGGAAGTTGAAGATTTACTTGAGTAAAAGTGATGAAATCGATCAGAATTTGAGTTGTTTCATCTTTGGAGGCAAGAAACTTGACCCAAGTATATCTTGAATAATCATCAACAATAACCAAGATGTATCTCTTCCCATTTCGGCTTTGTACTTTCATCGGTCCACAAAGATCCATGTGAAGCAAATGAAGAGGTGCTAATGAATTAGGAGATTTCTTTGGTTTATGAGAAGCTCGTTTAATCTTCCCAACAGCACAAGAAGGACAAACATGCTTACTTTCATACTTATAGTCTGGCAAGCCTTCAACAAGATGCTTGTTGACCAAAGTATTGATGCTAGGAAAATTTAGGTGAGAAAGCCTTCTATGCCACAACCAAGAATTATTTGATGAAGCTTTCGAAATGAGACAAATATTATCGGTTGGTTGGTTATCATCGAGATTGACGGTAAAAAGGTTATCATCGCGGTCGCCACGCAAAATGTCAATTCCATCTAGAGTTTGAACTTTGGAAAGAGATTGTCGAAAAAGAACTTGAAGATTGTTGTCACAGAATTGTCCAACACTGAACAAGTTATGACTTAATCCTTCAACATAGTGAACTTTCTTAATGACAATTCCATTGCGTTCAATATCACCATAGCCTAAGATAGGAGCGAAACTGTTGTTACCAAATCAAATAGTTCCCATGAATCGTTCAATAAAGTTCTTGAGTAATGCTTTATTGCCAGTCATGTATTTTGAACACCCAGAATCGAGTATCCAAACACAGATGTCTATTTTCTGCAATCAAAGAAATTTAACCGACTTTAGGTACCCACTTGAAGACGGGTCCTTTGTGGTTAGTTAAAATAGGCAGGGTATATAACTTAGGAAACGCATACAAACATGCTTTAGAATCAATATAGGCATTAACAAGCACATTATCAACAAGCACATTTGGATTAAACAAACGAACATTAACACACGAATCAAAAGTAACATGTCTACCAACATTCAAACCATACACACGAGAATTAACATTGTTTACAACATCACAAGGCATAGCCTTGGCACCATTAACATTGTTTTTCAAAGATGACTTAAAAGATAAATTGTTTGACACATCAGAAACAAGCTTCTTCTTACTACCCACTTTTCTTCTTTGCCTTTTCTTCCTTTTCTCAACTTTAGTGTTCTTAGGTACTAAAGACTTAGCTACCCATTTAGACTCACTAATCAAGCTCTTTCCACCTGTTGGATTGACACTAAGAAAATTAGAACGAGAGTTTTGAAGCACTTTTATCTTTTTAGACTCTTTTGGAGGTGCGGAAACTTCTTGTTTCTTAGGTTTATCATGAGAAAACCAGCCATATCTATCCCTATACCTAGTTGCACCATTTGAAGCATCCCTAGTTAGCAAAACTAAGCTAGATTTAGACACTTTTGGTAAGGAACTAGATAGAGAGTTAGATGAAGAAACATTTGAATTGATTTCCAGAAGCTTCACTTTGTTGTATTTGATTTTGGGAATGGGCTCAACTTGTTTGGTTTTGACATGCTTTTAAGGGGTAGGACACTTTGTTTTTAACTTATTGATTCTTGGTTTTGTGACAGTCTTTGGTTCAGTCTTGATGAGTTTTGGAAGAACTCGTTTCTTTGAATAATATGAAGTTGGAGCTTTGGAAAACGATTTTGGAGATTCCTCTTTTGATTCAACCTTGATTTTGGTAGATTCAATCTTTTTCTCAATTTCAGAATCAAAAACATATTCTCCCTCCATGAATTTATCAAAATCATCTTTTGTGAATGGTTTAACCGAAGAGATTTTTGAAAAATCAGGAATCTTGGTTTCCAACTTCACACTATGGGTAGTCTTAGGAATGAAATCAACTTGAACTGACACATCTTTGGTTTCACAAGAAATTAGAGTAGAAGTATCAACACCTATACTAGCACTAAGCTTAAAGTGAACAACTAACTTTTCAAGAGAATCACAAGTGAAAAACCTATAGTAGTACCATATCAAAACTAAACTATGCGCAAGTTCGTCATAAGATAAATCAGATTGCACATAATCATCAGCTATAGTAGCAGCAGTTTGACATGAACACTCAAGAGAATCAGTCAAGGTCTGGGTGGAGGAATCAGTAGATGAAACACAAGTAGTCTGAGTGGAATGGTCTACTAAAGCACTTAGGTCAGTTTGAGTAGAAACATCCATACAAACTTTCTTAGTATCCACAACAGCTAATTTATCCTCCGAATTCGGACTTTGAGACTTTAAGTGATCAATAACATTTTGTTGAGATTCCACCTTTTGTTTTAAACCTTCTATTTTTTTTTCAAAAATTATGGATGGAACATACATTTTAGTAGGTTTAGGTGAAATACCAATTGACTCTTGGTTTTGAAAATTTGATGCTATTTATTCTAATTTGAAAATTGAAGATTCTTTAAAATTATAGGAAGCATTTATAGCATCATAGTTAACCAAAAATTCAGTTTGAGGTATTTTCTCAACATTATCAGTCTCAAATTCGTCATCCAGTGGACGAATGAATTGTTGTACCATACCAAGTCGAAGAAATTTGTCATCATACAAAGGTTCGATTTGGTCTTTTGCCTTTTGTAATGGAGAGATATTCTCAAATCCCAACCCATGAAGAAGTTCCGATTTGTCAATTTTCGACTTGTTGAAATAGGCGGTAAAATCCAAAAGAGGGTTTTGTTCAACTTTATATAACTTCTCTTGATAGAAAAGTATATTCTTTTTAAATTCCTCAATTTGGTTTTTAAGATTTTCAATCTCAACACCTTTCAAAAAACAAGTATGATTTAAATCAGAAATCTTTCTTTCTAGTTCAACATTGTTTGGTTTGGATTCTTGAAGCTTTTTATTAAGAATATCAACATCCATTTGTCTAGCATTTGTCCGAAGCCACTCATTGGTCTTTTGAATTTCAAGATCTTGATTGGCTTTTTCAAGATCATGAATGGTCTTTTCAAGATTGTGACATTTATGCAATAACTTAGAGTCAGGAGAGACATTCAACTCACATTCTCTAACCAACATTTGATCTTTGTATGTTTGAAAATCTTGTTTAATAGTATCATAATCAAAAAGTAATTTTGAATGTTCTTCAAAGAGTTTTGAAAATTCACTTTTAGAAAATGAAATACTATTTTTCAACTTCTTATTTTTGTTGGCTAAAGACGTAATATGAGTTGTCAAATTTGATAAAGCTAAATCAAACGACTCTTTATCTTTAACTATTGAAAAAATAGAGTGTAGATTTACCTCATCATCCGGGTACTCTTCATCAGTGCTTTCAGCCTCAAAAGCTTTGTCCTTGGCCAACCTCGCCATGAAGCACACATTTGCAGAGAGATCTTCATCTTCATCATCCGAGAGCAACAACCATTTGTCATCTTCAGCAAGCAATGCATGACCGGCTTCCACTTGCTTTGCTAACAACATCTTCTACTTGTAGTACTCATAATTCCGCTTACGAGGTTGCTTGCAATCAATTGCAAAATGACCAGGAATACCACAGTTGTAGCACTTTTTGTTAGATGCTTTAGCCTTCTCAATAACTTGTTTGTCATAACCTTCAACTTTCTTCTCAACATGCTTGGATCCACTTGATTCACCTTGATCATAACTCTTTGAATGATAATGTTCCTTCTTGGGAAATGCACTTGTGGAAGAAGTGCGGAGATTGTTGTTTGTTGGCCTCGCTTTGTAGAACTTTTTCTTGAAGTGCTTGGTAACCGCAACAAGAGCTTGATATAATTCGTCAGAAACACCATCTATTGGAGCCAACATATCATCTCCCTCCTCATCAGACGAAGAAACAACTACCATTTACTTCTTAAGAGCTTCAGAAACCTTCCTTTCAACAATCAATGCCAAAGGATCAGCAGATACAACTTCTGGCATTGTGCTGGATGATGACTTGCTTAGAACTTGATGTTCATTGAGCTTGAAGGATTCACAAAGAGTATGAACTGTGAACTTGGTAAGATTTTGATGTTGCTTGATTTGAGTTCCATAATCTTCCCATTCAGGACCAAGAGCTTTGATGAACCTGATGTTAAGCTCAATCTCTGTTTTCTTGACATTGTTCTTTCTCAGTTCATTGATAATGATGCAAAGCCTAGAGTAGACACTCTCAAGAGATTCATTTGGTGATTTGTAGAAGTTTTCAAACTCAGTCAAAACATTGGTCAATCGAATTGTAAAAGTCATGTCAGAACCTTCCATTTGTCTAGCCACTTCATCCCATATCTCTTTTGCAGTTTCATATGAATCAACTGAGCCATAGATTTTATCGGGAAGTGCTTGATATAAGCATGATCTAGCTCTGATGTCTGCAGCAGTTCGATCTTATTGTTCAGCATTCAAAAGATCATGAGTAAGAATTTCTTTGGTAGTGGGATGGCGATGAACGACAAGTCCATTAAGAATGGAATCTTTAAGCATATGACCATTTGTTTGACGTTCGATATAGTCCACGAATCGTTTCTTCCATAGTCCATAAGAACCACGGTAGAGAACTGGAGGTCTTGTCTCAGAATCCAATGCCAATGCTTCACGAGAAGCCATTTGAAAGAGATTTGGTTTTAAACTTGAAATGAATTAAGAGTTGGAAAATTCAGGAACTAAAACAATCTTGGAGAAGATCGTCCTTGGTGATGATTGTTTTGGAAGATCGTCCTAGAAGAAAGAAGTAAGACGACTTAGTGAAGATCGTCTTAGGTTTAGAAATAAAGAGACGATTCAATAAAGATCGTCTTGGAAGAGATTTGTTGAAATTTGGCTAAGTATAGAATGAAACTGAAATTGAGTAATGATTTTGTGATTTTGAAGTGGAAACTGAAATTGAATTAAAGAGATTTGATATGAAAAAAAAATAAAAAAAACTTGGAAATGAAACGGTCTTGATTAAGATCGTCTTGGAATTTTGAAGAAGAAAATGAGACGGTCTTGTTGAAGATCGTCTTGGGTGATAGAAAAATTTTCTAAGTATTTTGTGAAAATTTGGACAGAGTTTTGATTTGAATTGGAAGAAATTAATTTGAGCAAAACCAATCATATATGATCAGTTACCAAGGAAGTGTGTGATTCCCAATCACAACAACTTCAAAGAATCAACCACAACAAAACAACAACCAACAGACACTAAGACGATCTTGGCAAGATCGTCTTAGTTTCTGCCAAACTTTTCAAACACAAACAACCACTTTTCTCAACAACCACTTGCTAGAACGATCTTGTGAGGATCGTCCAACAAGTTACAACACTAAATGTATGAAAAATGAAGAATCAAGCACTGAGACGATCTAGAGAAGATCGTCCTAGTGAAGATCGTTCTGTGGTCGTCTTCTTCATCATACCAGTTTTAACAAACTCCATTGATGACTTTTAAAACTTCAATATCTTTCGATTTAGTTGGAGTTAGAACTTGAAATCACTTGCAAAACGTTTGTAATAATGTCCGCAACAAATCCTTGAACAAAATTCAGCTAATAACACAACATAATCAAAATCCAAATTTTGAGCGCCAAATACCAAAAATTCAATCTCGAGAATTCGATTGAATTGGAACTTAAAACTTGACAGAATTATGTTTTGAGCTATGAGGAATCTATTGGTGAACAAAAATTGATGATTTCATGTGATTTAAACGATGATTGATGATGAAACAGGGACGGTTTGTGAAAAACGGTTTTTGATTTGATTTTGGATGAAAATTGAGATCAAAATCAGTTATGGATCGATATCAAAGTGATGTTTTGCTCTGATACCACATGATATAACACGATTTTTGCTCTGGATTCGATCTCAATAATGGCGGATCAAGTGTGTGTGTTCTTGGTGTTTGGAGTGTGTGTGATTTCTAGAGAGAGAGAGAGAGGAACGGATCTTGTATTAAGTATGTGTAAAAATGTGTTGGTTGTTAAAGGTTATGATTTCTAAGGTGTTAAGGGACTATTTATACTTCAACTATACAATTAGGCTAATTAACACTCCTAGTCCCTAAACCTTAGAAATCATTTCACCATGTCTAACTACAAATAAGTCCACTAACTTAAATTACAATTTATCACTATTTTTGGATTTCTAACAGTAATGCATTATACATTAAATATGTTTTGATGTAATTGTAATGCATTATACATTAAATATGTTTTGATGTAAATTTGCATTTGTTGAGTTAAACATCAATGAAAATTTGATCGAATTTATGTCAAGATAATAATGTAAGATTTATTTGATACATTATGTTGATGACAAGTTAGTACGGATGATCTATGATTGCATATTCGAGTAGATACATGTTTTTGGTAACGAGTATCTACAGGTTTTTGTTTCTGGAAGTTTTGTAGTTTTCCTTAATAAGTTTTCTGGAAAATTGACAAAATTTGGCTAAGGAAAGCAGTTCGTGTGATTTAAAAACTGAAAATTCGACTTCGTTCGTGCTGACGTCAGCATGCCTCGCGCTGATGTCATCACACAACCCACGAACTAAGTGTTCGGTCCGGCCCACGAAGCTCCAAATATAAATATGGGTTTTTACCATTCATTAATTACCATTAATCGAAAATTAACCCTAAATAACCACACGAACTTCGTCTTCCTCGTGCGCACTATTCATCCGTTACCTTTTCGATCGATTTCATCTACTTTTCGTGTTTCTCATCCATGATTGTTGGTATAATTCCGATCTAGGATAGATTATTGATGTTTTAACTATGAAAATTAACGATTTCATGTTGTTATAATGCCCAAATTTTAAATTGTCTTCGCGTGAACAGTAACTAGGACGAACCAAGAATTTGATCTTCAATTTTTGATGATATGGACTTAAAATTGGATTAATTGATGTGTATACACTTTGAATCTAACAAAAGTTCACATTAACCTATTTAAAATCAAGATTAATTGAAGAATATATGGATCGGTCACTATTCACACGAAGAACACGAACCACTTCGTGTTCATCGAATTTGTTTCGATACTTTGTTTCTGGGCATACCACGAATCAAAACACGTCCAAGATGATATAAAAGATTGATTTTGATCGATTATTTTATCATATGGAGATGTTTTGTTCTTCGTATTCTGGGTTCGCCTGAAGGTTCGTGATGGCGTCATTACGAAGAGGCTTTCCCTCGTGCTGACGTCACCACGAAGCAAATCGTGTGACTTAAAAAAAAAATTTGTAATTTTTATTTCTAACTTTTCGTTTTCTAGTCGTTTTGTCTGTTTTGTGCAGGTATGGCAGAACAAGGTGCTCGGACATCTCATAAATCCTGGTGTTGTTGTTGGGGAGAGAAGGTCGAGACCAAAGTTTATTATTCAAGGAATTGGTTCTGCTATGGATACAGAGACTGCAAACATTCAAGGGAGTTGCCAAGACAGACATAGTCAGAGATTGCTGGTACAACTGGTGCTAGTACTTATAGGACTCAAGATAAAGGTAAAGCTGTGATGGCTGCTCTAGATGCAGATCCTGATGATCCTAAAAATGATGATGATGAGGAAGATTCCAACTCACGTAACTCCAATTCTAAGTCTAATAGAATAGAAAGGGAGAATCGAGAAAAGCTAGTGAATGATCCTCATAATCATATAGAAAAAGAAAATCTTAGTAAAGGAAAATCTGTAGGTTCTTACGGTTGCACGGATCGTAATAAGACGTGATTCGTTATGTCAAGAGTGCGGAATCCTCTTGAGATAACTACATTGCTATTGCTTTTTTCTGATTAATTAGTAAATATCAACCCAAGGAGATGCACAAGGCTTGTGGTTCGTGTAGAAGGTCACACGAAGAAACAATTAACCTTAATTCGTGTCTATTCAAAAAGATTCACAAACGATTAAAACGATTAACCTAATTCCGTAGAATAGGTCTTGTATTTATACTAGTTGTGTATTGGATCGTATGGGCTTCGGCCTTAATTAAGCATTAAGCCCGATTAAGAAACCAATCGATCTCCCTCATGCTGACATCAGCACGAGGTCAGTCCTACATGCTGATGACGTCAGCACGAGGTTCGACCCCTTGGTGCTTTGTTTGACTTCGTTTGGCTTGTACACAACATCCAACCATCGTTTAAGTATTCTAGGACACTTATAAACCTTGGTTCTATGTTCTTGTACCTACAAAACAATATATAACACACAAACACAATACAAAACACAAACAGATATAATATTGAAGTTCAACTGTAATCATTAAATATCAACACAAGTTCTTATTTAAATGATTATAAACATAGTTCCTAAAACATAAACGATAATCAAATCTATGTTGCGATTGTCACAACGAATCTGCATCTACAGACTCCCCCTTGACAGTTGCAACTAGATTTCTTTAAAGTCTTTGAACTTCAAAGTTATCCATTAAACAAAAGTCTTGGCGACTCCCCCTGAATGTTTGCAGTCTCTGTATCCATTGCATCACCAGCATCTTCTTGATCTTGACTTCTATTCTCTGGCTCACCAACATCTGGTTGTCGTTGATTTGGATCTTGAGCTCGATCTTGATCATCATGATCATCATCTCTTGTCTTCTTAGCTAGCTCATCATCCTTACAACCACTCTTATCTCGTCATTGAGCTAAGAATTGGTCAAGTCTAAAACCAAGAGACTGAACAAGAGTTGTCATCAAGTTCATCTCTTCATGATGCTTGTCAGCTTGGAGTTGTAGCTTATTCTCCAAAGCTTGAACCCTCATCTCCAACATCTTCTTCTCATAAAATAAACGACTCAACTGCACATTAACAGGTACAGGTGGACGTAGAAGCAACATCAGATGTAGAAGCATGGGGTGGCATCGTAGCTTCAAAAGAAGGCATACGAGTACTGAAAGTTCCTGTGGGAGGCATCTGAGGTCGTTGCAAAGGAGCCAACAGACGTCCCATGATAGTAAAAACAGGAACTGTAGCCTGAATAGGAGTAGACGAAGGCCTAGGAGCAACAATTGTCGGCTCTGGCTCTTGACGAACTGTAGACTCCGGAGCAGTAGGAATCATAACAGTTGTAGCTTCAGTAACAACTTGTGCGCGAGAACCAATTCCTCGAATAAGAAACTTTGGTCTCGACCTTCTCTCCCCAACAACAACACCAGCAGAAGTAGTAGACACAGAAACAGGAACATCAGAAATTGAAGCTCTTAAAGTAGCAACTGATGGAGTAGCTTGAGACCTCTCCATAGCAGCTTGATACAAAGCAAAATCTCTATCAACTTTAGCTTGAGATCGCTGAGAAGTTGGAAGTCTTTCCACAGCATCAACTCCTTTTCCTTGTCTTTTTCTTCGCTTCGGCAATCTTTCAACCTCTTCTTCATAATCTTCTAAGTCATCACCAGCATTAACAGTAACTGGTAGCTCAGAAGGACCAACATCATCACCAACTGGAGCAGAGGTAGATGTAGAAACTCCAGTGTTTGGTGGCACAAGATTTGCAGGATCATCAATATCCTCCATAAGAGCATCCATATCTGGATCATCCTCCAGATTTCCAGCAAACAAAGGAACATCATTAAGTCCCTCAAACTGATCAGCTCGCTCTTCTTGAGGATTATCTTGAGCCTGATTATGAGCAGCAGCAGCAGCAACACGTTCTTCATCTTCCCAACCTTGTCGAGGAGCAACATAGCAAGGATTTATGAGATATCCGAACAATGGTGGATTGGTAACATTATCAGGAACACCATGACCTGCAAAGCGTTTCATACTCTCAACAAACACCTTGTGAGTCACCCGACCCAAATTGAAAGTAGGACCATCAAACGGTAAATCTACTATTCTGTGCTGAATGATTATCATCACAAATCTTGGAAACAGAAAGAATTTCTTATCGTTTCCATACGCTCTCAACTGCTTAACGAAATTATCATATATGTACTGAGAAAAGCTATAGGGCTTGTTCAGCACAAGAGCAACCATCTGAGAAGCAGTAAAAATGTTCAACTGATCATGACCTGCACTCCGATGACTAAGGGACCTCAATAAGTAGTAGGCAAGCAATCTCCATTTGCCTAGAAGACGATTCTTGCGATAAGGATGAGTAATATCACCAACATATCCCATACGCCTGAGAGCACCGTCACAAAAGCTTTCTTCAAACTCAACAGGACCTTGCTCCATATTATCAGTACTTAAGTCCAAAATAGTCCTTAAGTCTCCAGCAGTAAACTGAATGTTACGTCTAGCAACAGTAGTGCGAATCATAGTATGATCACCAACTTGCACCAATCTGGCTGAGTTCCTGAATTCAGTAATAAGACTTATGACCAGTGGAGGATTCTCGGTCAAAGCAAAATGAATACGAGAGCGTGCTAGATACTGGAGAACACCATGAAACTCTGGTGTGCATCCCGACTGCGTAATGCTGAGATCAATTGCAGCATTATGTTCCTTGACGAACACGCGAGCACCTTGTTCTGCCATACCTGCACAAAACAGACAAAACGACAAGTAAACAAAATGTTAGAAATAAAAATTACAAAATTTTTTTTTAAGTCACACGATTTGCTTCGTGGTGACGTCAGCACGAGGGAAAGCCTCTTCGTAATGATGTCATCACGAACCTTCATGCGAACCCAGAATACGAAGAACAAAACATCTCCATATGATAAAATAATCGATCAAAATCAATCTTTTATATCATCTTGGACGTGTTTTGATTCGTGGTATGCCCAGAAACGAAGTATCGAAACAAATTCGATGAACACGAAGTGGTTCGTGTTCTTCGTGTGAATAGTGACCGATCCATATATTCTTCAATTAATCTTGATTTTAAATAGGTTAATGTGAACTTTTGTTAGATTCAAAGTGTATACACATCAATTAATCCAATTTTAAGTTCAAATCATCAAAAATTGAAGATCAAATTCTTGGTTCGTCCTAGTTACTGTTCATGCGAAGACAATTTAAAATTTGGGCATTATAACAACATGAAATCGTTAATTTTCATAGTTAAAACATCAATAATCTATCCTATATTGGAATTAGACCAACAATTCTGGATGAGAAACACGAAAAGTAGATGAAATCGATCGAAAAGGTAATGGATGAATAGTGCTCACGAGGAAGACGAAGTTCGTATGTTTATTTAGGGTTAATTTTCGGTTAATGGTAATTAATGAATGGTAAAAACCCATATTTATATTCGGAGCTTCGTGGGCCGGACCGAACACTTAGTTCGTGGGCTGTGTGATGACGTCAGCGCGAGGCATGCTGACGTCAGCACGAACGAAGTCGAATTTTCAGTTTTTAAATCACACGAACTGCTTTCCTTAGCCAAATTTTGTCAATTTTCCAGAAAACTTATTAAGGAAAACTACAAAACTTCTAGAAACATAAACCTGTATATACTCGTTACCAAAAACATGTATCTACTCGAATATGCGATCATAGATCATCCTTACTAACTTGTCATCAACATAATGTATCAAATAAATCTTACATTATTATCTTGACATAAATTCGATCATTTCTTCATTGATGTTTAACTCAACAAATGCAAACTTACATCAAAACATATTTAATGTATAATGCATTACAATTCATCAAAATATCATATCAACAACCTATCACATTACATCTTAGGTTGTGATCTTGATCATACAGAAGTAACCTATCACACTAAGTCTTAGGCTATTCTAAAAAGGCAATGATGCATTCCGCATTTAGATTAATCGTGATTTAACCTATCCTACTTGTTTCAACATGGTATTCCAATGAAATTTGATATCTGTAACCTGCACACTTAACAAACTTCATCAATGCATCAAAAACAATGAAATATCATAAATATGCAAAACAACCAAAATCTTAACCTAGTAATCATTACAAGATCTAAGGCAAGTCCAATCTTTGTTGTAACACCCCGACAGTGGCGGAAAACTCGGGATGTAAGATAAAGCACACGCGCACATGGATGTTACAAAGGAACAACTAAATAAGTGCATAGGATAAGCATAAATAGTCGATTTCATAATCAAATAAGCATAAGAGTAGTCATCACACATAGGTCCAACCAAGCATTCAAATAAATGTATTTTAAGTTCCCACGTAGGGGAAACGGTTAGGCATATTGCTAACAAACATAAACGAAAGCATGCAAACTCCAAAACCTAGCCTGCAGTCTGCTAAGAGTCCCATGCTACCAATCCTAGCCACGATTTGCTTGAATACCTGAAAGGAATACTTAAACGAGTCAACACAAAGGTTGGTGAGTTCGTAGGTTTGAAAGCATTAGTATATTTGTATGAGTATGATTTATACCGTCAATAGAATACGAGGATGAATTAGTATGATGTGGCTAGAGACCAACTTTGCACATAAGTATGAGTATGTGTATAATCGTGCACTTACAGTACTTGGCTAGAATAAATCAATCGTGCACTTACAGTCATAAACATGACATGGCTAGTATGTATCAATCGTTCACTCACAGTCATAAACATGACATGGCTAGTATGTATCAATCGTGCTCTCACAGTCATAAACATGACATGGCTAGTATGCCACAATGTAGTCTAACAGCCATAGAATAACAATGAAATCTGTTACGGCATATATAAAAGCATATTTTGTATTCATTTCACCCCAAAACATAAGTAAAGAAAAAGGGGCTACGAAGACTCACAGTGATCTGGTAGAAGCACAGTTTGTAAGTACAGAGAACAAGCACAGAGATAGAAAGGTTTTATCTATCGAAACCCAAGTACGTCTTGTTGGAAACCTATATACAAGTGGTTGATCATAAATAAGCACACGTATTAGTTCTTGTGATTAATTACCATTGAAGTGTCCTTGATGAACTGATGATTTGGTCCTTAAAGATCCTTGAACGTTTTGACTCAAAAAGAGTTTGAATGATCACACACACATATGTAGTTATAATGGTAATGTGTTGAACATGTCATTACTAATGATTTTCTTGTCTTAAGAACTTAGTTTGATTGACCATAGAACTTGTGCTTTAAATGATTTAGATGAATTATGAGTTTTGATGTACTGGTCTAGTGGTTAAGTACAAGATCTAGTTGATTTAAGTTCAAGCATGCGAAGTTATAAAACAAGATCGTTTTGTGTCAAGATCTTCCTGGCAAGATCTTCCTGGCAAGATCGTCCTGGCAAGATCTTCCTGGCAAGATCTTCTTGGCAAGATCTTCCTGGCAAGATCTTCCTGGCAAGATCGTCCTGGCAAGATCCTCCTGGCAAGATCTTCCTGGCAAGATCTTCCTAGCGCCAAGAACAATTGTTTGAGCAAAACCAATCTAGAAGATTAGTTACCCAAGAAGTGTCATCACAACACAACCTTCACACGAGATCAAATGAGCAATCAAGAGAGAACAAAGGCTGCCCTAGGACGATCTTGGCCTCAAGATCGTCCCATCTGGCCCGTTTCAAAAGCAAGAACAAGTACAAGATCAACAACAAGGTCTAGATCGATTTCAGGACATGTTAGAACATGGCTCTAGTACGTATATGCACAATAACACTAACCAATAACACTTTTACTGAATACAAGATCAAATATAACCTAAACAAGTCATGGCACATCAAGAACAAGTTGCACCTTCATATTCAAAATTGGGTTTTGTAGATTAAAACATGTTATGACTCAAATTTGTTCATAAAAATGTTACTAAACACATTTAGACACAAACCCATTAACTATTAACACGATTTTCATTCAAAAATTGGACTAAATGATCAAGAACATAAACTTGAAAAAGTACATTTTTAATTTGATCAAAAACCCATAAAAATTGTTGTTGTTACCCATAAAAAGTACATTTTTACTAAACACATAAACTTGAAAAAGAACATAAACTTGAAAAAGATTTGATTCCAGATATATACAAGGATGCTAAAAATACAAACGATTTTGGCTTAACAACCCAAAATCAAAAGATGATTTTAGTGTGTGTTTATGGTGGTTGCACTATGTGTTTTAGAGAGAGAGAGAAGAAAGATGGAGAAGAGAATGAATAGTGGTTTCTCTCTCAAGGGTTTCCATTCCTTTTCTTTTTATACCTTTCTCATAATTAATGAACTCAATAAATGCAAGGACCATTTGCGAACATTTTGAACTTGAACTTTTATGAACACGAACGTTTATGAAGCGAACTTTAATATTTCGTTGAACTTAATCATGAACTCGTCCAATAAATCAAGACTTAAGATCAATTTGACTTTCATATAAGCACATATTTTAACTCTAAAGCACGTCAAGAACTTGGATAAATTGAACTGTTTAATCATTCTAATGGCGACAGTACGATTCTAGAAACTTATTTAAAACATTTCTAAGACGGTTGTTACATTCTCCCCTCCTTACAGGAATTTCGTCCCGAAATTCGGATTTCACGTCACGCTTCAAGTTTCTATTGCACACCAAGTTTACAAGCATCAAGTTTCATGTTAAATTTCAAGTATGGAATCACACGTTAAGTAGCAAGTAGCATGTTTCACATTGAGTTTCAAGCATCACATCGCATAGCAAGTGTTAAGTTAGGCACTAAGTCTTTAGGTTTACTTGCTAGTTTGAGGTATTGAGTTAGGTAAATAAGTGTAGATACCTAAGCTTCATTTGATCTTCTCGCTCCCAAGTAAACTTTGGGCCTCTACGGGAGTTCCAACAAACTTTCACAATGGTATACTTATGTCTTTTGAGCTTTTTGACTTCTAGTTCCAAAATTTCAACGGGTTCTTCTTTGAAACTTAGATTACTATCTACTCGTATCTCATTCAAAGGAACATATGTTGCTTCATCAGCCAGACACTTCTTGAGGTTCGATAGGTGAAAAACATCGTGTACGTTACTCAACTCTTGGGGAAGTTTCAAGCGGTAAGCTACTGCGCCGACACGTTCTACAATTCCAAACGGTCCAACATATCTTGGAGCTAGTTTCCCTCTCTTTATGAATCTGACTACGCCCTTCCATGGCAAAACTTTAAGCATCACTCGATCACCAACCTGAAACTCTAAAGGTTTCCTTCGGTTTTCTGCATATTTCTTTTGTCTGTCTCTTGATTTCAGGAGGTTCTCCTTGATTTGAACAACCTTTTCTGTAGTTTCAAGAATGATTTCTGGACCTATTAAATGCACGTATCCGACTTCGTGCCATGCAGGCGGGGATCGACATTTTCTTACATACAAAACCTCAAAAGGCGGACACCCAATACTTGCATGATAACTATTGTTATATGAGAATTCGACTAGTGGGAGGTGAGTATCCCAACTTCCTCCAAAATCTATGACACATGCTCTTAGCATGTCTTCTAGAGTCTGAATCGTCCTTTCACTCTGTCCGTCCGACTATGGATGGTAGGTTGTGCTCATATCGATACGTGTTCCCAAGGCTCGTTGCAACGATTTCCAAAATCCTGAGGTAAATCGACTATCCCTATCACTAATGATTGATACTGGAACGCCGTGTTTAGCTACAATCTCCTTAAGATACAGACGTGCATACTGCTCCATTAAGTAATCTTCACGTATGGGTATGAAATGCGCTGACTTGGTCAGTTGATCTACCACCACCCATATTGCATCCTTACCACTACTCTTTCTTGGTAACTTTGTGACAAAATCCATAGTAATCTTTTCCCACTTCCAACTGGGAAGCTCTGGTTGCATTAACAGCCCTCCTGGCTTCTTATGTTCTGCCTTAACCTTCAAGCACGTTAGGCACTTGCTCACATAGACCGCCACATCGTTCTTCATTCCTGGCCACCAAAATAGATCTCGCAAGTCTTGATACATCTTATCTATCCCTGGGTGGATAGAATACCTTGCTTTGTGCGCTTCGTCCATTATCAGCTTCCTTAGTCCTCCATGCGTTGGTATCCACAATCAATCGCAAAAATACAGCCCTCCATCATCTCTTTGAGCAAACTGTTCTATCATACCTCCCAATCCTTCTCTATCAATATTCTCTTTCTTGTTTGGTTCTACTTGTGCCCCAATCACTCTATCTTTCATACTGTTGTGCACAGTAATGCTCATGGCTCTAATTCGTCTTGGCCTAACTCTCTCCTTCCTACTCAAGGCGTCAGCTACCACGTTTGCCTTCCCGGGATGATAACGGATTTCGCAGTCATAATCGCTAAACAGCTCCAACCATCGTCTTTGGCGCATATTAAGATCTTTTTGATTAAAGATGTGCTGAAGGCTCTTATGATCTGTGTATATCACACTCTTCGTCCCATACAGGTAGTGTCTCCAACACTTCAGCGCGAAAACAATAGCTCCTAACTTCAAATCGTGAGTCGTAGAATTCTTCTCGTGGATCTTCAACTGTCGGGATGCATACGCAATAACCTTGCCTCTCTGCATCAGTACACATCCTAAGCCTTGACCCGATGCGTCACAATAAACGATAAAGTCATTAGATCCGTCTAGAAGACTTAAGATCGACGTGTTACAAAACTTCTCCTTCAGTAGTCTAAATGCTTCTTCTTGTTTCTCGCCCCAAACAAAACTTCTATCCTTGTGCGTCAACAGCGTTAGGGGTTGTGCTATCCTTGAGAAGTTTTCTATGAATCGTCGATAGTATCCTGCTAATCCAAGGAACTTTCTGATCTCTGTCGATGTCTCCGGCCTTCTCCATTTCTCCACCGCTTCTATTTTGCTGGGGATCAACCTTTATCCCATCCTTGTTAACTACATGACCCAAAAACATCACCTCTTCCAACCAAAATTCACATTTTGAGAATTTTCCATACAACTTTTCAGTTCTCAGAAGCTCCAAAGCTTGTCTCAGATGCACTTCGTGCTCTTTCTTAGTCTTTGAGTATATGAGGATGTCGTCGATGAAAACAATGATGGACTGATCTAGATAGGGTTTGCATACACGATTCATCAGGTCCATGAAAACAGCAGGCGCATTCATTAATCCAAATGGCATCACCAAGAACTCAAAGTGCCCATATCTTGTGCTAAACGCTGTTTTTGGTACGTCTTCTTCACGGACTCTTAACTGGTGGTAGCCTGATCGAAGATCGATCTTAGAGAAGTATTTTGCACCTTGCAACTGATCAAATAAATCATCAGTGCGCGGTAAAGGATATCGATTCTTAACTGTTAACTTGTTTAACTCACGATAATCGATGCACATGCAAAAAGACCCGTCTTTCTTCTTGACGAATAATACCGGTGCACCCCATGGTGAAGTACTCGGTCGAATGAATCCCTTGTCTTGTAACTCTTGCAACTGTGTCGCGAGTTCTTGCATTTCAGAAGGGCTAAACGATATGGTGCCTTTGCTACAGGAGTTGCATTAGGTAAGAGATCGATTTGGAATTCAACTTGTCGAGACGGAGACAGTCCCTGAATATCATCAGGAAATACATCGGGAAAATCACGGACTATCGGAATATCTGCTAGTTTGATTACTTCAATTGTCGTACTCATCAGACTTCGTTTGGTTGACTCAGATCGTTCACCTTGGATCTCTAGTAAGCCTCCCCCACTTAAGGGGTAACTAAGGATTTTTGCGCGACATACAATGGTTGCATCTACGAGGGATAACCAATCCATCCCCACTATTACATCAAAACTACCCATATCAAATGGGACTAAGTCTATATAGTATGAATGAGTATCAAGTGTTAGCACACATTTAGGCATAACTTGGTCAAGTTTAGTGATTCCACCACTAGCTACCTCTATTTCATAATATGCATGTGTACGAATGGGTTTCATGTTAATAGTGCACACAAAGTTAGTGGAGATAAAGCTGTAGTCGGCACCCGAATCGAATAACACAGTAGCTAAATGGTTGTTTAGGAGAAAAGTACTGGTAACAAAGTTTAGGTCAATATCTGTCTTTATTTGTAACAAGTATACATGTAGCAGGTTTCCTCATTCAGACTACAAATATAGTTAGTAAACACAATTTAAACTTAGTTCCTGAATCAACTAATGCGTTCGAAAATTGATTATTCGTAATAGAGTGCATGAGTTTCTTCAAATTTCGACGGCCAACGAAACTAAAAATATTCTTTAAACAGTCAGACATACATTCTTAGGATATATTTGACCATTGTCATGAATCCAAAAAGGAGAAAACGGTAAGTCAGTAGCACCCAAGCTACTAGGATCTACTTGAGCATTAATTCACTAACACATGTGCTAATATCATGGCCACAAGTAAGATTGCAAAGCCCAAAGCCCATTCGAGACGTTTCATCCTTTTTCTCCATTTCTTCCCTCACTTTCTTCTCTTTAGCAGCATGTGTCCATAGTAACCCAACTTCATCATACGTCTGACGGATGTGCTGGTGATGGTACTCAAACACTCGGGTATGATGTAGTAATCCAGTATCTAGCTTTCTGATATGACGAAGCTCCTCTGGTATGACTCTAGCAGTGTGGTCAGTAGGAACCCCTTTCACTGTACGCGATGAACCTTCCCCGTTTATCGCTCTCCTCATCAACTCCTCTTTTCACACATATTGTCCATTCACAAGGCGGTAGTTAACACTACTACTCACTCGATGATTCTGTGGCAGGTATGAGTCATCATCAAAATGATGAGCGGGCTGTTCGTTCGTGTGTTGTTGGTAAGGTCTGATAGTCGATGAAGTCGACCTAGAGGCTACAGGGGTGGATATTCAGGTATGGGAGGTGTTTATCGAATCGGAATTTCTCTGCTCAGTGTCACTTTCCTCCTCGATTGATTGCTGATTATGGGACACATGCGAGTTCGAATTCTGAGACATATTGATTTGCATGAGGGGAGAAGTCACCGTTAAGCTCACTCGGTAGATCGGATACTTGTAAGAATGGTTGGTGTACTATTATCAAAAGGAGTGTGGATGTTAAAATCAGACTAGTCCCTAAACGAGTATGATTCTACTTTATTTGTTTTGACGTGGATTCATTGTGCCCATCCTACTTTCTCATCTTCACGTGGAATGTAAATAGCTTACTCACTCTGGGTCATACATGTCATTTGGCGTTACTTACTCTCAGCACACTCGTGTTAGTTTATAGAAACTTTCAATTAATTGTCAAGCATGAATAATACACATAATGAATCCAATACATGAAAGATAGCTTGCAAGATAAATAACATAACCATTTCAACTTAAATCTCATTTTAAATCAAATTAACTTTCGACAGCTAAAGTGCGGTCCAAATCTAAGACCTACATCCGTTGCACTAGCGGTGTATGTGTACAGGGTGTACCAGCGGCTAACCCTCCACACCCCTAGTACATCTAATGCAAGGTCGGATCACGGTACTGGTATGCTCTCTAGGTATTGGCAAAGGTATGTATACAGGGTGTACCAGCGGCTAACCCTCCACCCAACCAGCACCCATTAAACATCCCAGGATTGCTACCACACTCTAACCATCTTAGGCACGATCCATGTTGCTATCAAGTCCATAGAAAATATACCACACGCGAAAAGTTGATCAGACTTTTCTGTGACGATATATCGCGGTACTTCCTCGCTAACAACACGTCATTTCGCTAACTTATTATCATTATTTTAAGTTTAACACATCTCATAGTTCGAATACCAATAGCATGAATACACGTGGCAAGGTAGCATGGTTCTAAGGTCTGCGCATGAATGAATACAATAGCATGGATATCGCAGATATAGATAAGATTCATAGAGATTGAATGTACACATAATTCCTATCATGCATGCTCCGTGCGGTTCCTAAGTTATAGTCTAGGTAAATCCACCTAATTCACTATAACCACGGCTCTGATACCAATCTGTAACACCCCGACAGCGGCGGAAAACTCGGGATGTAAGATAAAGCACACGCGCACATGGATGTTACATAGGAACAACTAGATGAGTGCATAGGATAAGCATAAATAGTCGATTTCATAATCAAATAAGCATAAGAGTAGTCATCATACATAGGTCCAACACCAAGCATTCAAATAAATGTATGTTAAGTTCCCACGCAGGGGAAACGGTTAGGCATATTGCCAACAAACATAAACGAAAGCATGCAAACTCCAAAACCTAGCCTGCAGTCTGCTAAGAGTCCCATGCTACAAATCCTAGCCACGATTTGCATGAATACCTGAAAGGAATACTTAAACGAGTCAACACAAAGGCTGGTGAGTTCGTAGGTTTCAAAACATTAGTAATTTTGTATGAGTATGATTTATGCCGTCAATAGAATACGAGGATGAATTAGTATGATGTGGCTAGAGACCAACTTTGCACATAAGTTTGAGTATGTGTATAATCGTGCACTTACAGTACTTGGCTATAATAAATCAATCGTGCACTCACAGTCATAAACATGACATGGCTAGTATGTATCAATCCTGCACTCACAGTCATAAACATAACATGGCTAGTATATATCAATCGTGCACTCACAATCATAAACATGACATGGCTAGTATGTCACAATGTAGTCTAACAGCCATAGAATAACAATGAAAGCAGTTACGAAATATATATAAAAGCATATTTTGTATTCCTTTCACCCCAAAACATAAGTAAAGAAAAAGGGGCTACGAAGACTCACAGTGATCTGATACAAGCGCAGTTTGTAAGTACAAAGAACAAGCACAGAGATAGAAAGGTTTTATCTATCGAAACCTAAGTACGTTTTGTTGGAAACCTATATACAAGTCATTGATTATAAATAAGCACACGTATTAGTTCTTGTGATTAATTACCATTGGAGTGTCCTTGATGAACTGATGATTTGGTCCTTAAAGATCCTTGAACGTTTTGACTCAAAAAGAGTTTGAATGATCACACACACATATGTAGTTATAATGGTAATGTGTTGAACATGTCATTACTAATGATTTTCTTGTCTGAAGAACTTAGTTTGATCGACCATAGAACTTGTGCTTTAAATGATTTAGATGAATTATGAGTTTTAATGTACTGGTTTAGTGGTTAAGTATAAGATCTAGTTGATTTAAGTTCAAGCATGCCAAGTTATAAAACAAGATCGTTTTGTGTCAAGATCTTCCTGTCAAGATCTTCCTGGCAAGATCTTCCTGGCAAGATCGTCCTGGCAAGATCTTCCTGGCAACATCGTCCTGGCAAGATCTTCCTGGCAAGATCTTCCTGGCAAGATCATCCTGGCAAGATCTTCCTGGCAAGATCTTCCTAGCGCCAAGAACAATTGTTTGAGCAAAACCAATCTAGAAGATTAGTTACCCAATGTTGGTGCATTTTAGGCATTACGGTTAATTCAAACGTCTCCGTTGTTTTGATAATGAGTGACAATACATTTAATGTTAGCAAAATGATATAAAAGCTAATTTAGGCATACATACGCTATTTCCGAACCTAAAACAATGAAAACGTCAAGTTTGAGTTTGGTGTAGCACTTCGTCGAAAATCCTGGAGCACGGCTCCACTTTGGTAGCACGGCTCTTAGGCACGGCCTTTGTGTCCTGCAACGGCCATCCTTCTCTGTCCAATTTACACTTTGTTTCTCCGGCTTTCGTTACTCACTTCCGTGACTCAAAACTTGTACCATAACCTTATTTTGATATTTTAAGATGTTTGTATTTGGAAAATCTTAAAAATAACAACTTTCGTTTTTCATCAAATTTGAGGTCGAAATATTTTCTAAGTTTCATGGGGCACGGCTCTTCTTCAGAGCACGGCTCCAGAGGACGGCTCTTGCAGGATTAGAGGCCGTCCTCTCTCTGTCTAAATCAAAGAATCTTACCAAGCGCTCGTTACTTATGTTATTGACCTGAAACTTGTTCCGTAAGGCTTATAGTATCATTCTAAGGTGTCTGAAAATGTCAAATTACAAATCTAATCAACTTGATTTTTCACCAAAATTTGGAGGCCAAATTTTTTCGAAGTGTTGAAAGTCAACAAAAGTCAAAATTGGTCAACAAATGAATAAATTCAGATTTATATCTGAAAAGATAGTGGGATTTTGATTCATTTCCATAACTCATCTTGTGACTATCACATTCCCCAAATCTCCCTCTCTTGGTAAGCATCTTCTCAACTTTCTTTCTTTATCCTTTGATGTCAATATTGGTTTAGGAATGTTGTTGTTGTGAGTGGGATTTCATGGGGGGTTGCAAAGGCTTTTTGTAGTTTTCCAGGTATAGCACGGCTCTTGTTTGGAGCACGGCTCTTGTGCCATGAAGCACGGCCTCTGTTTGGAGCCGTCCGAGTCAAACGGTAATAAAGCACTTTTTGACTATAAATTGAAGACTTGGGCATATTTGGACTTCATCTCTTGCATCTACATCTCCTGGAAAATACATATTCATATCTCATATCTTATATCAAACATCAATCTAGCAAGAGTGATACAATTGTAGTGAGGAAATATATGTGTTATATTGATTATCCTACAAATTGTGTTGTATTCATACTAGTGAGTGTGATAGAGGGTTGAAGTTCTAGTGGTTAGGATTTCATCTTCATTGATATCTCTAGCGGTTAGAGATTGTGTGTTCATCTCTTGAATTGTCAAGAGTTTGGTGTATTCTAGTGGTTAGAATACTTGGTGTAATTTCGGATTCTCCACCGGGTTTGGAGAGATTAGTGCTACAAACTCTCGATTAGTGAATCGGGGAGTGGATTACGGCGAATTCGTTAACATTCGCCCAAACCACTATATATCGTGGTGTCTCTTGATTTGGTGATATCTTCTTACTCCATCTTTTCATATCAATCTTATTTGTTATATAATTATTGTTGTGATTGTATCTTGCACAAACTAAGATTTGAATATTTGTTTTACAAATTGATTTTCAAAAAGAAGTTAAATAATTGGTATAATCTATTCACTCCCCCTCTAGATTACACTTACAATTGGTATCATAGCACGTTGCTCTAATTTTTGCAAAAATCACAATTTTTCAAAAATTTCGAGTTTGAATCCATGGACAACAAAAGTGATAATTATAATGAGGGTTGCTCAATGCAAAGACCTCCACTCCTAGAGGCGGAAGGTTTTTGTTATTGGAAACAAAGATTTGAAACTTATGTTTGTGCTAAAGATATTGATCTATGGGATATAATTGTTTCCGGGGATTATGAACCGAAGGAATGGTCTACAACCGATAAGGTTTGGGTTAAGGTTGAAAAGAAAGATTGGAAACCCGAACATAAAAAAGGAATTGCAAAAAATTATGAGGCTAAATTAATGTTATACAATGCTTTGCCACGTAAAGAATACGAAAGAGTTTTTATGTGTAAAAGTGCTAAAGAAGCTTGGAAAACCCTTGTTGTAACCCATCAAGGAAATGCACAAGTCATTGAAAACAAAATTGAATTACTTGTTGCTCAATATGAACAATTTACCATTGGGGAGGATGAAAAAATAGATGTAGGATATTCAAGATTTAACACTATTTGCACAAGTTTGAAAGCTCTAGGTACTTCTTATACAAGCAAGCAATATGTCCGAAAATTCCTAAGGGCACTACCGTCCAAATGGAGACCTAAGGTGACCGCCATTGATGAAGCCAAAGACTTTGAAAAATTGACCTTGGATGAACTTGTGGGAAATCTCAAGGTTCATGAAGTGATATTGGAAAAAGATGAAGAAATTAGTAGATTGAAGAAAGAAAAGTTCAAGTCCATTGCTCTCAAAGCAAAACATATTGACTCATCAAGTGACAACGGAAATGATGACGAAGAAATGGATGAAGATGAAGAATTAGCTTGTATGGTGAGAAACTTCAAAAGAATCTTTCGAAGAAATGGGAAGTTTGTAAGACCACCTCAAAATGATTCAAGAAAACCCACACTAGACTTGAAGAAAAGAAATCCAAGAAAGTGTTTCAATTGTGGTGACCCAAATCACTTAGTGAACGAATGAACCAAAAAGAGGAATGAAAGGGCATATGTAGGAGGTGCATGGGAAGATGAAGAAGGAGATGAAGAAGAAGAATCACAAGAAAAGTGTCTAATGGCTCTTGGAAGCTCGGAAAGTTTTAGTGATGATCTCCCGGAAACTACTAATGGAGCATGGATTGATAGTGAAGATGAAGACTCAACCATGTGCTTCGTTGGACAAGACGAAGATGAGGTATATTCCGATAGTGATTACTCTATTGAAAACCTTGAACACGACTATGAAAAACTTGTCATTTTGAGTACTAAAATTAGCAAGAAAAACAAAATATTAAAATCGGAAAATGAGGCTTTACTCAAAGAGTTAGAAGAACAAAAATATTTGGTGGCCCTTGTTATGCAAGAAAATAATGATTTTAGAACTAAAGAAAGTCATTGTGATAAATGTGTCCTTTTGAAGTCAAAGGTTAAAGAATTAGAAAAGGAGGTATGTTTTAAAGTGTTGGATGAAGGAACTAAAATGCTTGATAAAATGCTTAATTCTATTCATGGGAGACCGGAAAAGGCGGGAATCGGGTATAATAGTTTTGAGTCTACTAGTGAAATCAAACCCACCGTCTTTGTTAAAGCAAAAGAGAAAAATGTGATTGAGGGTGGTTGTGACAAAGTCCATGTGCAACAACCACAAATTACAAAGACCTTGACAAAGTCCACAAATCACTATCAAGTTCCTTATAATTACAAATTGGCTTCTAAGGCACCTTTGAAGGTTGAAAAACCACATATAGTTCGAAAATTTTATCAAGCAAGAAACAAATTTATAAATGAATATTCTAGAAGGAGTTATCACATGATGACAAGAGGAAAAGAATTTCAAAAGAATGTTAAAATTTTTCAACATAACCAAGCATATCATGGATACTCAACACATAAGAAAGTGGTAAAGAAATGGGTAAAGATAGGTATGTTTAATGCTAACAATCCCGGACCCATGAAACATTGGGTATCAAGAGTTTGAGTGTCATTATGATATGTAGGAATGCAATAAAGGAGTGATCGAAAAAGATGATTGGATCACCGATAGTGGATGCTCAAAACACATGACCGGTGACCGGGAAGTTTTCACTACATATGCCAAATGCAACGGGGGTGATGTTGTGTTTGGAAGTGATGTCAAAGGAAAAATCATTGGTAAAGGTAACATCGCACACGAAAAATTTGTATTTGAAAAAGTTGCTCATGTGAAAAATCTTGCATTTAACTTGCCAAGTGTTGGTAAATTATGTGATAAAGGCCTAAAAGTTCTATTTGATGAATCACATGCGGAAATCATTAGAAATGGTGAAGTAATTATTAGATGTGAACGTAAACAAGGCGTATATACATGCAAACAAAATGACTATAAGAAACTTAATTTGTGTTTGGCTACCATACATGATATGTCTACTTTGTGGCATAGGAGATTAGGACATGCTAACATGCGACAACTTCAAAAATTGTCTTCTATAGATTGTGTGAGGGATCTCCCTAAATTAAAATTTGATTGTCATTTTTGTGATGCATGTAAAATAGGTAAACAAGTTAAGGCAAGTCACAAACCTAAAAATGCCATATCTACTAAAAGATGTCTAGAACTCTTACACATGGACTTGTTTGGTCCGTCATCAATTCAAAGTTATGGAGGAAATTTTTACACTTTAGTAATTGTCGATGATTACTCTAGATTTACTTGGACTTTCTTTCTAAGACATAAGAATGAAGCATTTGAACAATTTAAAATATTTGGACGAAAAATTCAAAATAAACTAGGTTGTACAATTGTGTCTATAAGAACCGATCATGGTAGGGAATTTGATAATGAAGCCCAATTTGGGGCATTTTGTGATAAACATGGTGTAACTCACAACTTTTCGGCTCCTCGCACACCTCAATCTAATGGGGTTGTTGAGAGAAAAAATCGAACACTTCAAGAAATGAGTAGAACAATGTTAAATGAACAATCTATTCCCCAAAAGTTTTGGTGTGATGCCGTTGCCACCGCTAGTTATATTCTCAATAGAGTGCTTTGTAGACCACTAATGAATAAAACCCCTTATGAAGTACTAAAAGGAAAGAAACCATCTTTAAAACATGTTAGAGTGTTTGGGTGCAAATGTTTCGTTTTAAATAAGAAAGATCACTTGACTAAATTTGATCCTAAGGCCTATGAATGTGTATTTCTAGGGTACTCTCCCATAAGTAAAGCATATACGGTCCTAAATAAAGAAACTAACATTGTAGAAGATTCACTAGATGTCACATTTGATGAATCGGAACCTAAACCTAAAACCTTACCTCTAAAAGACGATGATGTAATTGAGGAAGAAGTTAGAGCAAATCCACCTCAAATAGAAACAACAAATGAGAATGTAACACCTCAAGTTGAACCTCAAGTGCAAACCTTAGTTAATATAAGAGAAGTTAGAGACCATCCCATAGATCAAGTCATTGGTGACTTAAATCAAAGAGTAACTAGGTCACATGCTATGTATGTAAACTCACACTATGCTTTTGTATCCACAGTAGAACCTAAAGATATAAAAGAAGCTATTGTTGATGAAAATTGGGTAATGGCCATGCAAGATGAACTTAATCAATTTAAAAGAAATGATGTTTGGGAATTAGTTCCCGTGCCTAGTGGATATACAATTTTTGGGTTAAAATGGATTTATCGTAACAAACTAGATGAAGATGGGAAAGTCACTCGAAACAAAGCTAGGTTAGTGGCTTTAGGATATTGCCAACAAGAAGGAATCGATTATGATGAAACATTTGCTCCGGTAGCTAGGCTAGAATCCATCCGAATCTTGCTTGCTTATGCATGTGCTTGTAATTTTAAATTATATCAAATGGACGTAAAAAGTGCGTTCTTAAATGGTGACATCAAAGAAGATGTATATGTATCTCAACCGCCGGGATTTGAAAACTTTGATAAACCTAATCATGTTTACAAACTAAAAAAGGCTTTATATGGATTAAAACAAGCTCCTAGGGCTTGGTATGATAGATTGAAGATATTTTTGATTGAACATGATTATGTGATGGGAAAAGTGAATAGTACATTATTTGTTAAAAAGAAAGAACATCATTTGTTAATTGTGCAATTATATGTGGATGATATTGTATTTGGATCCACGGATCAATCTTTGTGTGATGAATTTTCTAATATTATGCATGATGAATTTGAAATGAGTATGATGGGTGAACTTAATTTTTTTCTTGGTTTGCAAATTAAACAACTAGAAGATGGCATATTCATTAATCAATCTAAATATATTAATAAAATGTTTAAAAAATTTGAAATGGAATCATCTAAACCCTTAGATACACCTATGGCTACTACGACTCGACTTAGCATTGATGAAGAAGGTGAACCCATGGATAGTACCAAATATCGTGGTATGATTGGTAGTTTATTGTATCTTACCGCTAGTAGACCAGATATAATGTATAGTGTGTGTTTATGTGCTAGATTTCAAGAAAATCCTAAACTATCACATTATGAAGCGGTTAAAAGAATATTTAGATACTTAAAAGGTACAATGAATCTAGGTTTATGGTATCCTAAATTTTCCGGTGTTGATATTATGTGTTATGCGGATTCCGACTTAGGTGGTTTACTTGTTGATAGAAAAAGTACTAGTGGTGTATGTGCTTTTGTGGGCTTATGTCTAACTTCATGGTTTTCTAAGAAACAAAATTCCGTTGCGCTTTCTACCACCGAAGCCGAATATGTAGCCGCCGGTCGTGCTTGTGCTCAAGCACTTTGGATGAAACAAATGTTTTTAGACTACAATGAACACCAAAATGAAATTCCAATTATGTGTGATAATAAAAGTGCTATAGACTTAAGTAAAAATCCCGTCCTACATTCTAGAACTAAACATATTGAGATTAGACATCACTTTCTTAGAGATAATGTGCAAAAAGGAAATATCGTAATCGAGAAAATTGATACAACCGAAAATGTGGCGGATATATTTACTAAGGCACTGAAAAAGGATACATTTAATACTCTTAGATTGGGTTAGGCATGATGGAACTCATCATTTAGGTAAAATACAATCTTTATGCTTTTCTGAAGAGTACGGCCCTTGTATGAAGCCGTCCCTCCCAACTGCAGCCGTGCGTTGCTCCTGGACGGCCTTTTCTGGAACTGAAGCCGTGCTCTGTCATAGGACGGCTGCTTATTGAGGCCGTGTGTTTCTATCCTTCTTAACTTAATAAAATCTGATTTTTATTTGTTTTCACCTTATCTCCACTGTAACTTCATTTATTTCCTTGAACCCCCTCTTTCACCACCACCCATCCATACTCTCAAGTCTCTCAAAAATTTACCAATAATTCTTCTAAATCAAAAATCTAGGGTTTCTAATTGTGTGCTTGAATCTTTCTTTCCATCCTTCCATTCTTCCATTCTAAAGGTAACAAATCTATTCCTCAATTCAATTTTATTATTCATGTCATACACTAGGGTTTTTATTTGGGAATTTCTTTAAATTCGAATTTAGTGAGTTTTTTTTGTAAAAATTGATGATCACTCTTGTATGGTTAGTGTATGGAACACCTAAATCTGAAGTTGCTTAGAAAATATTGTCATTAACATTCAAGTATTGTAAATTTGTTATTTAAATCCTAAAATTAAATTTTTTTTTAATATTCTCAAATAGGTAGGATGTCATCACTTGCACTTAGGACTGCACTAATTGTTTTCATTCTTGTCATCATTCGTATTGCATATCATTCATGTACAATTGGAAATAATTAGAAACTTGCATTGAGTGCATTTTAGGTGCATTACTAGTTCATAATTTTTAAACACACTCACGCACACACAAGAGATGTGAAAATATTGTCATTAACATTCAAGTATTGTAAATTTGTTATTTAAATCCTAAAATTAAATTTTTTTTTAATATTCCCAAATAGGTAGGATGTCATCACTTGCACTTAGGACTGCACTAATTGTTTTCATTCTTGTCATCATTCGTATTGCATATCATTCATGTAAAATTGGAAATAATTAGAAACTTGCATTGAGTGCATTTTAGGTGCATTACTAGTTCATAATTTTTAAACACACTCACGCACACACAAGAGATGTGAATGATTGAGATACTACAAATTCATTGTACGTATTTGTAATTCATAACTCAATATTGAAAGTTGAAAGTTGTCTCATATAAGTGGCATATAACTAAGTAGTTAGGTCAAGACAATGACTAGACGACATTTTAGTTCATATAGGCACACACACTCAACACTTTATATATATGCATAATGTAACCGTTATGTAATGAATTTTTTCTAGATCATGGCAAGAATTGATAACTATCCAATAATTTCAGCCGCTCAAAAGAAAACACTAAAAGAATGTAAAACATTGTTGGCTAGAAGGGATATTAGTGATGGGCGTAGGGTTGAGTTAGACTCGGTTGGGGAAGATGTTATTGTTGCTTTTAGGAATATGGGTTGGTTACCTCTATTAACCTTGGAAGGTCCCGTGTGCTCTCAACATGTAAGGGAATTTTATTCCATGTTCACCTACAATGCGACAAATGGGAGAGTTGTGTTTGTTCTAAAAAATCGTTCCATTGAATGGTCGTTAGAACAATTTGGAAATGTGTTAGGTCTTCCTCATACGGGTGAAGAGGTATCCCTTGAAGGTTCCGCTTCCGATCTTAACAAAGTTCCCGCCTTTGTAGACATTAGGGATGCTAAACGCCGCTTATGAAAAAACCGCATCTTGTCAAAAAAGTATGTCATGTTAGTGACCTCAATCATCCCCATGATGTGAGAGCCAAGATTCTTGGTTGGAACATTCTTTGTAAGAAAGGGAATCATAACATTGTTCCAGCGTCTATCTTTGCTCTTGTGTATTGTCTTGATATGGGTATTCAAGCTAATATAACCTCACTTGTTGCTCAACGAATGGATGGTCTTCTTACTAATGGGAAACGGTTTCTCCCATATGGCATGTTATTGAATCGTGTGTTTATTCATCTTGATCTTCCTCAAACTAAGGTGAGGGTTGCGGGTCATAGACCTATTGGTCGTGAAACCTATGCTCGTATGGGAAAGGATATTCCTGAACCTAGTTCCAAGAGGTCTAGAGATGAAGGACCTAGTGAGATTCATGAGGTTCCGGAGGCTGGAAATGATGATGTTGAAGCGGATGAGAGTGAAGGAAACCAAAGTGAAAGTAGCGTTGAACCCGATCCAAGCGTTACTAGTGCCGAATTTGACGAAAAGAACCAAGATGATAGAATCAAGCATGTATATCGAGAGGTACGAGGTGTGAAAAAGGAACTAAAAGGACTTAGGAAAATGATGAAGGAAGTGGCTGACTTCATCAAATGCAAAGGGCCAAATACTCGTGATTGAACCTAATGTGCATTTAAGTGACTATTAGTAATCGTTGGTGATGTGTCTTACTTGTTTAGCTAATCTTATGACTTATGTGTTACCTTATGTGTCTTGGTTGTTTGGAACTTAATTGCTTGATCAAACTATGTGTGTCTTTGAATTATTATGAATGTACGTCTTGGCTTGGATATCATGTTTTTTTTTATTATATGTTTGTACGCTTGCTTTGGCTTGTCTTTGTCATTGAGATAATAGGTACAATGAGGGGAGCTTAGTTCAAGGGGGAGCTTAGTTCAAGGGGGAGCTTTTGTTGTCTACCCACATGTCACACGGATCGAACCTCGGCTCTAATACCTCATACCTTCTTTTTGATACGACAAAGGGGGAGAAGTAATAGGTATGCATGTTGCTTTAATCATTATTTTTCATCAAAAATAGGTATGTTATGTTGTTAACGACTTTAGCTTTTATTGCATTTTCATACCTATTAGACGTATTGTTGTCATTATCAAAAAGGGGGAGATAACAAGAAGTGTCATCACAACATCACAACACAACCTTCACACGAGATCAAACGAGCAATCAAGAGAGAACAAAGGCTGCCCTAGGACGATCTTGGCCTCAAGATCGTCCCATCTGGCCCGTTTCAAAAGCAAGAACAAGTACAAGATCAACAACAAGGTCTAGATCGATTTCAGGGCATGTTAGAACATGGCTCTAGTATGTATATGCGCAATAACACTAACCAATAACACTTTTACTGAATACAAGATCAAATATAACCTAAACAATTCGTGGCACATCAAGAACAAGTTGTACCTTCATATTCAAAATTGGGTTTTGTAGATTAAAGCATGTTATGACTCAAATTTGTTCATAAAAATGTTACTAAACACATTTAGACACAAACCCATTAACTATTAACACGATTTTCATTCAAAAATTGGACCAAATCATCAAGAACATAAACTTGAAAAAGTACATTTTTAATTTGATCAAAAACCCATAAATTGTTGTTGTTACCTGAGATTTGATTCAAGAAATATGTTTTGATTATCACAAGGATGCTAAAAGTACAAACGATTTTGGCTTAACAACCCAAAATCAAAAGATGATTTTAGTGTATGTTTATGGTGGCTGCACTATGTGTTTTAGAGAGAGAGAGAGAAGAAAGATGGAGAAGAGAATGAATAGTGGTTTCTCTCTCAAGGGTTTCCATTCCTTTTCTTTTTATACCTTTCTCATAATTAATGAACTCAATAAATGCAATGACCATTTGCGAACATTTTGAACTTGAACTTTTATGAACACAAACGTTTATGAAGCGAACTTTAATATTTCGTTGAACTTAATCATGAACTCGTCCAATAAATCAAGACTTACGATCAATTTGACTTTCATATAAGCACATATTTTAAGTCTAAAGCACGTCAAGAACTTGGATACATTGAACTGTCTAATCGTTCTAATGGTGACAGTACGATTCTAGAAACTTATTTAAAACATTTCTGAGACGGTTGTTACATTTGTCAAGCATACTTATCAACCAAAAAACAATTAAAATTTCAAAAATTTACTTAAAACACATTCAAAAATATTTTGGCTTTTCAATTTTCAAAATCATCTCATTTTCTAACCTTAAACAAATAAGAACTAGTTTGACACACAAACTGACACTTATTACATAAACAACAAAAAAAATAAAATAAAAAATAAAATAAAATAAAATAAAAATAGCTAAAATAAAAACTAAACTACTTTATTTATTTACAAGAAATTCTAAGTTTCTGCAGATTAGATCAGATTAGCATTTACATAAGTGTGCAAGTGAGAAATAATTCTCCTATTATTAGTTATGAACAGTGACTCAACCACGATTACCGGTATAATTGTCCTCTTAAACACTCGGTACTTCCAGTTTCCTTTGAGTTGTGACACTTTCGACATACCCTTGCCAAGGACAGTCACCATGTAACCCGAGTAGCCTAATATGCCACTGAATAGTTTGTGAACTGATGTAACCCACATTCAGATATACTTCCGTAATCGATACAAGCACTAAGATAACAAATATTCAATATATATTCAAAAACATATTTAAACAAATCATGAGACACTTTTTAGATAACAAAATTTAATTACTTTGTGATTTAACTTACTTGCTTTTGCATTTCATTATTTATAAGGAACCCGTGATTTTCTATGAGACCTATGTAGCGAACTTTCTGACAACCTATCCCAAGTTGGAAGCTTTAGGTAGGCTAGGTATACAAAGATACCCCTAGGACATACTTGTCCGAATCTCAAAGACCACATTAGCCTCTTAATAAACATTCATTTCATTTGTATAAACAATATCACATTTAACTTTCATGCTCATGAGTTGTAGAGGTTTTTTGCCTATACATTGAACAAATCCTATAGTAATGCTAGATCTTTCACAAAATTTAAGGACTAGATCAATTCATTACTGAAAAGCAAGCATTCTCAGCCATATATCTGAATATGTTTCCCACAAGAACATTGTATAATTTAAGTTCAGATTAAGGAAACCTTGCTACTTTGTGTCTACCAATATATCCCAAATTGTAATCACTGAACTAAGTAGTTATATTACGATTAAGCAGACTTAAAAGCTAAGTATCCTCACTTCTAATCATCTGACAACATCAACTTAAATCTCTTCATATTTTTGCCATTTTCTGATCTTTCACATTTTTATGATTTTTATGACACTAAGAACTCTTTTTGTATTTTTACGACTCTAGCTATTTACAGACACAAACTTACAAAATTAGTTCTTTGAGAGATTTAATATGAATCAACATTCTTCATCCCATTGAGAAGAATTAACTTCTCAAATCGAGTCTTATCAAATGCTTTGGTATACAAATCGGCTAAATTATCATCAGTTATAACTTTTTCCAAATGAATTAACTTCTTTTGGGCACAATCACGCAAGAAATGATGTCTAATATCAATATGCTTGGTGACCTTATGCATGACAGGGTTATTTTTAATGTCTATAGCTGACTTATTGTCTATTCTAATAGGAGTATCAAGAAAATCCATACCGTAGTCACGAAGTTGTTGCTGAATCCATAATACTGGGAACAACAGCTACCAGCAGCCATATATTCTGCCTCACATGAAGACTGAGCAACACATGTCTGCTTCTTGCACTGCCACGATACTAATCTTCCTCCTAACAACTGAAAACCTCCAGTCGTAGACTTTCTGTCATTGTTACAACCGCCAAAGTCTGAATCAGTATATGCAACAAAATCAAACATTCCTCCCATTGGATACCATAGACCAAGCCCTTGGTTTCCCTTAAGATAACGTAGAATACGTTTTGCTTCAGTCAAATGTGACTCTTTCAGACTAGCTTGAAATCTAGCGCATAGACAAATAGCGAACAAAATATCTAGACGTGAAGCAGTCAGATACATCAATGAGCCAATGATAGCACGATAATAAGTTGCATCCACAAGTTCATCATTAGGATCAACAACTCCTAAGCTATGATTCTGCTTAATAGGAGTACCATATTTCTTGGACTCTAACATTTGAAACCTCTCCAAGATGTCATCGACATACTTAGACTGGTGAATGAAAAATCCATCTTTCCTTTGATCTACTTGTAGTCCGAGAAAAAATTGTAATTCCCCAAAAGCACTCATTTCGAATTCCTTTTTCCTGCTCATTTCAAATTCTTTGCACATATTCGTATTGGATGAACCAAAAATGATATCATCAACATAAACTTGTACAATCAAATAATCTCGCTTCTTCCTTTTGATAAACAATGTGTTGTCTATCGATCCTCTTGTAAATTCATTTGTCAACAAATGTGTCGACAACTTCTCATACCACACTCTGGGTGCTTGATGTAATCTATAAAGAGCCTTATCCAGTCGATATGCTCTTCTTGGATAATTCTGATCTTCAAACCCTGGTGGTTGGTGAACATACACTTCTTCTTTAACTTCACCGTATAAGAAGGCACTCTTAACGTCTAACTGATACACCTTTATACCTTTGAAACTTGCATAGGCTAAAAATAACCTTATAGCTTCAATCCTAGCAACTGGTGCAAAAGTTTCGTTATAGTCATATCCTTCTCGTTGTGTAAACCCCTGAACAACCAAACATGCTTTATTTCTAGTAACAACTCCTTTGTCATCTCATTTGCATTTATATACCCAACGAGTTCCAATCGGTTCTTTACTTATTGGCACATCTACTAACTCCCAAACTCTAAGTTTTTCAAGTTGAGCTAATTCTTCTTGCATAGCTTCAACCAAACATGGATCTTGATGTGCTGCCTTAACATTCTTAGGTTCTACTTGTGAAATGAAACCAGAATATAAACACTCAGTTATCAATCCAGTGTCTTTCACTTCACAAAACAAACTAGTTAGATCCTTATTCAACTGATTTCTAGTTCGAACAGGTTCTGTAGCATTACCAAGAATATTCTCAACTGGATGATCCTTATTAACTCGATATTGAGGAACCGAATCAACATTCAGACTTTCTCCTAAATTTGTTTTAATCTGAAACTCAGGAGAGCTAAAATCATCTTCCGATTCTTCAGAAATAAGATCATCATCAGGCAGTGAAACCTTTGACGGAGATGGTGGTGTAGTTTTCTCGGGTTCACTATCATCTGAATCTGGTGTCTTATTCTTGTCCTTACCACTTTTATCAACAACAGTAGTAGACTGAACTTTGGTTGGAATAGTATCGACATTTCGAGTAGGCGGAGATGTAGAAGTATTATCCATGTAATCTCTTACAATAATCACATCATCAACTGTCTCAGCATCTGAATAAGAATCAGGACTATGTAGTGAACTAAATACACTATCATAATCAAAGTTTTTGCCAGTTCCAGAATGAATAGCGGGCTTATGACTGACAATCTTGACATTTGTTCCCAAATCAACTTTGTCGGTCTGTTTGTTGTAAACCCGTCGAATTGATGTTCCCGGTTTATAACCCATGAGAAATCCCCCTTCAACCTTTGGATCAAACTTTGACTGAGGTAGATACTTCAAGAAGGTACACGTTTCACCAAATGGTTCAACATTCTGTAAATTCGGTTTCTTCTTATGTAGAAGCTCATAACATGTCTTATTATGACGCTTAACTACAGTAACCCTATTTAAAATATGACAAGCTGTATCCACTGCCTCCCCCAAAACATAGTAGGAAGCCCTGAATCTGTAAGCATAGTCCTGGCTGTCTCGATTAGAGTCCTATTCTTTCTTTCAGCAACTCCATTCTGCTGTGGTTCATACGACGAACTGTATTGATGTTGGATTCCTTTTGACAAACAAAAGACATCCATCACATTATTCTTAAATTCAGTTCCTTTATCACTCCTGATTCTCTTAACACGAACTCCATAAATGTTTTCAGTTTCGACAAAGAAATTTATCAAAATCTACGGAGTTTCATCTTTCGATTTAAGAAAGAATACCCATGAGAATCTTGAGTAATCATCAGTAACCACCAAACAGTAGTACATCCCACCGATACTTCTTACATTCATTGGACCAAATAAATCCATGTGAAGTAACTCGAAAGGATTGGCAATAGAATTTTCTTGTTTCGGTTTATGTGCAGACTTTTGCTGTTTACCTTTCAGACAAGGTACACATTTGTCTTCCATTCCAAACCGTTTCATGGGAATGCCGTCAACCAAACCATGTTTGACAATGTCATTCATTTTTCGAAAATTGATATGTCTCATTCTTCTATACCATAGTAAAGATTCAGATTCATTTGCTTTCGTTAATAAGCAAACAGACTCCTTAGGATCATCAACACCTAACACAAGGCCATAGATGTCTCTCTTCCTAGGAGCTTTTAGCAGGATCCAGTCTTTAGGAATAACATATCCTGGTTTCAATATAAGTGCTTCTTTCTTAGTAAAATGGACATTGTTACCCTCATCACAAATCTGAGAAACACTTAATAGATTATGTGCTAACTGTTCCACATAATTGACTTTCTCCAGCATAATCTTCCCATTGACAACATCACCTTGGCCCGGGATGTTGCCGCCCTTGGGACCTGCGAAACTAACATACGAACCATTTACATCTTCATAACTGGACAACACATTCTTGTCCCCTGTCATGTGCCAAGAGCATCCACTGTCAACATACCAAAGACTAATAGTTTTCCTTGGTTCTCCCTGCACATCAGACAATAAGATGGTTAGTTTCTGAAGGGAACCCAAACCTTTTGAGGTTTAGGCTTTCCGAATTCATCTCTAATGATTAATTCAGTCCAATATCCATCGCTCTGCACTGGAGCCTTGGATGAGGATGGTGTCACAAACTGTTTCTTAGGTGAAGTGAAACGAGTCTTAGGAGGAGAATTCCTTGGTGAGTGAGTACCAAATCTAGGTTGACTCCCTAATCGATCATAGAATTTAGACGAACTATTAATTCTAGAAGGAGTTGATCGATTTTGTTGAGCCATCTTCCTAGGTGAATAACTACTTTGAGGTGTACGGGAACGACTCGGACTTACACTACTAGAAGTAGTATTCTGTGAAGGTCCCTATCGTTTTGGTGTCTTAGATCTATTGTCATGAGCAACAACGTCTGAGTCACTAGATCATCCAGAGGACATACCCTTTTCTGGACATCTTTTTTTCCTATTTGGACAGCAACTATAAACATGTCCTACTTCATAACAATAAAAACATGATTTTTTAGCTCTTGCTTTCTTAGCTTTAACATCAAACTCAGCTAAAGTCATGCCTAACCACTCCTTAAGTTCAATTGTGGCTGACTCTTCTTTTGATAAACCAGTTGACTCATTTTTATCCGAAAAATGTACCTTCTTTTGAGAATTCTTATGAGTCGAGTATGGAGTTAAGGGGACTCCACTAGATGTAGTTCATCCTTATTCCATACTTTATCAATCTTGTCATGATCTATCTTTTCAAAATCAATTTCAGTGGATGTAAAAACAGTGTCACATCCCTTCATTGTAAAACATTTAACATTCTTATTAACAGGACAAGTTGAATTCACTTGACTAGACCCTATGAGAGAAATAGCATCATAAACTCCATTTTTAGGATCTACTGGTTAGACAAAAGAGCTTTTCAGCTTATGTTTCTTGTTAAGCTCTTTTATTTTATCAATTGAGCTTTTACAATTTTTAGTAGTCTTAAGATCAACATTTTGATTTTCTGAGACAATTGGAGAAATTTCATCAATATCAACCTTCTCAGAAAGTTGTGTTAGAGATTCTGTGTAATTATCATTAAATGGACCTCTAACTTCTTTATAATTCAAACCTAAACCACTTTTATCTTTTGAATCCCGTGGTACAGGCTTTTGCATCTGCATTGATCTTATTAATTCAGATCCCCTAATTTGGTCCAATCTTGAATTAAGCTTAACTAGTTCCAGTTTTGCATCAACTAATTCTTTCTTTTTCTTAGAGAAGTCTTTAGTTAGTTGAGCATATTGCTCATTTCCCACTTTTCCATTAAGACTGACTCTTTTAATTATTCTTTCAAGGCAAGAATATCCTTCCCAGATGTACGAATCTTATCTTGATAAAGACTTTCTTATTTTACCAAACCAGAATTTTTGGCAAATAAAGAGTCGTTTTCTTTCTTAAACATGGAGTTTTGACTTGTTGAGTTAATAACAGATTTATTCAGTATAAACACCTCGAGTTTCAAATCTGACACCATTTTACAAATGTCAACAATAGAAAACAAAGAACAAGATACCTTCTGATCTGCAGCCTTGCAATCTGCCATGTATGCAACAAAGTCTTCAGTTTTCATACCTTCAGGTATCACGAAGTTCTTCATTTGTTCTTCAATGCTCTTCATAGAAATGTCATCAGCAGGACTCGATGACTTTTCCTTTTCTTTAGATGCTTTCACTACTGTCATAGGTTCACTCTTAGATCTCACAGTCTCAGCAACATTACGTACATTCTGCTTAACTATCTCAGATGCACTTTCTTCACTTAAGTATATAGCATAATCAATTGTTGCAGCTACCTCATTATATAATTCTACCATGTAGGCATGATTCGAGGTATCATCAGATTGTGTCTCCCATTGATAAGTACCATCCGGATTTTGAACAACAACGGCCTTTGACTCCAAAAATGGTGACGAAACTGTCTGTTGTGGTGTAGCAGGAAATGTAATCATTGCTTGAGTTTTCTGATTACTTGAAGTAACACCACCTTGATTATAATTTTGACGACTAGCTGTGGTATTGTCAATCCTCTTAGGTCGTTGACACTCTCTTGCAAAGTGACCAAATCCATTGCAATTGAAACATTTCAACTTGGATTTGTCAAAGCCTTTGGTGCCATTACCTATAGGTCTCCCAGTTCTCTGAGTGAATCTTCTGACCTTAATAGTGAGCATAGCTAGCTGCCATTGTAGATCCATTTCTTCCAAATCATCAGGATCTATTTGATTGTAATCCTCATCAATCACTGCAGGATCAGTAATCTTTCCTCCAATAAAATGCTTCATGAGCATTACAAAAGGCTGAGTAAACACTCATTCTACCTTCTGCAGAACTCATACTCATTGGCATACAGTGAAAAGATTGTACATTGCTCTTGACATTCGTATTTGCATTGTCATAAGCAACATATCCAGCAAGACCTTCAGCATCTACTATTGGTGTAGCTTCAGCACCACTTAGAAATGCATTGTTCCCCGAGCTAGAACTTGCTAAATGAACAGACTTAGCATGATACAATGATGGATCTTGAGTGAAATCCGAGTGTGTATCTTTAATTCTTCTTTTCATATCTCTGTTCTTAAGCTTGGAAACCACCTTTTCAAAATCCCATGAGCTATATTCTTGATCATCTTGAGTTGATGAACATAATCTGTCCATGTCTTAGGCAGTGAGTCCAAAAACTTATCGACTAGCTCAGTTTGAGGATAAACAACCTCAAAATATGACAACTCATTAGTCAAATGACTGAATCGAATAATAATCTCATCAAGAGATTCTCCTTTCAGTCCATTGAAAGCTTCATATTGGCGCTTCAGAAGTTTGATACGATTCTTCTTCAAGGTTACATCGCCCTCACAATATCTTTCAAGAGCGTCCCATAAATCCTTTGAAGTAGTGTATTTCTTGAACAAGTGTACACTATCTTGAGGTAAGGCCATAGTAAGAGTGGACAAGGCCTTTCCCTCAATTGCGTATCTTTTTCGTTCTTTAATCGGCATATCAGCATAAGTATACCTACCGATCACTCCATTCTTCTCATACGAAGGCCAATCAAAACCTTGAGTTATCACTAGCCACATGTCCATGTCAGTGAGACGAATGTAGTCTTCAAAACGTCTCTTCCACATCTAATAGTTTTGTGGCAGCTGGTATAGTTGTCATTTCGAATCCATTGAAAATCAAATCAAACGAAATAATAAGAAGTTCGTATGTTGCGAAGTAACACGAAGTACACGTGACACGAAGGACGCGAAGTCACACGAATTACACGTGACACGAGGTACTAAGACACGAAGTCACACGAGTTACACGTGACACGAGGTGACACACGTGACACGAACTAACTGCTGACGTAAGCAATACACGAAGTTCACCTCGTGTTGACGTAAGCACGAAGTGACACAAAGAAGAGCACGAAAATACTTTTAAACACGAATTTCGAATCGAATTTGCAAACAATAGCAAATCAAACGATCTTACACCTTCTGGTAATCAACCTTAGGGCTCTGATACCAAAATTAAAGTGCGGTTTAGACCGATTAAATCACGATCTAACAACATCTAAGTGTGCGGAATCCACTCAGATTTGTCTTTGAGGATTATGATTAAACATGAACATATAAACACGAATTACATAAAGAATAAGAGATAAGAACAGATGTAAAACTCGTGAATATCATTAATCATATGAATATTACACCAAATTGAGTATACATCTGACTGGCACGGGGTATAGATCTCTACCCCATGCGAGATGAATAGTTTCTGTTGCAACTCAAACCATTAACCTACAATTGTAACCTAATTCTAGTATATATAGGCTGTAGAAACGGGCTGGACTTCAATCTCGTTCATGGGCTTTAAGCCCTAATGCACGAACTAGCAACTTCGTGCTGACGTCATCACGAGGTGATGATGACGTCATCACGACCTTGAAGGCATCTTTTCTTCTTCATAATCAGCCCATAGATTTGCATTGCGACGGACAATAAAAGGTGCTCAGAAATTGCATCTACAATACGTGATTGTGCTGAAAGGAAGTTAATAGTCCTAGAAAAGGTGTCGAGTGACTTTAATTTAGCTGATCTATTCACTAAGGCTTTCGACCGAACTCGTTTCAAGTTGCTAGTCCAATTGATTGGAATGAGAAATCTATAGTAACAGTGTCTCTCAACAGGAACTTTGTAAAATGTGTCTATGTTTGTGTCGTATTGTATGTGAGTCATATAGAGTCATAAAAACAAAATAAAAATGAGAAAAACCGGAAAAGAAAAAGAAAATAATAAAAAAGAGTAAGGTCACTGTGTGAAGACGATTAGACGTGACGATACTTTAGCTTTTAAGCCTACTTAATTGTACTTTAAAATTGCTTTGTTCAGTCATACCATTATATAATGTATCGATAGGCACAAAGTACCAAAGTTTCCTTATAATCTGAACTTTAATGTATACAATGTTCTTATGGGAAACATATTCAGATTTATGGCTGAGAAGGCCAGCTCTGTATTTAGAGTCTGGTCCTTAAATCTTACGAAAGATCTTGCATTGTAATTATGTATATTTGGTTTTTATATACAAGGTCTCGGGTACATACATGTGTATGTATTGCTTCCTTTTCGGACGTATGTTTGTGACAAGATATGCATATATCTTATTAATCTTTTGAAAATTATGGAGCTAATGTTGCCTTTGAGATTCAGACAAGTAAGTCCTTGGGGTGTCTTTGTATACCTAGCCTACCTAAACCTTCCAACCTGGGATAGGTTGTCAGAAAGCGCTTTAAAATGATGTCACAAATATGCAAGTACTTAGCATTATGCAATGTTGGGTATATTTCCGATGACTCAAGTTATGTCGCTCTGCATGTGAGGAATGACCGACGTGTCACAGCTGACTTGATTCTTAAAGACCATCTCCCTATAGTTACCAAATGACTTAATCTTAGTGCTTGTGTCGATTGTGAGAGTATATCTGAATGGCGGTCACTTAAGTTCGCAAACTTGATTAAGTGACATATTAGGTGATCGACATCGAAGTACCGATCAAAAATAAATACCTAAATACCTTATACTTGATTAAGTGACATATCAAAAATAAGACTTGTAGACAGTAATAAAAAGGCGCATCCCTCCAGGCTCCTGGATCCTTGAAATAACTAGTTTAACAAACCCTATGAAGTATTTGTTCCAAATCACATAGACATAATTTGTTAAGTTGAAATAAACTATTTTCGGCACAACCTATGTTTACCACTAAACTTCTCTTAATCCCTAATCTAGTTGGACTCGGCACAAATTGTTGACTCGCAATAGACTGTCTTACGATAATCAAATAACAACTTAAATAAACAAATGTTCAAGTACTTACATAAATCACCAACGAATAACCAATGTTCATACAAATAAATAAAAGGTTTGCTAAACATAGTTAAACAAGAATCATTCACCGGGAGAGATAACGAGAAGTTTAGCCGGACATCTTCATCTTCAAATCTTCAATGGTTGATAGAGAAAATCTTTGATGCATGAGCGGAATAATGATTGGAATGATTATGAATGATTATGGAGGGTATGGGTGTTATGGGGGTGTTTCAAGGGTTTAGATCTGATGAAAATACCCTAGAAACAACTTAGAAGTCGTCTAGAATATGTGTCCCCCGGCCCTATGGTTTTAGAGGGGTATTTATAGGTTTTCAGATAAACCCTAGCTGAATCGACCTTGGGAGCGGTGTTGGCAGAAGTCCCAGCGAAGCTCATGGAGTGGGAGCGGCGCTCATGAGGTTCGAGCGGCGCTGGTATGCTTCAGGATCATTGCAGCGGTGCTGGCTAGACTCCAGCGGTGCTGGTGAGTGTCAGGATGACTTCCAGCGGCGCTAGAGAGAAATGAGTGGTGCTGAAGGCTTCAGGTTCAACACGAAAGATGTAGATCTTTCACTTGCCTTTCCATGGATAACTTACTCATCCGAAACTGAGTCCGTATGAAGAAGTTATGCCAAAAATACTAACACATGGTCATTAGCTTCACGTTGGCATAAGTTTCTTCATCTTAAGTCTTGAATCTCGATCCGAATCTTCATCGAACCATCATTTATCTTTCTTTAAGTCCTTTATCACCATTTCTTGACATTTTCCTTCATTCCACGAGCAATGAACCTGAAATCACATATACATGCCATTAAGTATCATAAGTTTACTCAACGGACTATAAAATGACCAAAAGTAGTGTGGTAAAAGTCTATATGATTGTCTCTCATCAAATACTCCCACACTTAAGCTTTTGCTTGTCCTCAAGCAAATTGTCCAAAAGAAAAATAAAACATTAAAGTACTGAGCGAACAACTTAAGTGACAAAACTTTTCTACTTTTCAAACACTCAAAGGCTAGTCATGCAATTTGTTTTTGAGAAAGCTTAAGACAAAATCGGTAAGCTATAGCCAGAGGCAAGATAATTGGTCAATCAAAACTAAAAGCTAACTTTTTATTTGTGTTAATACCTCTAAAACAGTTCTATACTTCCACATGTATTACAACTCAATCTTACTACTTTTTGCTGACTAGTTAAGCACTTAAATTAAAGGTTTGTATAGCAATTAGAACTACTAGCTACTAGCAAGGCATTCATGTTTCAAAGTGTGTGTACTTGTGAGTAACTACTTAGATATACTCCTACACTACAATCATGCTCGCTAACTACATACTAAAGCAGTCATACAATATTATCATCTTTAATAGTTGAGACAGCAGTGACCAGGTCGGTGGTTCCCCACGAGCAGAGCGACATAACTCAACTAATGGTTCACATCAAGACAGCGGTGACAGGTCAGTGGTTCCCCACGCGCAGAGCGACATAACTTGATGCATTTAGATTTTACTCGTTAATAGTTCTTTGAACTTATTTAATCTACTTATTGCCTTTCTTAAAGATACTACATTTTTCATGCAATAGACATTATCAGAGACCCCATGACTCATACTCCTACTCCGCATGCAACTAGTTCACATTAAATAGTGTAAGAATTAAGGCGAACCGTACATCTAAACTAGTTCCTACACAAGCACGTATAATTAAGTCCAATTGCTAAGCCTATTAAAGTCCGGTTAAGTGTGCTATGGCAAACATAATCGCATACAGTTTCAGTCTAAGCTCTAATCCAGTTGGAAGCATGAACAACCACAAATCTACATTTAAGCTAATAATTTTAACTAACCGTTCATCTACCAAAGCTAATATTGCTTAGTTATTGTCATCTTTTGTCTACTAGCAAAGCTTATTTCTCAAAAACAAGAAAAAAATTTAAATTTTTGCATGAAATAAGTAGAAAATTTTAAAAATTGAATGCATTAAACACCGGGTTTTCCTATTCCCTCCCCTCACACTTAAATTGTACAACGCCCTCGTTGTACTAGACAGTAAAAGCAAAGGGGAAATAGGAAAAACATAAATGAAAAGATAAAGAATAACGAAACTTCCCGGGTTTAAACAGTTGGAGATGGCAAATATGAAAAGCCCTAAATCTGCCAACCTAGCCCCAGCGGCGCTGGGAAATCTCCTGAAGGTGCCAGCGGCGCTGGCAATGATCTAGCGGCAGTGGCGGGTTTCCTGTAGGATTCAGCGGCGCTAGCTAGTGTTCCAGCGGCGCTGGCTGCTCCGTTTTGTTTGTGTTTCCTTGTTTTAGCTCCATATTTTCCTACATAAATCTCCCAAACTTCAATCTTGACTACATATAGCTAAATCAACTCAAATCCTTCCCCAACTTTGAACTTTTCAAAGAAATGATCAAAGTTGGTTGCCACACGATGAACAAAGTATTTATTTATGACATGACTCTAAAAATAAAAAGACTCGAAACAACTAAAATAATGGGTTGCCACCCATTCAGCGCTTAGTTTAATGTCATCAGCCCGACGATACCTGGTTAGAACTTAATTGAAAGTTTCGGATGGCACAAAGTGTACCACCTTGATGTACAAAATCGAGCTTTAAATTTATAAACTAAAACTACCGAAAAACTCACTACTGCGCACTCACAGGCAGTGGACCCGATTGTTTGTAATATAGTTGAGAGGTAAGTCTGAGTTCGTTCGCAGGGTGCTGTGAAATGATTAGTTGCTTATAAAACAGTTTGGAAAACGGGTGTTGCTTCGAAATTCCTTTTGACAATTAAATAAATTGGTTTGCAAAATGATTGCATAAATTTAAAAGAACAGTTCAGACAATATAATTAAAAGTCATCTACCTTGACTTCTCTTGACTGCAAATGTGATTGCATTTAACGAAGAACAAATTCTCAAGAGTTTAAAAGTAGTCGTGACTAGATTAAGCTATACACGTGGTACCATCAACCGTGCACAAATTATTGAATCACCTAACTACTAGTCGAATTACCCAAGCCGGTACCACCAAAACCAAGACAATCCTTCTAATAGTTAGTTTGATTGACTGTCAAATTATTAATTGAACTTATGTGACAATAACGTGGTACCACTAACCGATATCAATCACGTTGACAAAATTAATCTTTTCTTAAAACGATATTCACTATCATACCATGAACTAGTGATAATTACTTATAGACAAATAACCGTTTTAAAATCACATACGCATTCAACTGGTACCACCAACGAAGAATCATATGCAGCCATTATCGAAATTAATTAATGAAAAGAATTAATATCATCAAGATCACAGAACAACGATGATTAACTAAATCCTTTTGAATTAAAAATATTGCAATCACATTATCCGTCTAGTTTCATCAAGGTGGATGATTAAAAAGTTAGCCACTCATGATCAATTCACAATATTGAATAAAATAGAAGAGAAACATGATGTACCAATTGTTTGAAGAAATAAAATGCAAGAAAATAAGTAGATACGATCTAGATGTGTGCCCGTGAATCTTCAACGAATCCGCCTAAGAAATAATCTTGATTGAAGGAAGAAGAACCCTTGTAGAACAGCTCCTAGAAAGATTTTTGATAACTCTTTTCGAACTAGGGTTTTTTGCTTTTATACTCCTCCCAAAATCTGATGCAGAAACAAGGCAGGTATGATTCCCCCGTGCACCCACTGCGGCGCAGTAGGGTTAAGACTTCCCTCACTGGGGCGCAGTGAGGTATTGGTCGTCGTTGACTTCGGTTGACTACGGCGCAGTGGTTCGTGTGATCACCACTGCTGCGTAGTATAATCCACGGCTTATTTTCTTCTTCAACAGACTGCGGCGCAGTCCTTCTATTGCCATCCCCACTGCGGCGCAGTGGGGTTTTGTTCATTAATTTCCGTGGTATTTGGCTGCGGCGCAGTGGGCTAGTGCATCCCCACTGCGGCGCAGTCAAGAGCTTATACAGAGCCAACTTGTTTCGATCTCGATTACTTGCTAAGCTCTGCCGTCTCGTCCACTCAAATCAACTCTCATCAGTTTAACGTACTTCCTGGCCATCAATCACCCGAAAATGTACCAAATGGACGCGTAACCTGTTTAGAACCTGTAAACAATAACAAACACCATAAACGCGCCAAATGCATACAAAAACGACTAAAAACAATTATTAGAATGGCCAATAACGATGTGGGTAATGGGTATAAATTAGTCACATCAAATCCCCCCACACTTGAGCATTGCTTGTCCTCACGCAAATCTAGAATTTAAGAAAAAGTAATCCTTGACAACCCAAACTATCAAACAAATGACAAGTATCAAAAAGAAGCAACACCAAGCATGTTAAATGACAGAAAATGGGTGAAGCAGTTTTAATCTTGAATGAAAACTCAAAATGTTTGACAATACCTGAACAATCCGCAAGCCATGATAATCAGCTAAGCATAAATGAAAACAAACGATCCTATCAATATCATTCTACTCCAACAAACTTACTTTCGGGGTTGAATATATGAAGAATCACTCATAGCTCAGTTGTGATGTATACTCTTTTACCATAGGCTTGAACCAGGATCGTCACTCCACCATTAAGGCACAAGGATCAAGTACATTGTCAAAATAGGCATTAAGGGTGGTTTTAAACTAAACTATGTATAAGGAATATGTACAATAGGACATGGGAAGTTCATTGATTTAAAGTGAAAGGTAAGAGTTTAAAGTATAAGTTATAATGAATATGAACAAATTAGTCTAATCAATCCATACCATTGATTGCCAACAAACCACTAAACCATAACATGCTTTCCCGAGAACACCTCCAAAATACCAGGGAAGCCCGACACCATTGTGGTGTATCAACTTCAAACAACTTATAATCAACCAAATCTTCCAACATGAATGATACAACAACTTCCTAGACATTTAAAGTTGAGAAATAACTACTAGTAGCCCAAGTTCTTTCCTTTCCTCCTCTTTTTTATTTTTTTTTTCTGTTTTTCAATTCTATTTATTCTTTTTGAACCATTTTTACTCTACTAGTAGATACCCTCTTACAATGATAAACATGCCTATAACACTTCACTTTCTTTGTTTGAACAATCCAAGACAATCTTCAATAACTTAACCCATTGAAACTCTCCCAAACCATCCAAACAAACCAATGACAATCAATGGCCCCCAAGGTTAGACTAACGGTATAATGAGGTAAAGTTTACATGAACAAGTGGATTTATAAAGTGGAAGGGTAAGTTATGGTGATGTATATGTGTATATATTGCTAAGGTATAAAAGAAAAGAAAATTGTTTGAATATAGACAAGTATAAGTATAAGGTTGTATACTAGGGATATGGATATACAAAAGAAAAATGAAAAGAAGGAAAGAAAAAGTATGGTCAAACCTAAATGCCAATTCGTCATCCAATGTACTCGTCACGATCACCGGGCCAAGTTCTAGAATCAAGACATCACCGGTATATTCTTATCAAGAAAAGAACCCGGAAATGGCTTAGAAATACCTCAAACACGCACATCTTAGTGCAGGGCATCAAAATGAAAACCCTTACCCCTGATTAAATCCAAGAGCCTAAGAGAGGGACGTATTTACGAAGCAAACAAACCAAAACCGTCACCTGACACACTATATATGAAATGATGAAATCTCACAATTGGGTGTTTTGGATATATATGAGTATGCAAGTAATGTTATCAATCCCGAAGGACTAGCCAAATAACCATTCAGGACACACTTCTCCAATTAAAAAATTTTTTTTTTTTTTGTCAAGGAAACATTTTGTAGTAAAATTGCTTAATAAGTAATCAATTAAGTGTGAAAAGCAATTTACCACAAGGACAAGTTCACTCAAGTTTAAAAATCAATATCAACTTCTATTATCCCGCCAAATTGATAGCACCAGTTTCAAACATGCACATCACAGTTAAGAGCTCAAAAGAGAAACTCAAACCCCTAGATGGAATCCAAAGGCCTACGAGAGGGACATATCAACAAAACTGATAGAAATCTCAATGACAAAACAACAAAAGTGATATACCCGGTAGCTTAAACCTATTTGCAACCCCCCCACACTTAAGATGGACAATGCCCTCAATGTCCATATTCGGTCAAACAAAGGTAAATAGGGGTAAGCGACATAGAAAAATAAAAGCACATACCGGAATGAGGACACATTTCATTTTGAAACAAGTTATCGACCCCGTGTCACAAATGGCACTTCCGAAATAGGAAGGACATTTTGGTTGGCGGGATAAACAACTTGTGCCAAAACGGAAGGTGCGAGAGTAGTGTGTGCATCAAACATAGCAATACAAATAAGGCGTTGAACTTACTACCAGCATACGCACACCATCACACAATCAATACATTGATGCCATAGAATAGATGGGAAGAGAATCCAAGGGGTTCCCCCCACACTTGAGTTGCGCTATAGCCATCAAATGTAATAACCTGCTCAAATTCCATCAAAGCAACCCAAAATAGATCAAAGCAATATGTATATCTACTTATTCATGCAACGACTAAAAGAAAAAGAAACAAATACAATGTTCATCACCCCGTAGGGTGGATACCAACACAAACAAAGAAAGAAAGTAATGTATTAGAATACGGTAATCCATCAATCAGCATGAATAAATATCAACCAACATATGACCCCATCCCACGGTACCGGATAGAAGTCGTCCTCATCACTGCTGCTGTCCGTGATAACCATACGGAGCTCCTGGCGGACTAAACAAATCATCCACCCAGCTGGTGGCCTGCTCTGGTGTACCTCCTGAACCTGAGCCTCCATATCCGCCACCCGGCTGATCACCTCCCTGTCCAGAACCTCCAGCAGCATATCCTTCTGAGCCTCCAGCAAAATCAGCAAATCCAGAGCTAGCACCTGTAAAGAAACTAGGCATGGAGGAGGATATCCCAGCATCACCACCCGTGTATCGACCGAACTGAACAGGGCCTCGGGGAGATACTCCCAAGTCATGTACCCGAAGGGACATCTGGGCTGGCGTGAAAAAGTAAGAACCGCCATCCTGTCGATACGATGGGACACGGATAGGTGGAGGGCTGAAAGGTGGAATCGGGTCAGGCAGCACAAACTCCGTCCCAGTGTACTAGGCCTGCCACATCGACTGATAGTAATCAAGGGTGTAGTTAGTATGGGCCTGCTGTGACCCTAACCAACTCACCTCCTGATCCATACGCCGCTGGTAGTCATCGAAAGCCTGGCGGCTAGCCTGCTGCCCCTCGTAGATCTGCTAGAGCTGGGTGCTCAACGGGGTCAAGTCAATACCAGTGGGAGCCCGCCTCCTTGGTTGTTCCTGTGGAGCATCCCTCATCTCAACATCCTCAGCTCCCTCCACAAGTGGAGGCGGTGCAACAAACCCAGTATCATCCAGCAGCCTAGAGTTCTCCGTCGGCGTCATCTTCTTCACAATTTTAGCCCTCACTAACTCGGTCTCCGTCAAAGTCTCCTGAAAGATAGGGGGCGAAAGATCGGTCTGGCACTCATCCGTGTCAAAAATGCCCATGCGCCGATAGATCATAGTAACAAAGTGCCCCAAAACTAGCTCCGAGTCGGAGTGGTTCCACATCCTATCCAACACAACAATGGGGGCCAAAGCAAACCTCCTAGGCGCCCCCTCAGCAAACAACTTCATCAACCAGAGATCAGTCTGGTACGCCTTGTCCCAGTGAGTGGACCGTTGTACCAGAAACGTTACAATCATGCGATGAAGCATCCTCAATCGCACACTTCTGATCTTAGAAACACTGCCTGACCCCCAAACGGCCAAGCTTCACCACCAGTAATCCAAGTCCAGTACAGAGGAATGGACTCACCATCAAAGACCTGCTTAACATATAGGGCATGTCTCAACAAACCCCGAAACTCGCTGCTCTTCAACAGAGTGTACATCCCAGTATAATAGCCAAACTGGGCAATAGATATCTTCCTCGCAACACCCCCACAGTAGAAGGTCACACAACGCTCCTCAAATATATCCTTCACCTTATTCAACTCCTTCGTCACCTTCAGAGTTGAATAGAACTCCAAACACAACTCCCTATAAACAGGCTCCCGGTTGTTGAACACATTCTGCCACATATCACTCGCAACCAACCTATCCCCAACCTAAGCTTCTATCCTAAACCACCCATTAATGTCGGCTTGAATGCCGAAATGCTGAGCGGCAGTGGGAGCAAGATATGTAGGTGGACAGACCACTTCCTTGTGGATGGAGAACAACCCATTGAGAAAGTTGTTCTTGTCGGGTTGTTTAACCCTGCTAAATTCCAACCATGTATGCTTCTCATTCAACTGCCCTGGCCACAACTTGAGTGTTGGCGCTTCTACTGCCTCCCAAGAAGCTTTGGCTTGTTTCTGGGCCGACCCGCTTCCTTGGACCTCCTCGACTTGCTTCCTCTTGTCGGTTCCTGAAGCATCCTACAAAAAATCATAAGACAAATAAACATGTTAAACGTGGAATACAAACCAGGAACCGTATTAAAAACAAAGAAAAATTCGTTCAGGAAAATGCCCCACTGCGGCGCAGTGGGCATCAATACCCCCTCACTGCGGCGCAGTGAGGCTAAGTCCCAAGTTGGCCGAGGTATACCACTGCGGCGTAGTGGTCTGAAGCAACCCTCACTGCGGCGCAGTGGGGTTCTGAACACGTGTGGGTCACAAGCTTTGGACTGCGACGCTGTGGAACAAACCCACCACCACTACGGCGCAGTCACCTTGAAGTTCTGGGCAAGTTCATTGTGTTCATCACGAATTTACAGAAAAAGGGTGCAATAATCCAACTAAATAGCAATCTTTCAACAATTTAGCATTACAAATCCTTCCATTAACCTCCCCCACACTTGTTCATCAAAAAGCCCCAATTTTTTTTCTAAACCCTAGGTTTAATTTAGACTCAAATCCGGATGAACAAGTGTTAGATTCGTGAAATTGAACACTACATTATCATACCTAGACCTTAATTAACAAAACCCACCAACTAATTCAACAATTACACACAAAAATCTAAAAATCAAAATTAAAAGATTAAAAGGAAAATAAACAAGAAAAACTTACATTCTTTCCCATGGTAGTGATGGATAATTGATAATCTAAGAAGAGAAAGAAAAAGAATGCAAGAATTTGGTGGATAAGGGGGAAATTTTCAGAGTTCTTGGAAGTTTTTGAAAAAGCTTCAGTTTCTTGCCTTTTTAGAGAAAGGGATAAGAGATTTTGAATATGTGTGGTGAAAACAATACCCCCTTTCCTTTTTTACTTTAAACACCCGATCCCTTCTGACCAGTCAACACGCCCACTGCGGCGCAGTGGGCTAAGGCTTTCCTCACTGCGGCGCAGTGAGGCTTAGAGAAACTGGTGTCGAGCTTTTGGACTGCGGCGCAGTCCTCCCCTCACACCCCCACTGTGGCGCAGTGGGCTAATGATTAAGTTAAGCCGTGGAAATGGACTGTGGCGCAGTCGGTTGTACCACCCCCACTGCGGCGCAGTGGGGGACTTTTCCAGAAAAAATATTTCGGTTTTAAACACAAACTTACCTCAATCGCTTCACACCACTTCTGAACCTGCACATTCTTAACAAAACAGATTAGACCTATCTAACGAATAAAAATCAAATTGACAAAACAAAATTAAACACGGGTTGCCTCCCGAGAAGCGCTTAATTTATTTACGAGTCGTGAGCTAGACTCGATTACCATTTCAAGTTTGTGAATCAAAAATGGGGATTTCTTCAACCATCCCCTCCTCCTGTTCTTCTTCCAAATACAATTTGAACCTATGACCATTGACAATGAAAGACCCATTTCCATCCCTTTTAAGAAGTTCGACATACCCGGACGGATACACATGTTTAATTACAAAAGGACCTATCCACCTAGAAGTTAACTTTGGTTGTTTGATTTTAAATTTCGATAAAAACAACAAAACTTTTGCACCAACCTTCAACTCCTTTCTACGGATCCTTTTATCATGGTAAACTTTGGTTTTTTCTTTATAAAGTCTTGAATTTTCATATGCACCTAATCTAAGCTCATCGAGCTCATGAAGCTGGAACAACCTAAGTTCACCGGCCTCCATCATGTCTAGGTTCAAATTCCTCAACGCCCAATACGCCTTGTGCTCTAATTCAATCGGTAAGTGACAAGTCTTACCATAGAGCAATTTGTATGGCGTAGTGTCAATAGGCGTCTTAAAAGCGATCCTAAACGCCCACAAGGCGTCATCCATCTTTTTCGACCAAACCTTGGGGTTATCCCCGACTGTTTTTTTCAAAATTCTTTTCAATGCCATGTTGGTGTTTTCTACTTGACCACTGGTCTGTGGGTGATAAGAAGTTGAAAAGTAATGATGAACACCATACTTCTTAAGAACCTTATCTAGTTGATGATTAGCAAAATGTGTTCCACGATCACTAATTAAGGCTCTAGGGCAACCAAACCTACTAAACAACTGTTTCAAGAATTCAATGACTACCCTCGCGTCGTTTGTAGGCAAAGCGTTGGCTTCGGCCCACTTAGACATGTAGTCAACAGCAACTAGGATGTACTGAAACTTGTTAGACGGTGGGAATGGTCCCATGAAGTCTATGCCCCAAATATCAAAAACCTCACATACCTGAATCCCTTGCTGTGGCATTTCATCCTTTTTTGTGATGCTTCCTTGGCGTTGGCAAATGTCACAGGTTTCAACCAACGTTTGGGCCTCTTTGAAGATTGTCGGCCAATAGAAACCTGCATCAAAAACCTTTCTACCTGTAACTGACGGAACGTAGTGACCTCCGGTTGGCCCGTAATGGCAAGCATCCAAAATCTCTCTAGTTTCAGCTCCCACAACACATATTCTGACCATACCATCTGCTCAGATTCGAAACAGATATGGATTATCCCAGAAGTAATGCTTAGCATCCGATATTAGCTTCTTCTTCTGTTGACCTGAGAAATCATTTGGTATTTCACCTGCAACCAAATAATTAGCAATGTCAACAAACCAAGGACCTTCATCAGAATTAGAAATGACATTCAAATATTCATTGGGGAGGTGATCCTTAATCTCCCCATCCTGAAGCTCCTCCCGGTTTGGGTCCTCCAACCGGCTCAAGTGATCAGCTGCTAAGTTCTCGCCACCTTTCTTATCCTTGATTTCGATATCAAATTCTTGCAACAATAGAATCCATCGAATAAGTCAAGGCTTTGCATCTTGCTTAGAAAACAAATACTTCAAAGCAGAGTGGTCAGTGAAAACAACAGTTTTACTTAGTACTAGATATGACCGAAACTTATCAAATGCAAAGACTACCGCAAGTAACTCCTTCTCTGTAGTAGTGTAATTTTGCTGGGCGGGATTCAAGGTTTTACTAGCATAGTAAATTGTCTTGAAATGCTTATCATCCCTTTGCCCAAGCACAGCTCCAACAGCATAGTCACTAGCATCACACATCAGCTCAAACGGCAAATTCCAATCCGGTCCAACCATAATAGGAGAGTTGGTCAACTTCTCCTTTAATACCTGAAAAACACTTAAACAAGATTCATCAAAAACAAAAAGGACGTCCTTCTCCAACAAGTGGGTCATCGGACCAGTAATCTTAGAGAAATCCTTAATGAATCTCCGGTAGAAACCGGCATGGCCAAGGAAACTACGTACCCCTTTCACATTGGAAGGCGGGGTTAACTTGGCTATCACATCAATTTTGGCCCTATCAACTTCTATTCCGGCCCTAGACACCTTATGACCTAGAACAATTCCCTCGGTCACCATGAAGTGACACTTCTCCCAATTCAAAACTAGACGAGCCTTTTCACACCTAGTCAACATCTTATCTAGGTTATGCAAACAAGACCTAAAAGAATCCCCGAATACCGAGAAATCATCCATGAAAACCTCCATTGAGGTTTCAAGCATGTCCTAGAAAATAGCTATCATGCACCTTTGGAAGGTGCCCGGGGCATTACACAAGCCAAAAGGCATTCGCCGGTAAGCAAAGGTACCAAATGGGCATGTAAAAGTGGTCTTTTCTTGGTCTTTCGGGTCGATGGGTATTTGGAAATACCCGGAGAGCCCATCCAAGAAACAAAAATATTCATTTCCGGCAAGTCTTTCCAACATTTGATCAATAAATGGGAAGGGAAAATGATCCTTACGGGTGGCATCATTCAACTTACGGTAATCTATGCAAACCCGCCAACCTGTGACAGTCCTAGTGGCCAAAAGTTCATTATTTTCATTTTCAATGATCGTCATGCCCCCCTTTTTGGGAACACAGTGGACGGGACTTACCCAAGAACTATCAGCTATCAGGAAAATGATCCTTGCATCTAACAGTTTAATCACTTCTTTCTTAACCACCTCCTTCATATTTGGATTAAGCCTCCTTTGTCTCTGGACAACGGGCTTAACATCATCAACAAAATCTATCTTATGCATTCAAAAATCAGGACTAATACCTGGAATGTCGGTGGTTTTCCAAGCAAAAGCCCGCTTATGAGCTGTAAGCACGGCTAAAAGAAGATTTTTCTCGTCACTCGAAAGTGCGGACGAGATAACAGCGGGCAAAGAGGATTTACCTGCCAAGTAAGCATACTCCAAGTGGGTAAGCAATGGCTTGAGCTCCAGATCAGTAGGGGGTACATCAACCGAATTTGGCAACCTTGAGCTTCCATCAGCAACCACCTTTTCAAAGCTCTCATTTTCTGGAGGTGTCTCATCCATATCAAGCGTCATCACCTCTACAAACAAATCATCATCACCAATATCTCCAGCTCCTAAGCAAACGAGCTCCTCATCAACTTCTGTTTCCATGAATCCTGAAATTCTTGATCCAAAGCATCATCAATTACGTCAATCCTGAAACAAGATTCATCAGTCGAGTAAGAATGCTTAATAGATCGTTCAACATTAAACACTATCCTATCCGTACCCACACCCAACGAAATTTCCTTATCTTTCACCCGGATGATAGCATCCGCGGTGTTAAGGAATGGTCTACCTAAAATCAAGGGTACCTTAGTGTCTTCTTCCATTTCTAGGATCACGAAATCAACAAGAAAAACTATATGACCCACTTGGACAGTCATGTTCTCAGCAATCCCAATGGGATACTGAAACGAGTGGTCAGGTAGTCTTATACTCATACGAGTAGGTCTCAAGATACCGGAAGCCAACTTATTCCAAACCGAGTAAGGCATCAAATTAATACTTGCACCTAAATCTGCTAATTCCTTACAAGTCAAAGTACGAATGGAACAAGTAATAAGAAAACTCCCTAGATCCTCAAGCTTAGGCGGAATCTGTTGATTCTGCAAGATAGCAAAACACTCAGCATTGAGATATGTCGCCTTTACCTCATCCATCTTTCCTTTGTCTATAACAAGCTCCTTGATAAATTTCGCATAATTTGGCATCCCCTGTATCAAATCAACTAAAGGCACATTAATATGAACATTTTTTTTATCATGTTAACAAATTTGTCATAATTTTCCTTCAATTTGGCCTTCCTGAACCGCTGTGGAAATGGGACCTTAGGCTTATATGGCTTAGCCTCGGGTGTCACCGCTAGTTCCGGTGGGGTAACCGGAGTCTTCACAGTCGGTTGGTCTTCCATCACAATCTCCTCATCAACATCTTCAGCTTCTTCATTTCCTGTATCCTGCACACCTGAAACAATAACAATAGGATTAGGGGGAAGGGCATAGGATCTACCTGTACGAGTAGTAATGGCCTTCGCCTGTTCCTGACGAACAGGCGGTGGAGTGTACTTCTGACCACTGTTGGACCACTGTTGGATCCTTGGTTCTGCTTCAGATTCTACTGAGTGTTACTAGGCAAAGCACCCTGGGGCCTAGTTAGAGCAGCCATCCTGCTTTCAAGATCCTTAAAGTTAATATCCTAATTTTTGGCATTCATCTCCACCTTGCCATTAATCCTGTCTAGCCTCTCACTCAACTCCAGAGTATCCTCCCTTATATTCTGGATACTTGTGTTTGTCTCAATCTGATTACTCATCATCTGCTTCATCATCTCTCTCAGCTCGGCATTAGGATCGGTAATAGAAGAGGAAGAACCTGATCCTTGGCTTTGCTTAGTCTCCTACTGCTGTGGCTGACTTTGATAGTTGCTCTTTTGCCACCTGTTACCAGAAAAACGAGAAGTATTAGCAGGAAAAAAAGAGTCATAAGAATTGTTACCTGATGATCGATTCTGAAAACCGGTGTTTCTCTGAAAACCTCCTTGCTGATTCTGAACGAAATTAACATCTTCAGGTCCCCGGTTGGGACACTCTTCGGAATAGTGTGTGTCTCCACAATGATCACATCCATCCGCTAGCACCTTCACATCTCACTCTAGATATCCAAACCTCGATTCTTGGTTAGCAAACCCTTTATCCATCCTTGCCGATAAAGCTTGATTCTCATTAATGACACTAGAACTGTTGCTTCCATCGGCCCTTGCAACCTTACTTTGCTTGAATCGGCTCTCATTCTTCACAAACCTCTTATCATCCATGGCCGCATTATCCTTCACCATTCGCTCCAAAATGTCAAAACCTTCATTTGGAGTAATCTTGCTAAAACTTCCACCAAAAGCATATCCCATCTCTCTTTTAGAAGCTTTGGTTAATCCATCAAAGAACAATTCAACATACTTCTCCTTGGTCAATTCTTGACCCGGACAATTTCTCAACATTTCTTTAAACCGGATCCATGCATCTACCACATCTTCCCCATCTTCTTGCATGAAAGACCTAATCAAGTTTTCGAATTGCCTTTGAGTTCTAACCGAGTAAAACTCACCAATAAAAGCTTCCTTGAGTTGATCCCAAGTTGTAATCGAATTCTCGGGAAGATCATTAAACCAATCTTCGGCTTCCCCGGTAAGAGTGATAGGAAAGGTTTCAAGTTTCACGGCATTCATTTGGTTTTGGCCATATTGGTAGAGCCGTGCCAACTTCTCAAACCTCTCCAAGTGCTTATATGGATCCCACTTCTTCATTCCATCAAACTTTTGCTCTTCAATGCTCTTTAGATGATTCAGTTTCAAATTAAAGCTTTGATCAACCGCCGGTGTTCTAATGGCGGAACCACGGGCCGAAGGAATATTGCGGGCTCGGTCCCCATACTTGATGTCATTCATGTCTCTTGGTGGATTGTCACCCATCTCTTCTTTTACAAGTGCAAGCTCAAAGAATTCCTCTAGATAGAAGCCTTCTTCGTCCGAATCCGGTGGTGCTGTGAAGTTGATCCTACGTCTAGGTGGAGTTTTTAGTGGACTAAAAAGAGGTCTCCCCGAAGAACGCAAAATCATCAACTATTAAAGTATCCTGCAAAACACAACTAACACCACACGTCAAATGCACCTGTGATAGTTCAATAAAACAGGTCTAAACTAATAAAACAATTAACTTCCTCACGCGTGAGGAAGGATCAAACCACTAAATAAACAACTAAATCGGCACACAATCCCCGGAAGCGGCGCTAAAAACTTGATGTGCAAAATCGAGCTTTAAATTTATAAACTAAAAACTACCGAAAAACTCACTACTACGCACTCACGCGCAGTCCTTCTATTGCCATCCCCACTGCGGCGCAGTGGGGTTTTGTTCATTAATTTCCATGGTATTTGGCTACAGCGCAGTGGGCTAGTGCATCCCCACTGTGGCGCAGTCAAGAGCTTATACAGAGCCAACTTGTTTCGGTCTTGATTACTTGCTAAGCTCTGCCATCTCGTCCACTCAAATCAAATCTCATCAGTTTAACGTACTTCCTGGCCAATAATCACCCGAAAATGTACCAAATAGACACGTAACCTGTTTGAAACTTGTAAACACTAACAAACACCATAAACGCGCCAAATGCATACAAAAACGACTAAAAACAATTATTAAAATGGCCAATAACGATGTGGGTAATGGGTATAAATTAGTCACATCACACCTCCACGGTCATGGTTGCACCTTTCTCCAACTCATAACACAACTTCAATCGTTGGCCGTTGACCATAAATGGCTCGCCACCATCCAAATTCTTGATTTCCACCGCACCATGTAGTGTAACTTTGGTGACAACGAACGGCCCCGCCCATTTACTTTTGAGCTTACCTACAAACAACTTAAGACGAGAATTAAATAACCATACCTTTTGACCTACCTGAAACGACTTCCTCACTATATGTCGGTCATGAAAAGCCTTGGTTTTATCCTTGTAAATCTTGGAGCTTTCGTAAGCTTCTCGTCTCATCTCCTCCAACTTTGATAGTTGCAATTTCCTCGCTACTCCAGCTACATCCAAGTCCATGTTTACCTGTCTAATAGCCCATTTTGCACGATGCTCAAGTTCAACGGGTAAATGACAAGCTTTTCCATAAACAAGTAGATAAGGTGACATGTCAATAGGGGTTTTAAAGACTATTCGATATGCCCATAAAGCATCATCCAATCGTTGTGACCAATCCTTGCGGTCGGGTCGAATAGTTTTTCCAAAATTCGCTTGATTTCCCTATTTGACACTTCAACTTGTCCACTTATTTTTGGATGATAAGGTGTAGCAACTCTATGATTCACACCATAATGCTTAAGTAATTTTCCAAACTTAAAATTCTTAAAATGAGATCCACCATCACTAATAATAGCTTTGGGAATTCCATGTCTAGCAAAAATGTTTTTTTTGACAAACTTAAGCACTACACCATGATCATTGGTCCTAGTGGCTTCAGCCTCTACCCATTTCGAAACATAATCAACAGCTACTAAAATATATTCAAACCCAAAGGAAGTAGGAAAGGGACCCATAAAATCAATGCCCTACACATCAAAAATATCACAAAGTATAGAGTTCATGGGCATCATGTCTCTCCTAGATATCTGTAGATGCAGATTCGTGTGACAATCGCAACATAGATTTGATTATCGTCTATGTTTTAGGAACTATATTTGTAATCATTTAAATAAGAACCTTTGCTGGTATTTAGTGATTACATTTGAACATCAATATTATATCTGTTTATGTTTTGTTTTGTGTTTGTGTGTTATATATTGTTTTGCAGGTACAAGAACATAGAACCAAGGTTTATAAGTGTCGTAGGATGCTTAAACGATGGTTGGATGTTATGTACGAGCCAAACAAAGTCAAACAAAGAACCAAAGGGTCGAACCTCGTGCTAATGTCAGCACGAGGCAGGTCAATTGGTTTATTGTTTCGGGCTTAATCCTTCAATTAAGGCCGAAGCCCATACAAACCAAAACCCTACTAGTATAAATACAAACCTAATCTACGAAATTGGGAGTCAAATATATTCATAAGTTGATATAATCACGAATTAAGGCTACTTGTTGCTCATCTAACCTCCTACACGAACCACAAGCTTCGTGCATCACCTTAGGTTGGTTAATTGCTCATTAATCGACGGAAGGCAATAACAATCTAGTTATCTCAAGAGGATTCCGCACTCTTGACATAACGAATCACGTCTTATTTGATCCACGCAACAATAGGGTACCTTACAAGTGGTATCAGAGCCCTAAGATTGATTACCAGAAGGTGTAAGATCGTTTGATTTTCTATTCATTGCAAATTCGTTGCGAAATTCGTGTTATCTAGCATTTTCGTGATCTTCTTCGTGTGACTTCGTGCTTACGTCAGCACGAGGTAGACTTCGTGCAGTGCTTACATCATCACGACTTCGTGTCTGTACTTCGTGTCACGTGATATTCGTGTGACTTTGTGTCGTACTTCGTGTCACGAGATATTTGTGTGACTTCGTGTTGTAGCTCGTGCCACGTGATCTTCGTGTGACCTGCTTCGTGCCACGTATACACGAACCATATTATATAGTAACATTTTCGATTTTCAAAATAACTACCGTACCAGCTGCTGCAAACTCTCCAAATGCCTTACTTATCAGTCAGATGATCATGCACGATCATGAAGTTGGTCGTGGGAACACACCTCTAAAGTTGTTTCGTATAGAGAACTATTGGATGTGGAAAAGACGATTTGAAGATTACATTCGTCTAACTGATATTGATATGTGGGTTGTGATAACTCAAGGTTTTGATTGGCCTACTCATGAGAAGAATGGAGTAATCGGTAGATATACATATATCGATATGCCGATTGAAGAAAGGAAGAGGTACGCTGTTGAGGGGAAGGCTTTATCTACTCTTACTATGGCCTTACCTCAGGAAAGTGTACACTTGTTTAAAAAGTACTCTACTTCAAAGGACTTATGGGACGCCCTTGAAAGATATTGTGAGGGTGATGCAACTTTGAAGAAAAATCGTATCAAACTTCTGAAACGCCAAGATGAAGCCTTCAATGGACTGAAAGGAGAATCTCTTGATGAGATTATTACTCGATTCAGTCATTTGACCACTGAGTTGTCATATTTTCAGGTTGTGTATCCTCAGACTGAGTTAGTTGATAAGTTTCTGGACTCACTACCTAAATTGTGGACTGATTATGTTCATCATCTACAAGATGATAAGGAATATATTTCATGGGATTTTGAGATGGTAGTATCCAAACTTAAGAATAGAGATATGAAGAGAAGAATTAAGGATACCCACTCAGATTTTTCTTAAGATCCATCTCTATATCATGCCAATTATGTTCATTTGGCAAGTACTAGCTCAGGGAATAATGCATTTCTAAGCGGTGCTGAACCTACACCAATAGTAGATGCAGAAGGTCTTGTTGGATATGTTGCTTATGACAATACAAATTCGAATGTCAAGAGCAATGCACAATCCTTCCATGCTATGCCAATGAGTATGAGTTCTGCAGAAGGTAGAAGTAGTGTTTACTTAGCTTTTTGTACTGCTCATGAAGCTTTTATTGGTGGAAAGGTTATTGATCCTGCTTTGATCGATGAGGATTACAATCCAATAGATCCTGATGATTTAGAAGAAATGTATCTACAATGGCAGCTAGCTATGCTTACCATCAAGGTCAAGAGATTCACTCAAAGAACAGGGAGATTTGTAGGAAATGGCACTAAAGGTTTTGACAAATCCAAGGTGAAGTGTTATAATTGCAATGGATTTGCTCATTTTGCTAGAGAGTGTCAACGACCTAAGAGAAATGATAATACCGTTGCTGGTAGACAAAACTACAATCAAGGCGGTATTACTCCTTCAAACAGTCAGAGAACTCAAGCCATGATAACATTACCTGCTTCTCCATAACAAGCTAGTACTCCTCATTTTATGGAGTCAAGCAGTTGTTGTTCAAAATCCAGATGGTACTTATCAATGGAATACACAAATAGAAGATACCTCGAATCATGCTTACATGTTTGGAGTTTATGATGAGGTAGCTGCAACGATTGATGATCAGCGGTAAGAGAATCTGAAGAAAAGATAGAGTCATCTAAGCCAGTCGATGATAATGTTGGAGAGACTATTGAAGATCAAATGAAGAATTTTGTGATACCTGAAGGTATGACAACTGAAGATTTTGTTGCATACATGGCAGATTGCAAGGATGCAGATCAAAAGGTATCATGTTCTTTATTCTTGATTGTTGATGTATGTAAAATGGTGTCAGATTTAAAACTTGAGGTGTTCATTCTGAATAAATCTGTGATTAACTTAACTAGTCAAAATTCTGCCTTTAAGAAAAGAAAACGACTCCTTGTTCGCTAAAAATTCTGGTCTTGTTAAACAAGAAAGTCTTTATCAAGATAAAATTCGTGCATCAGATAAGGATATTCTTGCTTTGAAAGAAAAATTAAGAGAGTCAGTTCTAATGGAAAAGGTAGGAAATGAACAATATGCTCAACTAACTGAAGACCTTTCTAAAAAGGAGAAGGAATTAGTTGATGCAAAGCTAGAAATAGTTAAGCTTAATACAAGATTGGAACAAATTAGAGGATTTGAGTTAATAAGATCAATGCAATTACAAACACCTATACCACGGGATTCAAAAGATAAGGGTGGTTTGGGTTTGGATTATAAAGAAGTTAGAGGTCCTTTTAATGATAATTATACAAAGTCTCTAACGCAACTTTTTGAGAAAGTAGAGGTTGATGAAGTTGCTCCACCAGTCTCAGAAAACCAAAATGTTGATCTTAAATCCTCTAAAAAGTCGATTGATAAGATAAAAGAGCTAAACAAGAAACATAAGCTTGGAAGTTCTTTTGTTAAACTAGTAGATCCTAAAAATGGAGTTTATGATTCTAGTGCTCCAATAGGGTCTAGTCACGTAAATTCAACTTGTCCTGATGAAAAGAATATTAAGTGTTTTACAATGAAGGGATGTGATACTGTTTATACATCCACTAAAATTGAATTTGAAAAGATTGATCATGACAAGATTGATAAAGTATGGAATAAGGATGAATCTACATCTAGTGGGATCACTTTAACTCCATATTCGACCCATAAAAACTCTCAAAAGAAAGTACATTTTTTCATATAAAAATGAGTCAACTGGTTTATCAAAAGAAGAGTCAGCCAATATTCAACTTAAGGAATGTTTAGGCGTGACTTCAGCTGAGTTTGATGTTAAAGCTAAGAAAGTAAGGGAGAACAAGTCATGTTTTTATTGTTATGAAATAGGTCATGTATACAGTTGCTGTCCTAATAGGAAAAGAAGATGTCTAGAAAAGGGTATGTCCTCTGGAGCATCCAGTGACTCAGACATTGTGACTCACAACAATAGATCTAAGACCCCAAAACGATAGGGACCTTTACAGAATACTACTACTAGTAGTGGAAGTCCAAGTCGTTCCCGTACACCTCAAAGGAGTAATTCACCTAGGAATAAGATGGCTCAACAAAATCGATAACCCCCTTCTAGAATTAATAGTTTGTCTAAATTCTATGATCAATTGGGGAGTCAACCTAGATATGGTACTAATTTACCAAGAAATTCTCCTCCTAAGGCTCGTTTCAGTTCACCTAAGAAACAGTCTAAGACACCATCTTCATCCAAGGCTCCATTACAGAGCGATGGATATTGGACCGAATTAATCATTAGAGCTGAATTCAGTAAACCTAAACCTCAGAAGGTTTGGGTTCCCTTTAGAAACTAATCATCTTATTATCTTATGTGCAGGGAGAACCAAGGAAGCCTATCAGTCTTTGGTATGTTGACAGTGGATGCTCTCGGCACATGACAGGGGACAAGAAAGTGTTGTCCAACTATGAAGATGTAAATGGTTCCTATGTTAGTTTCGCAGGTACCAAGGGCGGCGACATCTCAGGCCAAGGTGATGTTGTCAATGGGAAGATTAAGTTGGAGAAAGTCAATTATGTGGAACAATTATCACATAATTTATTGAGTGTTTCTCAGATTTGTGACAAGGGAAATCATGTCCATTTTACTGAGAAAGAAGCACTTATTTTGAAACCAGGATATGTTATTCCTAAAGACTGGATCCTGCTAAAAGCTCCTAGGAAGAGAGACATCTATGGCCTTGTGTTAGGTGTTGATGATCCAAAGGAGTCAGTTTGCTTGTTGACTAAAGCAAGCGAATCTGAATCATTGCTATGGCATAGAAGAATGGGACATATTAATTTCCGAAAGCTGAATGATATTGTCAGACATGGTTTGGTTGAAGGTGTCCCCATGAAACGGTTTGAAATGGAAGACAAGAAAATTCTGTTGCCAGCCTATTTGAGCTACTTCACATGGATTTATTTGGTCCAGTGAATGTAAGAATGTATTATTGTTTGGTGGTAACTGATGACTACTCGAGATTCTCATGGGTATTCTTTCTTCAATCGAAAGATGAGACTCCACAGATTTTGATCAAACTTCTTTGTTGAAACTGAAAATGTTTATGGAGTTCGTATTAAGAGAATTAGAAGTGACAACGGAACTGAATTTAAGAATAAGATATTGGAAGTTTTTTGTTTGTCCAAAGGAATCCAACATCAATTCAGTGCACCGTATGAACCACAACAGAATGGAGTTGCTGAAAGAAAGAATAGAACTTTAATCGAGACAGCCAGAACAATGCTTGTTGATTCAGGGCTCCCTACTATGTTTTAGGGGAGGCAGTGAATACAGCTTGTCATATTTTAAATAGGGTTTTTGTAGTTAAGCGTCATAATAAGACATGTTATGAGCTTCTACATAAGAAGAAACCAAATTTACAGAATGTTGAACCATTTGGCGTACCATGTACTTTCTTGAAATATCTACCTCGGTCAAAGTTTGATCCAAAGCTTGAAGAGGGATATTTCATGGGTTATAAACCGGGTACTCCAATTCGACGGGTTTACAACAAATTGACCGGCAAAGTTGACTTGGGTACAAATGTCAAGATTTTCAGTCATAAACCCGCTGTTCATTCTGGAACTGGCAAGAATTTTGGTTATGATAGTGTATTCCGTTCACTACACGGTCCTGCTTCTTATTCAGATCCTAAAACAGTGGACGATGTGACCATTTTAAGAGATCATGTTGATTATGCTCCTATGCCTACATCCACTTCTGCTCATAATGTCGATACTACTCCAACCAAAGTTCAGTCTACTACTGTTGGTGAAAGTAGTAAGGACACGAATAAGCCAACAGATTCAGATGATAGTGAACCCGAGAACATTACACCACTTACTCCGTCAAAGGTTTCACTCCCTGATGATGATCCTATTCCTGAAGAATCAGAAGATGATTTTAGCTCTCCTGAGTTTTAGATTAAAACGATTTTAGGAGAAAGTCTGAATGTTGATTCGGTTCCTCAATATCGAATTAATAAGGATCATCCAGTTGAAAATATTCTTGGTAATGCTACAGAACCTGTTCGAACTAGAAATCAGTTGAATAAGGAACTGACTAGTTTGTTAAAAGACACTGGATTGATAACCGAGTGTTTATATTCTGGTTTCATTTCACAAATAAAACCCAAGAATGTTAAGGCAGCACTTCAAGATCCATGTTGGGTTGAAGCTATGCAAGAAGAATTAGCTCAATTTGAAAAACTTAGAGTATGGGAGTTAGTAGATGTGCCTAGAAGTACAGAACCGATTGGAACTCGTTGGGTATTTAAATGCAAACGAGATGACAAAGGGGTCGTTACTAGGAATAAGGCATGTTTGGTAATTCAAGGGATTGCACAATGAGAAGGATATGACTATAACGAAACTTTTGCACCAGTTGCTAGGAATGAAGCTATAAGGTTATTTTTAACCTATGCTAGTTTCAAGGGTATAAAGGTGTATGGTGAAGTTGAAGAAGAAGTACAGTATATGTTCATCAACCACCGGGGTTTGAAGATCCTAACTATCCAAGAAGAGCATATCGACTTGATAAGGCTCTTTATGGATTACATCAAGCACCCAGAGTGTGGTATGAGAAGTTGTCGACACATTTGTTGACAAATGGTTTTACCAGAGGATCGATAAACAACACATTGTTTATCAAATGGAGGAAGCGAGATTATCTAATTGTACAAGTTTATGTGGATGATATCATATTTGGTTCATCTAACACAAAGATGTGCAAAGAGTTCGAAATGAGCATGAAAAAGGAATTTGAAATGAGTGCTATGGGGGAACTTCAATTCTTCCTCGGACTACAAGTTGATCAAAGAAAAGATGGATTTTTCATACACCAGTCTAAGTATGTCGATGACATCTTGGAGAGGTTTCAAATGTTAGAATCCAATATATATGGTACTCCTATTCAGCAGAATCATGGTTTAGGAGTTCTTGATCCGAAATATGAACTTGTGGATGAAACTTATTATCGTGCTATTATTGGCTCATTGATGTATCTGACTGCTTCGCATCCAGATATTATGTTTGCTGTTTGTCTATGTGTTAGATTTCAAGCTAGTCCGAAAGATTCACATTTGGTTACAGCAAAACGTATTCTACGTTATCTTAAGGGAAACCAAGGGCTTGGTCTATGGTATCCTATGGGAGGAACGTTTGATTTTGTTGCATATACTGATTTGGACTTTGGCGGTTGTAACAATGACAGGAAATCTACAACTAGAGGTTGTCAGTTTTTAGGAGGAAGATTAGTATCGTGGCAGTGCAAAAAGAAGACATGTGTTGCTCAGTCTTCATGTGAGGCAGAGTATATGGCTGCTGGTAGCTGTTGTTCACAAGTATTGTGGATTCAGCAACAACTTCGTGACTACGGTATGGATTTTCTTGATACTCCTATTAGAATAGACAATAAGTCAGCTATAGATATTACTAATAACCCTGTCATGTATAAGGTCACCAAGCATATTGATATTAGACATCATTTCTTGCGTGATTGTGCCCAAAAGAAGTTAATTCATTTGGAAAAAGTTATAACTGATGATAATTTAGCCGATTTGTATACCAAAGCATTTGATAAGACTCAATTTGAGAAGTTAATTCTTCTCAATGGGATGAAGAATGCTGATTCATATTAAATCTCTCAAAGAACTAATTTTGTAAGTTTGTGTCTGTAGATAGCTAGAGTCGTAAAAATACAAAAAAAGTTCTTAGTGTCATAAAAATCATAAAAATGTGAAAAATCAGAAAATGACAAAAATATGAAGAGACTTAAGTTGATGCTGTCAGATGATTAAAAGTGAGGTACACTTAGCTTTTAAGTCTGCTTAATCGTTTGCTTAGTTCAATGATTACAATTTGGGATATATTGGTAGATACAAAGTAGCAAGGTTTCCTTAATCTGAACTTAATTTATACAATGTTCTTGTGGGAAACATATTCAGATATATGGCTGAGAATGCTTGCTTTTCAGTAATGAATTGATCTAGTCCTTAAATTTTGTGAAAGATCTAGCATTACTATAGGATTTGTTCAAGGTATAGGCAAAAACCTCTACAAATCATGAGCATGAAAGTTAAATGTGATATTGTTTATGCAAATGAAATGAATGTTAATTAAGGGGCTAATGTGGTCTTTGAGATTCGGACAAGTATGTCCTCGGGGTGTCTTTGTATACCTAGCCTACCTAAAGTTTCCAACTTGGGATAGGTTGTCAGAAAGTTCGCTACATGGGTCTCATAGAAAATCATGGGTTCCTTATAAATAATGAAATGCAAAAGCAAATAATGTTAAATCACAAAGTAATTAAATTTAGCAATCTAAAAAGTGTTTCATGATTTGTTTATGGATGTTTTTAAATATATATTGAATAAGTGTTATCTTCGTGCTTGTATTGATTACGGAAGTATATCTGAATGTGGGTCACATAAGTTCACAAACTATTTAGTGGCATATTAGGCTACTCGGGTTACATGGTGACTAACCTTGGCCAGGGTATGTTGAAAATGTCACAACTCAAAGGAAACTGGAGGTACCGAGTGTTTAAGAGGACAAATATACCGGTAATCGTGGTTGGATCACTGTTCATAACTAATAATAAGAGAACTATTTCTCAGTTGCAGACTTATGTAAATGCTAATCTGATCTAATCCGCAGAAACTTAGAATTTCTTGTAAATACATAAAGTATTTTAGTTTTTATCTTTGTTTATTTTTCTCTTAATTTTTATTTTGAATAATAAGTGTCAGTTTGTGTGTCAAACTAATTCTTATTGCACGAGAGATTTGATAAGCATTTTATGATTCCGTAGAAAACTATGATTCTTAATGAATTGTATGAATCTTATTGCTTATGGTATTTATGTTTAAAGTCTGAATTTTCTAATTAATACATAAGTTGTCTAATTTAGAAAATGAAATTGTTTTGAAAATTGTCAAGTCAAAATTTTGTGGATGTGTTTCACGTAAAATTTTGAAATTTCAATTGTTTGTGGTTGATAAGTATGCTTGACAAACATTGGACTTGCCTTAGATTTTTGGTCGATAGGTTAAGATTATGATTGTTTTGCATATTTATGTTATTTATGTTGATTTTGATGCATTGATGAAGTTTGTTAAGTGTGCAGGTTACTGATATCAAATTTCATTTGGTTACCATGTTGAAACACGTTGGATCGGTTAAATCACGATCAATTTACATGCGGAATGCATCATTGCCTTTTTATCATAACCTAAGACTTAGTGTGATAGGTTATAATTGTATTATGAAGATCACAACCTAAGACTTATGGTGATAGGTTGTTGATATGATAACTTGATGTATTTATAATGCATTATACATTGAATGTGTTTTAATGTAAGTTTGCATTTGTTGAGTTAAACATCAATGCAGAAATGATCGATTTTATGTCAAGATTATAATGTAAGATTAATTTGGTACATTATTTTGATGACAAGTTAGTACAGGTTTTTGGTAACGAGTATCTACAGGTTTATGTTTATGTGATTTTTGTAATTTTTCTATGATAAGTTTTTCTGGAAAAATTGCTCGATTTTCGAATTTTCCTTCGCGTGAACAGTAACATGGACGAACCAAGGATTGAATCTTTGATTTTTGATGATTTGGACTAAAATTGGATTAATTGATGTCTGTACACCTTAAATCTAACAAAAGTTCACTTTCACATGTTTAAAATCAAGATTAATTGAAGAATTTATGGTTCGGTCACTATTCACACGAAGCAGCGTGTTCATCTAAAATCGTTTTTTCTTTAATCGTTTTCTGGACATTTACTCAATGGTATTCGTGAAAAACAAGTCCAAGTTGATGTTAGTTATTGATTTTGATCGATTTTAACATCGAATGGAGATATTTTTCGTCCGAAAAATCTGGGTTTCATATGGAGCTCGTGCTGACGTCACACGAAGAGGTTTTACCTCGTGATGACGTCACCACGAAGCAGACGTGAAAAACCTAATTTTTAATTTTTATTTTCTTGTCGTTTTTTGTCTGATTTTGTGCAGGTATGGCAGGACAAGGTGCTAATGCTCGAGTGTTCGTCAAGTAGCACAATGTTGCGATTGATCTCAGCATTTCTCAGCCGGGATGCACACCAGAGTTTCACGGTGTCCTACACTATCTCGCACGTTCTCGCATTCGATTTGCTTTGACTGAGAACCCTCCGTTGGTGATAAGTTTCATTCGAGAGTTCTGGAACTCAGCTCGAACAGTGCAGATGGGTGATCATACGTACATTCGCACTACTGTTGGAGGACGTACTTTCACGTTCTCAGCTGGAGACTTACGGACGATATTGGACTTAGGTGATATCGACATGGAGCAAGGTCTGACAGAGTTTTCAGAAGCTTTCTGTGATGGTGCTCTACGACGTATGGGTTACACGGGTGACATTACCCACCCATACTATAAGAATCATCTTAGAGGAAAATGGAAGTTGTTTGCCTAGCTACTATCTATTGAAGTCCATTAGTCATCGGAGTACAGGACATGACCAGATGAACATTTATACTGTTTCTCAGATGGTTGCTTTAGTGCTGAACAAGCCGTACAGCTTTTCCCAGTACATTTTTGATAATTTTGTTAAGCAGTTGAGGTCATTTGGAACCGACAAGTGGTTCTTCTTGTTTCCAAGATTTGTGATGATAATCATTCGGCATTATGAAGCTGTTTTGCCTCAAGATGATCCTACCTTTAAATTAGGTCGTCTTACACATAAGCGTTTGTGGAGAGTATGAAACACTTGTCGGGTAGAAATGTTCCGGATCATGTTGATAATCCACCATTGTTCGGACATTTGATTAACCCTAACTATGTTGCTCCTCGACAAGGTTGGGAAGATGAAGTACCCGTTGCTGCTGCTGCTGCTGGTGATGATCAGGCTCAAGATGATCCTCAAGAAGAGCGAGCTGATCAGTTTGAGGGACTCAATGATGTTCCTTTGTTTGCTGGAAATCTGGAGAATGATCCAGATATGGATGGGGGATATTGATGATCCTGCAAATCTTGTGCCACCAACTACTACTTCTGCTCCAGTTGGTGATGTTGTTGGTCCTTCTGAGCTACCAATTACTGTTAATGCTGGTGATAACTCAGAAGATGATGAAGAATGGGAAGAACGTTTACCAAAAAGAAGACGAAGACAAGGGAAAGGAGTTGACGCTGTTGAGCGATTACAACGATCTCAGACTGAAGTTGATAGAGATTTTGATGCATATCAAGCTGCTATGGAGAGGTCTCATGCACCTAATGTTGGTGATACTCCATCAGTTGCTGCTTTAAGAGCTTCTGTTCCGGAGATTCCTGTTTCTGTGTCTACTACTTCTGTTGGTGTTGTAGTTGGAGAGAAGAGGTTGAGACCCAAGTTTATCATAAGAGGAAGTGGTTCTCAAGCACAAGTTGTCACTGAGGCTACAACTGTTATGATTTCTACTGCTCCGGAGTCTATAGTTCGTCAAGAGCCAGAGTCGACAGTTGCTGCTAGGCCTTCTTCTACTTCCATTCAGGCTACAATTCCTGTACAATTATGGGACGTTTAAGGATGCCATTGGAAAGACCTCAAATGCCTCCCACAGGAACTTTTAGTGCTCGTATGCCTTCATTTGAAGCTACGATGCCACTCCATGCCTCTACATCTGAAGTTGCTTCTACTTCGCGTCCAGTTGTTCCTATTCAAGTGCAGCTGAGTCGTATGTTTTCTGAGAAGAGGATGTTAAAGATAAGGGTTACAACCTTGGAGAGTCAGCTTACGCTCCAAGCTGCTAAGCATCAAGAAGAGATGGACTTAATGACAGCTCTTGTTCATTCTCTTGGTTCTAGACTTGACCAATTCTTGGCTCAAGGGGGAGATAAGGATGGTTGTAAGGATGATGAGCTAGCAAAGAAGACAAGAGATGATGATCATGAAGATCAAGATCCAGGTCAAGATCTAAACCAAGAACAACCAACAGTTGGTAAGCCAGAGAATCAGGGTCAAGGTCAAGATGCTGATGCTGTTATGGATTCAGAGACTGCAAACATTCAGGGGGAGTCGCCAAGACAGACAGAGTCATAGATTGCTGGTACAACTGGTGCTAGTACTTCTGGGACTCAAGATAAAGGTAAAGCTGTGGTGGTAGCTCCAGATGCAGATCCTGATGATCCAAATGATGATGATGAGGAAGATTCTAATTCAGGTAACTCCAATTCTAATTCTGATAGAATAGAAAGGGAGAGTCGAGAAAAGTTAGTGAATGATCCTCACAATCATATTGAAAAAGAAAATCTTAGCAAAGGAAAATCTGTTCAGGATAGTGAGTCAACTAAGACCGATTCTACTACCAATGCTTCTATAGAATAAGATTTGCACCCATTGATTGTGCATAGACTAGAAAAGAGATTGGGATATGATCCATAGGCTCATATGAGAGCTAGAGCAGAGATTATGGATTATGATGATTATTATGATCCAGGATCACTTAGGGATCAAATGAAAGAACGATCAAGGTTAACTCATACTTCTTCAGAGTCAGAGTCAGATTCAGATTCAGATTCAGATTATGAATCTTAGTGCTAATGATTTTTTTGTATTTTAGATGATTATTAATAATGATTATAAGATAAATATGAATGTAATTGTTACATTATATTTATGATATAGTATTATTTATTTTAATTTCTTTTATGTATTTATAATATTTATTATGTCTTGACTCATGTTTTATGTTCTTTGTCTTTGCATATTTGAATTGTTAAACTTGTAGATAAGCTTCAAAGGATAGGTACATTGGATGATCTTGATGCTGAAGAAGACTTAGACAGTATCAATGATGGAGATTTGGAAGAAGGAGAGTTCATTACTTCAGAAGTTGAAGGAAAAGGTTACTTGATAATCCAATCAGAGATAGTCCAGATGAACCTAGGAATGCAGCAAATTTGAGATTTAATGTATCTGCAAATATAGTAGATGAAGGACATGATAATGTATTTGATCTATTCTGGAATATAGATGCTACGTGAGAGGTTGATCTTGGAAGATTTAATATACCTCCGGTGCAGCAAGATCCTGAGTTTATTCTTCATAGACTGATTTCAGGTTATAGAGGACATACTGGTTTGGTAATACGTGATACGTATAAGCCATCGATGTTTTAGGAGTTTGTCTCAGACAAGGATGCACCTAATTATTTCTCAGTGATACAAAGTTGGTTCTATGATCAAAGAATCGAGTTATTTGTTATCAAGAGAAAAGAAGGATGCCAGTATATGTCAATGAGTCAAAGACATTTCCACTCTCTTAGTGATTCCGATATATTAGATTTGGGAAGAAGATGTTCATTAATCTTCAACAAAATAGACTTGTAGATTTCTATTGGAATAGATTCCAAAGTGAAAGAATTTGGAATTTCAGCGATAAAGGTTTGAAGCCTGAAGATAGGTTGATTAAACCTACACCAAAGAAGAAGATTAAGAATCCGAATGGCACATTTTGGTTGGTCCAGAGAAGGATTAAATGTGTTAAGAAGGTTCCCGCTATCAAATGGGATCAAGATATGCTGACGACAATGACATTTTGGCAGATAGATATCAAGTCAGGCAAAGCACAGATGTTTGTTGATGATTCAAAGAAACAAATGTTGCTACGCATGTATGATCTGATGCAGGTTGTCAACTTGTCAAGAGGTGATCAGAGGTGACTTTTGAATACACCTTGTTCAGCAGTGGAATTTTGGAGAGTTGAAGAAAGGCGCTATCGCAACATTCTTGCTCATTGTTTACAAAAGAGAATTCATGCGAATAGCATAAGGCTTTTGTTTAATGGATGGCTTTGAAGTTTCAAAGACTCTAAAGAAATCTAGTTGCAACATAGATTTGATTATCGTCTATGTTTTAGGAACTATGTTTGTAATCATTTAAATAAGAACCTTTGTTGGTATTTAATGATTACGTTTGAACTTCAATATTATATCTGTTTATGTTTTGTTTTGTGTTTGTGTGTTATATATTGTTTTGCAGGTACAAAACATAGAACCAAGGTTTATAAGTGTCGTAGGATGCTTAAACGATGGTTGGATGTTATGTACGAGCCAAATGAAGTCAAACAAAGAACCAAAGGGTTGAATCTCGTGCTGACGTCATCAGCATGAAGGACTGACCTCGTGCTGACGTCAGCACGAGGCAGGTCAATTGGTTTAATGTTTCGGGCTTAATCCTTCAATTAAGACCGAAGCCCACACGAACAAAAACCCTACTAGTATAAATACAAAATTAATCTACGAAATTGGTAGTCAAATATATTCATAAGTTGATATAATCACGAATTGAGGCTACTTGTTGCTCGTGTGACCTCCTACACGAACGACAAGCTTCGTGCATCACCTTAGGTTGGTTAATTGCTCATTAATCGATGGAAGGCAATAGGAATCTAGTTATCTCAAGAGGATTCCGCACTCTTGACATAACGAATCACGTCTTATTTGATCCACGCAACAATAGGGTACCTTACAATATCCCACCTACCTTTTGACACCTAACACAAGCTTTAACAAATAAATGGGCATCTCTAAAAATAGGTGGCCAAAAGAAACCACATTCAAGTACCTTATGCCCTGTTTTTCTTGGACTAAAATGACCACCACATGCATAAGAATGACAATGTGCAAGAATATCATCGTGCTCATGATCGGGCACACATCTACGAATTACCTGGTCTGGACATGTCTTGTAAAGCTCTGGATCTTCCCATATGTAGTACTTCAGCTGAGAGAAAAAGTAATCCTTTTTCTACTTGGTCCAATGCTCCGGCAATCTCTGTGTAGCCAAATAATTAACAATGTGAGCATACCAAGGAAAATTAGAAACATTAAACAAATTCTCATCCGGAAAGTTTTCTTAGATCAATTCGGTGGGGTTAAACGGTGGTGGAGGAATCCTAGACAGATGATCTGCAACAACATTTTCACAACCCTTTTTATCACGGATCTCTAGGTTAAATTCCTGTAACAAAAGAATCCACCGAATAAGTCTGAGTTTTGCATCTTTCTTTTCTAATAAGTGTTTTAAAGCACTATGGTCAGAAAAGACAATGACTTTGGACCCCCAAATATAAGACTGAAATTTATCCAAAGCAAAGACCACAGCAAGTAACTATTTCTCAGTGGTTGTATAATTTAATTGAGCATCAGAAAAAGTTTTACTTGCATAATAAATCACAACGGGCTTCTTATCAACCCGTTGTCCCAAAACTGCCCCCGCTGCATAATCACTTGCATCACACATAATTTCAAAAGGTTTTGACCAGTCTGGTGATTGCAAAATTGGGGCCTTAGTAAGCTTTTGTTTCAACAAGTTATAGGCCTTAAGACAAGATTCATCAAATACAAATGGTGCATCTTTTAAAAGTAAATTACGCAATGGCTTAGAGATGGCACTAAAGTCCTTAATGAATCGCCTATAAAAACATGCATGTCCTAAAAATGAACGGACACCCTTAACATTGGTCGGTGGTGGGAGGGTGGAAATGACTTGGACTTCAGCACGGTCTACCTCAAACCCACGTTCAGAAACAACATGACCTAATACCACCCCTTCCCTAACCATAAAATGACTTTTCTCCCAACTTAAAACAAGGTTTGTCTCGGTACTTCTCTACAATTTGGTCAATAAAGGGTAATGGAAAATGGTCTTTAGAAGTAGCTAAATTCAACTTCCTATAATCTATACAAACCCTCCATCCCGTGACGGGTCGAGTAGTTATCTGCTCTCCATCTTCCATTTCAACAATGGTGATGCCAGATTTCTTCGGAACAGTCTGAGTCGGGCTGACCCATTGACTGTCCGAAATAAGAAAGATAATACCTGCATCCAGCCATTTTAGCACTTCCTTTTTCACCACATCTCGCATATTAGGATTCAGTCGCCTTTGAGCATCGCGAAATGGCTTGATATCTGAATCAATAACAATGTGATGCATACGCACTGAAGGGCTTATCCCCTTCAGATCAACTATGGTCCATCCTATAGCAGCCTTGTACTTACCAAGCACTTCAATTAACGCCTCCTCCTGTGGTCCTGAAAGATCATGAGCAATAATAACAGGTAAGCTTTTATTAGGACCAAGAAAAACATATTTCAAATGAGAAGGCAATGGTTTTAGTTCAAGAGTAGGAGGTGTCTCCAATGATGGCTTAGTGGCTGTGTCGCTACTATGAGGTAATGGCTCGAATTTTTATGACCATGGTGGCATCTTCGAATCCAATGTGCTAGCAACTACTTTCTCAATAGCATTCACCCCCCCCACCTCTAGCAAATCCTCATTATCTGCATAAAAACACTCAAAAATATCATCCTTGAGCATGCGAGGTGCATGCTTTCGGACATGTTCATCAATAGCATCAATCACATAACAATCATTAGTAAGAGAAGCAGACAATGAATTAAAGATGTTGATTCTTAGCTTCTTATTACCAAAAGAGATGTCCATGGCTCCTACTCTACAATCAATGCGTGCACTAATTGTAGCCAAGAATGGACGACCTAAAATGATTGTCGGTTAGGTGTCCCTGTAAGATGGTTCAGTATCCATAACAATAAAATCAACAGGGTAATAAAAGTCCTCTACTTTCACAATCACATTTTCTAACATACCTCGGGGAGTCTTTGTTCGTCGATCAGCAAGTTGAATTATAAGATCAGTTTGCTTTAAAGTACCTAACTCATACCGGTCGACAAGGCTCGATGGAAGTATATTAATGCTCGCACCAAGATCCAACAACGCCTTTTTGATATAAATATTACCAACGGTTACAGAAATTAGAGGCGTTCCAGGATCTTTGAGCTTAGGTGGAAGTGAGCCAAATAATACAGCTATAACTTGTTTGGTTAATTCCACCTTTTTGGGCAATGATGACTTAAGTTTCCTCTTTTGAGTGCAAAGATCTTTCAAAATTTTGCATAAGCCGGAATTTGCTTAATTGCATCAATAAGTGGGAGATTAATTTTCACTTGTTTAAAAGTTTCCCACACATCATCGGGTTTCGGCCCTTTCTTTCCATATGATGAAGAAAACGGTGGCTCCAAAACTGAAGGAAATGGTGTGGTGTTAGTATCCACCTCATTCTCCCCAACTTTGGGTTTTGTTGGAGGTTTTAAAAATTCTTCAATAGTTTTATTACCCTCCCCATGTTTAAATAAAAACCCGTCGTCATTTCCTAAGTCTTCACTGAAATCACTAAAAAACAAAAACTTACCTCGCTCAAACCTGTTTTCGAATCTGTTTGGTTCTGGTGCTCTGAGCGGCGCTAGGTACTGGTGAGCGGCGCTCTCGGCTTCAGGTGGTAGGGGAGCGGCGCTGGATTCTGGTGAGCGGCGCTTCATGGCTTCAGTTGAGAGAGGAGCGGCGCTGCCCTCCGATGAGCGGCGCTGGCTGGCTTAAGTTGAGAAAGGAGCAGCGCTGCTCTCTGATGAGCGGCACTGGCTAGCCCTGTTCGAAACTCAACTTTGTTGTCATACACCTTACCGCTTCGAAGTGAACTGATCATATTCACATGTCCTTGACCATGAGGCGTATGAGCTGGATTTAAGTCTGTGTAGCTCGAGAGTGTAAGTCCCCTTGAAGTGGATCGTTAATTGTTTGATCCCGTTATCCAGAGGTGCGGAATCCCTCTCTATAACGTGGTGATTCATAACGAAAGCCCCTAGATCACCTGTTGCCTCGCAGATCTTCTTCGGGCTAGCGGAACAACCTTTGACCTATTAACCTGCACAAATATGCTTGATAATTCGACAAATGTTCAACCCTAATCTCTGTTATGGTTCTGGTATTTATAGGAAACTCGACATGGGCTTCATCGAGTCGAGCTCATATTTCAGACCCAGCCCGACATCTTTACGAGGTCGTAATTGTGTCTTTGCCTCGTATTTAACCCTACAAATACGAGGTCATATTTCCTATATGTTGCCTCGTATTTGACCCTGCAAATACGGGGTCGTATTTCTCATAGCAGAATATTAGTACACATTCAATACTTAAACTTAATCTAGTATTCTATGCATAATACAAAGTTCATTAAGGATAATCACATGACAAAGACATATTACAGTATAAGCCCAAACAATCTAGACTGCTATTGACATAAACGTGCACTTACAGACTCCCCCTTGGCAATAGCTTCTAGACGTTAAAATAAATGTCTTCGTTTCGTCTTTGTCATTAATCTACTTCTTCTGCTTTATCTTCTTGCTCTTGCTCTGCTCCCCCTCAGTCTTAGTCTCATTCTCAAAATCAGAATCTGACTCTGACTCTGGAGGAGTATGAGTTAACCCTAACATTTCCTTCTCTTGATCCCTCATAGATCCTGGATCATAATAATAATTCGCGATCTCTGCTCTAGCTCTCATATGAGCCTATGGATCATAACCCAATCTCTTCTCTAGTCGACTCTGTAGAAGCATTGGTAGTAGAATCGATCTTGGTCGACTCACTATCCTGAGCACTAGCAATTTCATCAGCAAGAGCAACAGCTTCAGATTGCCCTACCAAACCCTTACCCAATCTATCAACATCAATATCTTCTGTAAGGAGTTTGGTTTGAGGTGCCTCAGACTCAACTAACATATTCAGCTCTGTGACAATCAGTTCTTGAGTCTGTGGAGCTTCTGAGGTAGCCTTGCCAGCAACATCAGCCTAGCTAGACTCTCCATGAGTCTCTGTTCTGAACACAAAACTCCCTCCTAGCTCTTGAGTAGCTCTAGCAGCATCGGGATCTTCATTCTGATCATCATCATGCCTTGCCTTAGCTAGCTCATCACCGCTACATCCTAAGTTATCTCTCTCTGCTCTAACCTTGAGATAGTTGTTGATGAGCTCATGCAGTTTTTCTTCGGAGATCTTGACTCCCTTCTTCAATGCATCTGCCATCCTAACAACCTTCTCATCTAGAGCCAAATACTTCTTATACATGTTGGACACCACCACCTCGGCCTTGCCCAAATTGTCTTCAAGAATCGTGTTCTTGTCACTAACAACCTTCAAATCAGCAACCAAACCCCTGACCAGGCTTCTCATTTCATCCATAGCCTTATCATGTTGTTCCCTCTGCTCAGATAACTGTCTCTGCAGATCAGCAAGGCTCAAACCAGCCTCTTCAGTAAGTCTTAGTTGTGACTCTGTCTATGTAGTCTCAGGAACAACAACCCTTGGAATATTTTGTGAGACACCAGCAGCAACAGAAGTTTCTTGTTCCCTGATAAGTGTTCTTCTTTTAGGTATGGGCTGCTCTGGCTCCCAATTTGCGTCATCATCATCTCTTGTTCTTCTTCTTTTTCCTTGAGTGGCCTCAGTAGGTCTAGGAACCATCATAGATCCAACTCTAAAGAATGCATGCGATCTGTAAGGATCTTCATCACCATCACTGCTGGAATCATCATCAGAATGTACAGAAGGCTCTTTGTTTGCTTGAACATCAGCAATAGCCTTTCCTCTACCTACATCATCACCACCTGACCCAGTAGCCTGACCAACTCTAGATACACTAGCTTCACCAGCACCTGAACCACTAGCTCTAGTTGCTTCAGAACCAACTGCAGCTTCAGCTACATAATCATCAATGTCCCGGTACAGGTTCACATCCACAAGATCATCCTCATTGGCATTGTACCTTTGCACTTGAGCGATGTCACCCTCTGGATCAGCCATTTGTTCCAATATATCATCCACTATCTCAGGATTGGCTCCAGCTTGGTCAATCATCTCATTTGCAACCTGTACAACAACTTCAGGCTCTTCTGGCACATCACCTTGCACTTCTACATCATGTAGCTGCTTTGGAAGCTCAACATTCTCTGCAGCTTCACCATCCTTTGGCTGAGGCCCTTCATAAGCTGATATGACCCCATCAGCCGGTGCAATGTAGTTTGCATTGATGATCGCACCAAACAATGCAACATCCTGTGCATTTGGATCATTCGGATAGCGAGACAAAAACTCATCATAACCACGACGAATGATCGAACTCACATGCTTCACTTCTCCTACAGCAGGAAGATTCGGAAGTCGAGCATTGATGATCATCATCACAAGTCGAGGAAACAACAAAAACCTCCTCTTGCCCACATCTGTGGTCTGTCGTCTCATCTCTTCAAAGACGAACTTTGAGAAACTATATGGCTTGTTAAATACCAAGCCGACCATCTGTGCCTGTGCTTCCTGGTTTAACATATCAAAACCAGACTTCTTATTGCTTAACCCAACGTTAAGCACATGAGCAAGATACCTCCACCTGCCATAAAAACCCTTCTTAAATAGAGTTCTACTGGCTACGTCACCTGCAAACCCCATCCTCCGGAAAGCACCTTGAATCACTTCATGTTGGAACTTGGTGAGACCTGTAGCACCACCTTCCTGCTCAACTGTGCCCAAACGAAGTATATCAATGAGATATGCAGCAGTGAACTATATCTGCTGCTCGGCAATGGTTGTAAAAATATGTTCGTCTCCATCACGAAAAACATTAGCATTCTCCCAAAAATCTCTTAAATAATCTATATAAATCACTGGCGAATGTGTAAGCGCATGATGAACTCTTGGTCTTCGGAAGAAAGCAAATATCTCGTGATAATACTTTGTGCCTTCTGGATTATCATCGAAGTTCATCATGTAATTATGCGCACCTATGAAATTTCTTGCCATTTCTGTAATCAATAACAAATGATTAATTACCTAAATCGACATAAAAATTCACATGCATAATATACAACTAGCATTATCTCTGTAATCTAGTCAAACATATAAATTATCCCTGTAATTTATATCAATAAACAATTAACATAAATTATCTCTGTAATTTAGTTAACATCATTAACTTTAATTATCTCTGTAATTAAGTTAAACAATCATAAATTATCTCGGTAATTTACAATCAACACATATAAATAAATTATCCCGGTAATTTAGTTATACAAAATTAACTCATTTTCAAATCTTTATTACGATAAACTTTTGAAAATCTGTTAACTTAACTTAAATTAACCCTGTAATTAAGTTAAAATAATAATTAACTCATTTTCAAATATTTTATAAAAATAAAACTTTTGAAAACCTGTTAAGTCAAATACGAGGTCGTATCTCTGTACGAGGTCGTATTTCATGGTCAAAATACGATAAACCAAACTCTAAAATACGAGGTCGTATTTTCCAATTTGGCCACGTGTTTGTCCAGGTCGTAAATCCAACTCGTATTCCAAAAGTCAATCCAGTCAAAATTAATTGACATTTGCGAAGTCGTATTTTTGGGCTACCAAACCCCTAAATACGAGGTCGACGCAACTGTTCATCTTCCCCAACACGAAATCGTGATTTACCCAACCAGAACTTGTAAGCATTGTATTTATACGTTCGTATTCAAGCAATTAAGTTACCCCAACCCTTATTTTTAACCCAAAAACATCAAAATCGAAGAAACTTAGAAATCCTAATTCGAAAATTTCGAGTTCTATTTTCTTGATTTTCTTGTTGCATGGTTAACAATATTACGATCAAATAGTATACCTAGATTCAGAATTTCAAGATGAATACGAAAATATCACTCAAAAACTCTCGATCTAATCGTATATATCGAATCACGAATGGGGTAGCAAAGTGGTTTTTCGGGGTCGTATTTGCTCTGAAACTGATTTTATTATGTGAGGTCGTGATTAGGGTTATTTGGTTTATATACCCACTTGACCCGAATGGTTCTGGGTCAACCCGACCGACCAATTACGAAGTCGTATTGATGCAAGGCCCAATCAACCAATTGCGAGGTCGTATTCTGTCTTCTTCAATTACGAGGTCGTAATCTCACCTCCTGCACACTTTAAACTTCAATTTTCGTCAAAGTTTCTGAATAATTGATCAATGTTTATTACGAACTTCCTGGAAATATGAAAATTAAAATGACCAAACTTGTAGCCATCGAATATTCATCTTTTCCCTGATCTTCGTCTTAAACCTGAAAAGTTAATAAACTTACACAAAATTCTTTGACTTTTCCACGATCAATCTTTCTTAAACAATCTCGAAATGAGCTTTCCCATTCTGTACCACTTGTGAACGTAATCTGTACCACTTGTGAATAATCTACTTGCAAATGTATTCATACAATTTCACAATATACAAACATAGTCATAAAATTGATTTTTCATTCTTACACCCCCCTCAATTTTATGACTGGGATTATAACTATAATCAATCAATATAACTACCATCATTCTTATGTACTTCCCCTCAATTCCTGACTGGGATACAAAACTAAGATGTTATATATGAATAATTAATCATTCTTATGTACTCCCCCTCAATACATAACTATGATTAATTATCAGAGCAATATACATTTATGAAACGAAAATTCTTATAATATAAAATCTCTTTATATTATATAAATTTCAAACAATATTGATTACCTACTGTCTCGTTTCATATTATCAGAGCAAAACACTTTATTATAAAATGTGACAATATATAACACATTTCACAATTATGTAGAAATTCTTATAATATAAAATCTCTTTATATTATATATATTTCATACATTTTATCATATTGATTATAACTTCATATTCTTATGAAAATAATTTCATAACTATATGACCTGAATAATCAATATTTTACACTTTTAACACATACAATTATATTTCGATATCTAAAGTTGTAAAGACACATAAAACTTTTCATATTTAAATATAATTCTTATGTCTAAAGCATTTAACCTTTCACATTCATATATTCATTTCTATTTCTAAGGTCTGCATACTTAAAAACCTTTTAAATTCAAATGATATATCTATGTCTATGTCTAAGGTATGAATAAAATATTCAGCCTTTCACATTTAAACATTATCTTTCTATGTTTAAGGCTGTTCATAACCATGTAATTCTTTTCATATTCACTTAATGTTTTTATGACAATGACAATAAGTCTATATCTAAGGCTTTACATAACCTCTACATTCACATTATGACTATGTCAAAGGTTTACCTAACTTCTACATTTACATTATGTCGATGTCTAAGGACTTTAACATAACCTTTTATATTCACAGTATATCTATGTCTAAATAATCTTCAACATTCACAAATTGTCTATATCTAAGGATAGCATTTAACAATATAAATCCTTTCACATTTACTTAGTATCGATGCTAAGGTTTTCCTTAACCTACCACACTCATACTACGTCTATGTCTAAGGATTTCTATAAGAATTATGTTGATAATCTCAAAATTTCTATATCTAAGATCTTCAACTAATATATATATTAAACATTGCTATAATCATCTTGTTAAAAACTGTATCAGAGCATAATACTTTTAATAACCTGATGATCTTAGCCTTGTTTTAAATCTTCAGTCTTTTTCTCAAAACTCCTTCCTGTGGATTGAATTTTCTGCAAATACACTGAGCAACAAAAACTTCAAGACAACAAATTAATTGCCATACCCGAAACTTGATATCCTGAAACTTCAGATTTAAACAGCAAACTTCAAACTCTTTGTATCGTCATAACAATCAACTAATGCACCAAAGCTTGTTGTAGTCCTCCCCTCAACGATAAATCTCTCCGAATTAAGCATATCCCGAGTCCCTGCTCGCCTAGCATAACCGGCATGTGATAGAGAGGTTGAATTTCCAACAATCAATCCTGTACTAGTTGACTATCATGAAAACCAAAAACTTTGAAATTTGAAGTTCAAACTTCAGGAACATGGAACATCCTGTTTCAAAAACAATTTATTTGTCTCTAATATTCAAAAATCTGAATGTTTCTTCTGATCACTTTTCAAGTCGTCAAACAAAACATATGTGTACAACAAAGAATTGTTTTGAAACAACGATATAAGTCTTTTAGACTTTTCATTAAACTTCTTTGTGCTAACACCTGCACAACCAAGCTCAAAAATACAAACAAAGATAAAAATGATAATATTGTTCTTCATTATTTCATCACTATCTTAGGAATGACTTAATCTAGAACTACATTTTTCATTTTCTTCTCCAAATTTTGTTATTCTTCACTATTATAAGTCATAAAGCATGACATTATCTTAGTTTAGAACTACAAAACAATTAAACAAACCTTATAATCGAAATCATAAGATTAAGAAATTATGACCTATAGATATCTAATCTATTTGTCAACCCATCAATAAAATAAGAATATTATGATCTCGGTCTTATCATTCTAAGGATATTTATCAACAATCTTGAATGATAGGAACCATGTCTTACCATTTTAAGAATACATATGGATAGTCTTCTCTAAGATCTTCCAAACAATTAATTAGAATCTTAAGAACCCTGTCTTATTATTCTATTGAAACAATGGATAACTTACTCTGAAGTCTTTCATTTTATCTATGGATAACCTACCCCGAGGTCTTCCATTAACATCTATTTCAATCATGCAAACCTATATTGATTTAGTTTCAAGTCACTTGATTTTAACTAGGTAAAATCATATAACTAACAACTAATCACTTATACTTTTGCATAAGAGACCTGATATCAAATGTAAAATGTAAATGACCTACACAACCCTCCGTGTTCGTCGTTCTTGCCTTCCTGATGAGATCTTGCTTGACAACCTACAAAAATACACATTTGTCTGCTATCCTGCACATCTCATCAAACACTCATCATATCTTCTCAAAGTAACAACATACAATCTAAAGAAATGAATGACATAGATAAACATGAATATACTTAACAATCTATTATTAACCTTGGTTACGGTAAGGTCTATAATTCATTGTCAAGCACTTTCATACTAAGCAAAATTATTTGACTTCTCTGTATCAAATCTTTTTTATTAACAAAAATCTTTTCAAAGATAAGACTCAAACGATGCACAATGATTCATAGTTTCAGAATCTTCTTTCTAAAGATTAAAACAATTCTTTTAAAGATAAAATTTAAAACTATGAACATCTATGTGTTCATTCTTAAGAAAATCTTCTTTCTAAGAATAAAAACATTTCTTTCAAAGATTAAATTCAAAACTATGAACAACTCAGTGTTCATTCTTAATAAAATCTTCTTTCTAAGAATAAAAACATTTATTTCAAAGATTAAATTCAAAACTATGAACAACTCAGTGTTCATTCTTAAGAAAATCTTCTTTTCAAGAAATTTACATTAACTTAATATTTGTTTATTGAAATTAACAACTCTGTGTTATTTTCCTTAAACCTATATTTAGTTAATAAAACACACTTTCTTTTAGCTTTTGATCGCAACACTATCGCTTAATTACCCTATTTGTTTATTCGTTGTTCCATAAGAACGTAGTTGAGTCCTCTTGGAAACTAGATTCTATTATGACTCTGTCTCTCGTGCAATAGGAACTTTTATTTAAACAATATAAACATAAATAAATAAAAATACACACATTTTACGAGACACGACACACACTTAAACAAACACGAAACATAAACAAATAACATAGTCACTAGAGCTAAAGTACTGCATTGATTAGATCAGCTTAGCATGTTACATAAGCCCACATGAAAAATAATTCTCTTATTATTAGTTATGAACAGTGATCCAAGACGATTACCAATATGTTTGTCCTCTTAAACACTCGGTACTTCCAGTTTCCTTTTGGTTTGTAACACTTTCGACATACCCTGGCTAAGGACAGTCACCATGTAACCCGGGTAGCCTAATATGCCCCTTAATCAAGTTTGCGAACTTAAGTGACCCACATTTAGATATACTCTCACAATCGACACAAGCACTACGATTAAGACATTTGGTAACTAAAGGGAGACGGTCTTTAAGAATCAAGTCAGCGGTGACAGGTCGGTGATTCCTCACACGTAGAGCGACATAACTTGACTCATCGTACAGAAATATACCCAACATTGCATAATGCTAAGTACCTGCATATTTGTGACATAACTTTAAAGCACTTATGAAAACCCGTGACTTTCTATGAGACCCATGTAGGGAACTTTCTGATAACCTATCCCAAGTTGGAAGCTTTAGGTAGGCTAGGTATACAAAGACACCCCAATGACTTACTTGTCCGAATCTCAAAGGCCAAATTAGCTCCATAATTTTCAAAAGATTTATTAGATATTTGCATATCTTGTCACAAATATACATCCGAAAAACAATAATACATACTCATGTATGTACCCGAGACCTTCTATATAACGACCAAATATATATAATTACAATGCAAGATCTTTCGCAAGATTTAAGGACCATACTCTAAATAAAGAGCAGGCATTCTCAACCATAAATCTGAATATGTTTCCCATAAGAAAATTGTATACATTTAAGTTCAGATTATAAGGAAACCTTGGTACTTTGTGCCTATCGATACATCATATAATGGAGTCACTGAACAAAGCAATGTTAAAAGTACGGTTAAGTAGGCTTAAAAGGTAAAGTATCGTCACGTCTAATCGTCTTCACAGAGTGACCTTACCCTTTTTCTATTTTCTTTTTCTTTTCTGATTTTTTTGATTTTTATTTTGTTTTTATAACTCTATATGACACACAATACAACATGACACATTTTACAAAGTTCATGTTGAGAGACACTGTCACTATAGATTTCTCATTCCAATCAATTGGACTAGCAACTCGAAACGAGTTCGATCGAAAGCCTTAGTGAACAGATCAGCTAAATTAAAGTCAAGTGACGAGTGACTTTAAGTAGAATTTCAGCACAATCACGTATAAATTGAAACCTTAAGTCTGTGTGCTTAGTCCTACTGTGCTTATCAGAAATAGATATGGTGGATAAAGTATCCTTCTTTATGAGAGTATAAAGGAATTTCTAACCGTAATCCTCTGAGCCTGTGAACAAGCATTCACTTGCTGTAATGTATTCCAAAATCTCTCCTAAGATTGACATCCACTTATGTCTCTTTCCTCAATAACACCAGTTTCTTTATCTCTGTGATTAAACTAATGCAATTCTGGAACAGACATAAAACATATCAAATAACATAGAATAAAACATACTATAGATCATCATCTAGAAATGATCTTCTACAGTAAACAGTCTATCACAAACTTTAGAAAACATTACAAATAATAAGACTAATTAGAGCATGTTTTCTTCAAGCAATGATCATCAGTTTCACGGAGTTTTCTCTTTCATCCATCTAACCGATCTTCAAAGTCCTTCACAATTTGTTCATGAGATCTGCATATCTCCTCTTGTTGAAGAGTTAACACAAGAGGCACAACTCTAGGATGAACACGATTGTGATCCTCTTTTCTAACTTCAACACTCCACACTTTGTCAATCAAAACCCGAGGAAAACAGTCTTTTGAAAATTCTCTCTCGGAAAAAACCCGATCACCACCCTTTAGTGTATAATGCGTAAGATAGACTTTTTCCTTTTCTAAGTCCTTCTCTGACATCCGTACACCTGGTAAAGAGTCTTGATCCTGTATTTCAACAAAATTAACATGGTCAATTAAAATACTTCCTTTTACAACTCTTCCAACCCCAGAGATTATTCCGCCTTTGGAATCTATAAAACAGACATATGATCCTTTGACAGGAGTAAACTCTGTCACTAGACCCTTGTCTTTCATAATGTGCCTGGAGCTTCCGCTATCGACAAACCATAAACCAGCGGTCTTCCTTAGCAGCTCATGCACATTCACAAACATATTAGTTTCTCAAGGGACCCCTAGCCTTGTTGGCTTTGGGTCTATCATTTTCTTTATCAGAAACCATATCGGCCCAGTAACCACCCATAGGAACCCATACTTTAGTAGATTAAGTAGTTAAACTGCATGAGGGTCCTTTTCTGGGTGAAGTCTGTGAACTTCTTCCTTCACTAGGTCGACGACTTGATGTACAGCCGTAAGGTTTGTCCATCTAGTCGGGTGTGACTTATGTCACACTTACAAAGATGTATATGTTATATGAGATGCGTGACTTAAGTCACAACTATAAAGATGTTTAGATGATATATGTGAAGATGCAGAAGATGACTAGTCACATTTAGGATGACCCATCCTATATGAAAGATGTGTAATGCGAGATGTGATATGATATATGTGATGACTTGTGATGATATGTGTCTTTAATATGAAATATGACTTTTCTATAATGTTTTAAATGGACAAATGTTTTATAAACTATGTGTTATCTTACTTAGCTAATTCGTTAGCTAACACTTGCTCTTTTAAAATTTGTTGTGCCCTTAGGTCCAACAATAGCGAGCATGTAGATGTGAGAAGATGTAAGGCATGGGTATATGATCTTGAAGCTGGCTGTAGTTTACCAATAGTGGCTGCTCGCATTAGACGCTGATTTATGTTTAGATATTTATCATTTGTATTTACTATAATGTCAGTTGTTTAATGTTGGGCAATGTTGGGCAACCGATGGTTCTCCGTTATAAATGGACTCTTAAAGTTTAGGCAAAAGTTAGGCAAAAGTTTTTGGAAATCCATATTTTTAAACGATGGGTGTTACAAGTTACTCTTCACATCTTTGACCATGTTGCAAGGAGCCACCCAAGCAACCACATCTACGCACTAGCCGGGCAAGGGCAAGCACGGGTTAAGATTAACACTTTCACATCTAAATTACGAGCTCGATTTCACATCTCATATAGTTTAGAAGTCCACATTACCTAAACATCATCACATAATCATCATTTCACATAATGTTGAGGGGGTATCAAAGCATACATCGCTGACATACAAGGGGAATCCTGGCTATAACTAATATCATTGGCCTTACATAATACAACGCGTTTTGGGCGTATTGGTTGTGGATAAGAGGAGAACTCCACAGTTAAACGTGCTCGGGTGGCAGTAATGCCATGTGGGTGACCCTTCTGGGACGTTTGCCCGAGAAACCAGAAACAAATCCATGAGCCTGCTGGCAAAGCAGACAGTATTGTGTTATTGTACGGCGGGGTGTTACAAGTGGTATCAGAGCAGCCCTTGGGATTGTTGGGAGTATATGGCGCACTTGCATGAATCAACGAGGACGTTGAGTTGTGTTGAGGGGGTGTGAAAGCATACATCGCTTGCATGAATCAACGAGGACGTTGAGTTGTGTTGAGGGGGTGTGAAAGCATACATCGCTGACATACAAGGGTGGCTATAACTAATATCATTGACCTTACATAACACAACGCGTTTTGGGAGTATTGGCTGTGGATGAAAGGAGAACTCCATAGTTAAACATGCTCGGGTGGCAGTAATGCCATATGGGTGACCCTTCTGGGACGTTTGCCTGAGCAACCAGAAACAAAGCCGTGAGCTTGCTGACAAAGCGGACAATATCATGTTGTGGTAAGGTGGGGTGTTACAATATTCATCTTCTTTCAAGTCAACTCCAATGAAAAGTTGTGGACATGATTCCAGCTCTTGTGCCACTATCTTACTAACACCATCTCCCGATTCCATGAATTCTTGTTTCAGTTATACCATTATCACTTCACCAAAATCAGATTGCTAAAGACAGACATGTGGTTACCTCTATTTCATCAGTGTTCAGGATTTGAATGGAATCTTGTATCTCTAAATATTTTTGGCTTTCAGGAGTTTGAGTATGAGATTCATTTTCCAAGAGATCATAAGCTTCCGTTGTTTCATCAGTCTCATACTCTTCTTGCCATATTGTTTCATTTCTGGGCTCATACACAAATTCGTTAGATTGTATAAATTCTTCCAAATAATCAAATACCTCATCCGTATTCATCCCTACACATTCTTCGCTTATAATTCGTATGATTCGTCATTTAGCCCACGCTCATAAATCGTAATAAGTTCACAAACAAAAATGTTGTTCGTGTTTAACTTACCAACTACATATCTAATCCTCATCCATGCTTCATACCAAGTTTCGTTGGGTAATTGCTTAAAGTATCGAATCTCGTCCGGATATTCTCCCTCCAACTCATAGTCTTGATCGGCCATAGCTGACACTAATACTGCAAAACAAACACTAGCACACCCCGTGAAAAGCACAAGAGAAAAAGAAAAACTAAACAATAAAGAAAATAATAAAAATATTAACACTAAATTACGCTAACTAAGAAAGCAAGTAACTTTCTCGTAAATGAATACAAGAAAGGATCGAACTACAAAATTAAACAACTACTTAAATTAACTCTCTGCCATTGGCACCAAAAACTTGATGTGTAATTTCGAGTTTTAAAATTTATAATCACGAAATACCTAGCTACTGTCTACTACACACTTGCGGGCAGTGTACCCGATCGTATGCAATATAGTTAACTTGGAAAACCGAGGTCGAACACAAGGACTTTGTAAGTAATTGTTGAAATAAAGTAATTTGCAGATGCACGTTTCGTGCATAGATTATTGTCCGTTGCAATGCAATTCCAAGGGCTGATTATGGTGAAGAGAAGGCATCATCAAGGTTGTGATGACGTCAACATGACCTCGTGATGACATCAGCACGAGGCAACTAGTTTGTGCGAAGGAACTCGAAGCCCACAAACGTGATAGAAACCCAGCCCATGTAGCAGCCTATATATACAAAACTTAGGTTACAATTTAGGGTTAATGGTTTGAGTTGCAACAGAAACTATTCATCTCGCACGGGGTAGAGATCTATACCCCGTGCCAATCAGATGTATACTCTATTTGGTGTAATGTTCATATCATTAATGATATATTGTTGGTGCAGTTTCCCTGCACATATTATTGTCCGCTGCAATGCAATTCAGGACAAGAGGTTGTTGTATGAGACATTATCTATACTACATTGTGTATGAGAGGTTGTGTATGAAATGTTGTCTATACTACATTAATCTCTATGAGATGTTATTTATACTACATTCTCTATACTAGTTGATATACTACATTCTCTATGAGATGTTGTCTAACCGGGTCGGGCACGGGCGGGTCACGGGTGGGTCACGGGCGGGTCACGGGTTTTGGTCCAAATGCTCATCCCTAGTTGATATCTCTATACGTGGTTAACAACTTTGTACGTGATTGATGATTAATACACTGTTGTTCTCTATCGCGTGATTGAATTCTTGATTGGGGCTATGCGAAGATTCTATACGTGATGAGATATGGAGTCTCGCAATTGGCAATTAATAGCTTGAGGTCTTATTACTGGAGGCTGAATGAATCTAGAAAAAAAGTAATGAAGTATTTGAGCAAAGCGGGGTATCTGAGAATTAATTGTGATGTATACGACAAAAGCTTTGCAAGAATTTTGATCAATTGAAATGGAGTTTATTATTTTGTTTATTGTGGACTTGTGGCCGTATGAAGTTTTTGATCAAGTATGTTCAAGTTTTAAGCTGATTTAACCTAAGTCCTTATAAATTCGTATGAATTTCTTAATGAGATAGGTTTTGAATATTTATGGACCAGTTTCATGGAAAAAATGAAGTGAAGAATGGGAGATAACTAAAACCGAAGACGAACAATGATGGGCTAATATTTAGAGTTTGTTGCAGAGAAAAGAGGGGGATAAAAACTTTCAGGTTTACCTCCAAGTTTCTAAGCAAAACTCTTTGTTACTTGAAAGACATACCAAGATCTGACTATAGATAATGGTGTGCTTAATGTATTGAATGTTCGAGTAAAAATAAAGGTCATAGTGTTTTCTGATTTGATTGATATCATTCAACAAGATGATCTTTTATATAGTGGTTGTGAAAACTTTGTTGAAATATTGGAGCAATGAAGCTTGTTACTTATAGTTGAGTATTTGAAGATTGAACCTATTTATATTATAAAAATATAGAGATGATAATCAGGCAATTTTTGATGTCGGTTGCGAGATTAAGATCTCTATGTTATTTGGCGGTGTATATAACTGAAGGGGAGATCTGATAGGAAAGACTTCTGGTGATTGGTAGAGTTGTGAAGGTACGAGACAGAGTCAGATACTGGTAGTTGAGACAGGATTTATGGTTCTACATTTTGTGATTCAGGTTGTAGAGTTTCTTATCTTTGTGAGAGCTGATTGATTTGATGTTAATTGTTGGAAATTCAACTTCTTTATTATATGCTCATTAAGCAAGACGTGATTAATTTCTCGGGCAATGATCCAAGGGTGGAAGATTGCAATGCTTAATTCGGATGTGGCTACTGTTGAGGGGGAGAACTACGATGAGATGTATTGGGTTAGTTAGTTGTCATAAAGATATAGGGGTTTTGCAGTTTGAAGATCAGAGTGTAGTGCCAGAAGATCGAGTTTCAACACAGAAGACCCGATATCATTAGTTAAGGGGGAGTCTGTTGATGCAGCAAGTTTTTCTATAAGTAATGTATATCAGAGTTCAACGAAATTGATTGCACCGGAAAAGGGGGAGTCTGTTGGTGCAATTTCCGTGCACATATTATTGTCTGCTTCAATGCAATTCAGGACAAGAGGTTGCTATATGAGACATTGTGTATGAGACATTATCTATACTACATTGTGTATGAGAGGTTGTATATGAGATGATGTCAATACTACATTAATCTCTATGAGATGTTATTTATACTACATTCTCTATACTACAATGTCTATATTACAATGTCTATACTAAAATGCCTATAAGACATTATTGAAGTATACGTGAAATGTAGTATACAACCTTAAGCCCAAGCCCATTCATATTATGTGTCAGTATATATATGTATTATAGGTCTAGGGTTTCAGTTTAATCGTTTTAGACTAGTCAAAAAACTATTCACGGATCGGGGTAGAGATCTTTGCCCCGTGTCCACAAAGTAATTCATTATCAAGAGTTGTCTTTTTGATTGTAATCCCTAATCGTTAAGATGTATTATAAACGAATTCATTATTGTAATCATTCGACTAATGATAAAGGAATTATTATTGTTTATCTCCTATTTTTATCAGATATATGTGTGATTTTGTCAAAAGCTTCAAGAACGGATTCAGGTGGATTCCGCACACCTGGATTCGTACAGATCTCGATGTTCAAGGGTCAACGGGACCTTACACCGATTGATGACAAGTGATACAAATATTTATTTATATTGATATATGTATTCTAAATATTTAAACACTAGCTTGCGGATACTAAGAAATCTCACAAAAACCCTTATACATAACGTCAAAAAAGTCAAAATCGCAAGGACTGCTTGAGGATCGCAAGCCATGTTTGCATATCCTTGGTTGCGATTTGCAACTCCTCCTTGAAGTTTTACGACTTTGTGGGTATTTTTTTGTAAAGTTGAAAAAACTTGGCTATTTTGATATATTTTAGATGGTTTTTGTTTATTTAGGCTATTCTCTCTTATAATAAACTAGTGTTCAAGTCTGTCCAATGGACGGATAGTCTCAAAATATATTAATCAAAGGTAAAAAATTGAAATTCAAGTATATTAAATAGATACTGAATAAAATTAAAGTACCTAAAAATTAAACATAAAATGATTAATCTAGTTAACCCATTTTTTTTTCCAACTTTAGTTAAATAAAAAACTTGTAATTTGTTATATCTAAACTTAAGTCAAACACAAACAACGATTTTAGACTATAATTACGAAAACTAAATAAGGAAACATATGAAAAGGAACACCATATAAATATTGTATCTAGTTAACCCCATTTTTTTTATTCAACTTTAGTTAAATAAAAAATTTGTAGTTTGTTATATCTAAATTTAAGACAAACACAAACAACAATTTAAACTAAAGAAAAATATAATTTCGAAAACTGTAATTTGAAAAGTACATACCAATTCATCAACAAATACCATCTCGAGCGTTTGATTTTCTTTGGGTTATTCCACTATGAAACTGTCCATACATGCACAACATGGAGTCGTAGATGATGATTAACATGTGTTGTTTTAAGATTTTCAAAATAGACTAATGTGGTTTTATTTTTTGTTGTCAAAAAAGAAGTCATGATAAACTCATAATATAGAACAAACAAAAATAATATAAATAATACTAACAATAACATAAAAATTCAATGTTAAATAATGATTAAATATGAAATCCCTCTTTGTAGTCGACTTTTTGGCACGTTTTTGTTTTTTTTGAAGATATATGAATTGTTTTTTCTAAGTCGTATATATATATAGATTTCTTTGACTACCAAAGTAAGCATTCTTCATCTGGTCACCAACCAAAAGTCAAACCCCCTTTGCTTCACCGGATCCAGTTCCATCTGACATTTACTAACATTTACTGTTTCCGTCATTAGCTTGGTGTTTTTCTGCAGAAATGGGGTCGCGTGGGTCCATTAAACGATATACTACATACGGAACTCTTTATCCTACGGTTAGTGTGGTACAGTATATTTTTTATTTTTATATAACCAATTATTATCCTACGGTTAGTGAAACGTTCAAACACTTAATTTACAAGATACAAATAAAAAGATAAATAAAAGATAAAAGTAATAATGCAATTTTTGATCAAAATTAATAACTTACTAGTATTAAATTCTTTGATATTTGGTAAAGTGCGGAATTGTTAATTACTTTGAGCAATCCAAGCGGTTCATATTGTTATGAGTTTAAATTACCAAAAACTTCATACCCTAACTGGCACATGGTTACTTAATTGAGTATTTTTTATTGTGCTTGCCATTTATGATATGATCGAATCACAAGTATATCTAAACAACACTTAACACTTGCACTTGCAGGAGGCACAGAGACGACAGCATAAGGTGAACACCAAAGAGTTATTTTTATCATTTTATTATTTGTATGTATAATTAACATTTCGAGGTTAGTGCAATATATTTTTTCTTTTTATTTAAATGTTTGAATTTGGTATTACATATAATGTCTAATTAAAAAAAATAACAGAACTCAACTTGTTAATAACTTCTTAGTATATATTCCAAGGAATGAATAATTTTTTTTGATAATTGTTAAACTTCGAAATTATAAACCGTCGTATAATTATTATGATCATTTCCAAGCGGTTCATATTGTTTTGAGTATTAAGAGCTCAAACTTCATAACCTGTGTAGCACATGGTGACTCATTTGAGTGACTAGTAGTTAAAAACTCTAGGAGTTAACTCAATGTGTTTGCCATTTATGAAGCCCATATGATTGAATCACAAGTATATTTAAACAACACTTGCTCTTGCAGAGAAATTTTCCGCGATCCAGAACACCTAAGAAGGTACCACCCACCAAAGAGGTATGTTTGTTAATTTGGTATGGATATGTAACTCTCTTATTGTTGTTCTTGAGAAACGTACTTCCAAAATAAGCCTTATGAATTTATATAAGGTTTTTTAAGTGTAACGAGATACGTTATCCGGGCGTTGCCTCGGGAGACATTATATTTATTGTGTTCCGTACTATGTAAAAATTATTACATGCTTTTAGAAACATTATTTAGCTCAAAACCTGAGTTGATATTGATTTTTTAATGGGTAAACAATTATAAATTATAAAAAATCAACAGTATAATTTTATGACAGATTAATATGTTATATAAATTCTAAAAGATAATAAGTATGAAAGTAGAATATTTAAAATAAAAAAAAAATTAATAATACAAACATAATTAAAGCTAATTTTCCAAATCATTGAAAATAGAAACTGAAACAAAAATAATCCATAATAATAAAACATCAACCGAAATAACATTGAAACTAATAATTATTGCAAACAAATTTTTCGGAGATGGTTAGGTGTATATATTCAAAACATACACCCTATTGTTATGTGTATATATACTATGTAATAGTTCACTTGTGCTAAGATGAGATAATTTTAAAAATATTACAAACTTAAAAAATAATAATATGCAATTAAAATAAGTGATCTTTTATAAATAAATTGGAAGCAACTTAAAAAATCAAAACATAATTTGTCAAGCCCAAAATTAAGAATATAAGATCGGTCCAAAAGAAAATGAATTGGTCCATTAAGAAATTAAAACGGGCCCAAAGAAATAAAATGACCCGTTACTATTCTTTACACGTATTTCCGTACCTTTGTTTTTAATATATATATTAATATCTGTGGTGAAGGTATCAAGGGAAACTAAACTCTCCTGCTGAGAATAAACCTTGGCAACATATTTAGACCTTCAAAAAGAAAGTTGCAATATGTATGTTTTAACACGCAAATAACAACATATATAAGATTGTAAAGACCACCCCCTCCCTCCCTCTTTCCTTTGGAATCTAAGTGAATCAGGCTCAATGTTGTTTTAATGGTAATTGTGTTTGTTTAGATGTTAACTTTTTTTTTTTTCAATTAGTCTAAGATGGGACCAATTTAGGGTTTTTTTAAAGTATCTATTGAAATCTTTCCTCATTTTTCTACAACAATATAAACAGATCATGAACGTAACCGAATGATGTCTAATCTACCGGTTAAATCCTCGTTGTTGGAGAACCTTTAATCTGAAGATAGCCTCTAGGAAGCCTAAAATCGACCAAAGGAAAATCATGGGTCATATATTAGGGTCTCGTCTTGTATTAATAGTGTTAACAATTTAGCTTTTCATCGGCTATATGTGTCGCATATCCGACCTTTGGATGACATTTTCGACCAATTTGTTTTACCTTTTATACGTCGCATAAGTTTTCGTTGTGTCGCTTATTGCTCCCGGCTTCCATAAGTTACCTTTATTGCGTTGCATGCCCATTCTTTGTGTCAAATACGCTGTAGACTCAGAGTTGTAGGTCTCTTTCTCGTGGTTCTGTGGACGACTTACTCGTCGGAAGTGGACTTTGTATGAAGAAGTGATGAATACCAAGACAACATCATTGGCTCTACATAAACATTATTTTCTTCATCTTGATAGCTCTATTTTCTTCATCTTGATAGCTCCAAACTTTGTGTAATTCTTCTGTAAATTCATTTAGACTTTCTTGTAATCTTTTTTAGTCATTTCAAGCCTTGTGAACCTACATCAACATTTTCATCCATTTAATTATCAAAAGTTTAGAGACAACAACAGCAACAAGGCCCAATCCCGTGCATATTCTTGGTTTTCTTTCTCTAGGATTTGCTCGTTTCTCTCTCTACACTCTTGTTTGAACACGCATGACACACACCCATATTTATAGGCAAAGACTGGAACACGCAAATGCCCATTTGAGTGTTTCAGGAACATGCAAATCTAACTGGGCTTTGCGTGTTTCTTTAAGTCCAGGCCCATTAGGGTTTTGGCCGTTTGCGTGTTTCCCTGAACACACAAAACAGTTTGAGTGTTTTTGTGGTCAAGCATACGTTTGCTTGTTTCCACAGAAACTCTCAAACCATTTGAGAGTTCTTGAGAACAAGCATACTTTTGGTTGTTTCTTAGAAACTCTCAAATGGTCTCCATTTGAGTGTTCTTACTTGAACAAGCAAAACTTTTGCTCGTTCCTAAGAACCCTCAAATAACACTTAGGATATGTTGAGTAAATGTTTACTGTTGTCAAGACGCAGAACCAACATTGTACTTAGAGTTAATGTCTTTACTGCTGTCAAGACGCAGAACCGACATTAACTCAACTAATGCTTTAACTGCTGTAAATATACGCAGAACTAGCATTAGCCTTCGACAACATTTCAACTGCTGTGAATACGCAGAAACAACGTCGTCTATATTACCTATTGGAAGTGTGTATTTAAGATAATGTTTATACTGCAGTAAATACGCAGAAACACAATTATCTTAACTTCCCTTTGGAAGTACATTAAGTTAATATCTCAACTGCTGTTGAACGCAGAAACAATATTAACTTAATGACTCTTTACATGTTATATCTAAAACCTGCAAAATACAAATAATAAACAAACACATAAACATAAATGGATCCCAATTGGCTCAACAAAATATGCCAAGGTAATATTATGGACAAACGGTAATTACAAGATAATTACAAGACTTGAACTTATAAATAAATATACTTCACATATCTAGAATGCTCATGTCACTGAGAATCATGCACTAACATTATATATAACCTTTTGATTATATAATAATAATTGATTGTGCACCGAATCGTGCAAGCCTAGTGAATGGGTGGAGATGTTTTGAGGATGAACCCTAAGGGATTTTTAGGTTTTGTTGGCGATTCCCCGAAGGTAGGAGCGGTGCTCCTTTACGCCAACGAAGGTTGTTTGATGTGAATGTCGAAGCTTGTTCGACTTTAGTTAGGGTTTTGGTCGATCCGTGATCATATGGTATTGTGTGTTGATATTGTATATCGAATTGTGGAGGAATCCTCCTTTTATAGGCGGAGGTTCCTTGGAGTAGAAGGTTAGAGTTTTCCTTATTTATTCTTTGAATCAAACTCTACTGACCATGTTTATCCGATTTAGTTTCCTTAGGAGATAATCCTTAGAACATTCCGGACTAGGCAAAGATTGTGTTTATCTTTGGAAAGGATTTATGTTAATCCTTTAGCCGATTTACTTGAGTCGACCACCTTCGGGTTTCTGTCCTTCGTGACAGTGTTTCGTAGTTGTATTTTTCGTATAGTGGCTCAGAGTGGTACATCGTCAAGCCCCCCAGTCTAATGTTAGAGGCTCGGAAGACTGTAATTTTAGACTATTCTCGTGCTTAGAAATTTTTAACCATGTCATGAAGGACCAAAAGAGATCTCTTATTCGTCATCCAAGGACTAAAGAGCGGTGACCATATGGGGAGGGACTATTTCTGGGTAAATGCAAAAGATAGTGGAGGTCACACGCATTTATGCACGATAACCGGAGTGGTAGGTGAGGGCTATTAAAGCTTTGTCCCTTCACTTTCCAAGATTATTATCTTCTTTGTTTCGATCAATATTGCAAGAAAATTTCCTATCTAATATTTTCGAATCTCTGATGGCGCGTTCTAAGGCGAAAAGAATTTCCTTGCCTAATGAGGCGGGCACCTCTGCTGGTGGAAAACCTGCCCCTACATATTGTGAGGGTCGTCGGAAAAGGTCGGCTGTGAAAAGCAAACATCCGGTTGTTTTTACAGATTCTGATTCCGAGGTAGACCCATCATATCGTGATTTGAGATATGAGTGGGCTCGTCTCCGTTGAGAACTTGTAAAAGTGAAGGGTAGGGAAGCGCGCCTAAAGGGTGACATCAAGTGTGCCGGTGATAAGATTTGTCATTTGTCCCATGATATGGAAAAGTCTATCCCTTTGATTGCCCTTCGTTGCTCCAATAGACGATACCAAGAGAAACTGAAGGAGCCAGAGGGAGTTTTTGAGGATTTGGCCAAGAAGCTTGATGACTCCGAGAAGCGACTGTCGGAGAATAACATTTATGTTGATGGGGTGAGGAAGGTGTGGGGTGACAAGTGTGAGGACTCAAACTACTCAGTCGAAGATTCAATTTCTGAAGGAGCAATTGAAGAACTGGAGGAAGGAGTTATTCCTCGCATTTATCAAACTACTCTTGCTGATCCTGAGGCTGCAAAACGCTTGGTAGAAACGGCAACTGCTTGGAAAATGTTTCCGATGTGTGCAAGAAAAATAGATTATATAGATTTTGTTGTTTGTTAATGTCATAATGGATATGTTTATTAATATTTTATTTTCCTTCTTTTGAAGTGTGCATGGTCCCGAAGGGTCCCCCTACGGTGTTTCTTTTCATATTTGTTATATATGCGTGGTTGTGAAGGGTCTCCCTTGGTTGCTCCGCGTCTTTGTGCTTTATGCATATTATAATCCTAGGACGGTGTCCTTAGGTTTCTAATTATACGCTATTTGGGCGTCCCCTTGAACATGCGTTTTTCTCAGAGAAACACGTCTTTATAAGTTTAATCGTAACGATCGTGGTGGTGAAAGAAAATACGTAAGGGGGCGACCATTCTTATAAGGAAAATGCATTGCTTTTTGCAATTGCTTTATTTATTCTAAAAAGGATAGTTGTCACATTGTGAGTTCTATCTATTTATTATGACTTAGGTACAAAAAATAATCAGTTTTACTGATAAAATTTTCGTAAATTGGAGTTGTTCCATGTGCGGTCCACTGGTTTGCCATCTCATGTTGTTAGCTTGTACGCTTGATTGCCGAAGGCTACTTGAACTTGATATGGGCCTTCCTATGTTGGTCCCATTTTTCTTGTGTACTTAACCTGACTTGCACTGTTTAGACGAAGGACATAGTCACCAACTTTGAATGAAGTGGGATTCCTTCGCTTGTTGTAGTATTTCTCAAGCCTCTTTTTATGTGTTGCTTCTCTTATCGCTGCTATGTGCCTATGTCTCTTCGTTCTTCTAGCAAATCCAGGTTTTACCCTTAGTTCTTCTTCTTTTTCTTTTGTGTTAACCTTGGATGTTCGGCAGGTTGACACTTGAATCAAACTCTACTTATCATGTTTATCCGATTTAGTTTCCTTAAAAGATAATCCTTATAACATTCCGGACTAGGCAAGGATTGTGTTTATCTTCGGGAAGGATTTATGTTAATCCTTTTGTTGATCTTATCGAGTTAAGCACCTTCGTGCTTATGCCGTGCGTGAGGTTGCTCCGTATTGTATGTTCTTCTTATAGTTATTCAAAGGGGTACATCGTCAATAACTATCATCATGAGTATGTCCTAAATTCATGTAATATTTAAATCAAGAAACTATATTACATCATATCTTGAGAGTGTTATTACTTGCATTAATGTAGTTTATTGTTTGGTTATATGTTTTTATACATTTTTTTATTATTATACTTTATTTTTATTATCGTAACAGATTTTGTAGTTTTTTTTTTTTAAATTTAGGTTTAAAGATTTGTAACGTATGTATTTGTATTACTTATATTACTATATTTGTTCGTATCCAAAACTTGTCGTGTAAGTATTTTCCGCGGCAGTGCGTGGATGTGATAACTAGGGAAAAACTAACAAAGCCTTCTACTTATAGGAGGAAAGATTCTAGGTTTCTACTTTTTTCAATGAAGGAGGGAATAAAAATTTCTTAAGTTCCCCCAATCACCCCCCCCCCCGGTGTGTTTGACCAACTTAGGGCCCTTCATGGGTCACCTTTTGTATGACCCATGGTCAAATGGGTTGGCCTAGGGTGTTTTGGTGCCTGACCCGATTTTGACTTGTTTTTTGGTTTTAAGTCAGTTCATCGTTCTAATTTTTTTTTTTCTAGCATTTATACATTTCCAAGTTCAACTAGCATTTTTATTGTAAATCGTGTGCGACCATTCTTGGAACATATAAAAATGACCGTATTGAATACACTTATATTTCTTTAATTACTTTCCATCTTGACACATTTAACACGTATAGATAAACTCTATTACATAACAATCACTAAAATCCCTATATGTAACCAGAAAAAAATTCACGAACTCAGACAATATCTCTCAAACGGATTTTGATTCTGATTTTCTCATACCCGCCATTTTTGCTCTTTGTTCTACTTAGGAACTCCTTCAAGAGATTTTAGCCAAGTTGTCCGATGAAAGTCTCTTAAAGGAATGTGGATCAGGAAAGTTGTACAAAGGACAACTCTTGCGGGATAGCAAGTTCATGGATATTGCTGCATGGCGGTTAGGTAGTGAGTCTGTGGAAGGATATGTTGACTTCAAGACAGAGATTTCAATGCTTTCTAGTCTCGAGCATAAAAATATCAGCTCTATCTTAGAGTATTATGATCAGGATAATGAAAAGATCATCATTTACAAGGAAGCATTTCATGGGATTCTTGACCAACATCTATGTAATCCAACTCTCAATTGGTCCCGGAGACTGCAAATATGTTTAGGCGTTGCACGTGCATTGAATCATATCCATTATGATGTCATACATTGCGATATTAATACGTCTAAGATACTTTTAGATAAAGATTGGGAACCTAAGATATTTGGTTTTGAACTTTCCACAAAATATCCTCAAAGTTGGAGGCATCGCATTCGGTACTCTCGCTACCTTGGCTCCAAAAGCATTATAACACCAAAATATGATGTATACTCTTACGGGGTATTACTGTTTGAAGTGCTTTGCGGGAAGAAACCGATGATTGAAGGCAATCGTGTTAAAGAAGAATTAGATGAGATCATTGACCCTAATCTAAAGAAACAAATGGATGAACAATCGTTGACTTTGTTTTTAAAAATAGCATACAAGTGCTTGAATCAACAACTTATGGAGCGTCCAACTATGGATCAGATTGTCAAAGAACTTGAGGAAGCATTGGAACTTCAATGGAAACATGAAAATCATGTAAGATTATCATGTTGTTTGTCATGATTTTCTTAATCCTTATGTCATTATTGATTATTTTTTATGTCTATGTATTTATTTATGTTGTGGCAATTTGTATAGAAGGTGCATTTAGCAGATGCGAAGGAAGGGATATCATCGAACCGCTTGAAGGTAATTATCTCTTTTTGCTTAGTTTTGAGGTGATTGTGGTATGTAAAATTGATTTTTCACCAGGTTAATTATTTTCTCATGGTATATTTAGTTGAACTTGTAATTGTTGTTCTACTATTGTATTGATTGATATTGTGCGATTAAGATGATTACAAGAGGTTATATTTATAGAGTCTACTAAACTAATACATGAAAACTAATACTATGAAAACTTATAGAAACTAATATATCTAATATGTTTGAAGTTTCTTGAAAATAAAATTTGATACTATAAATTGGTTTTGAAAAACAAATATATTGAACAAGATAAAGATAAGAGACCCTTACCCAACAAGGTTGAATCAAAAAGGTGTAGTTTTGAAAAATATGCTTTTGTTAATTTTGGTTGTGTTGTTTGACAACTTTGCTTTGTTTACGAGTTGGGGATCTTTCTGAAACTGTGTTTCTACCTTTAGCTTGCACTATTGCTCTTAAACCGTGAAAAAATATGAATCTTGTATCAATTCTCAATGTATGATGGTAACAAGTCTGAAATTAGTTACTCGATAATTATTAGTTAGGTGTTTGCCCCATTTTTCTGTATTTTCGTTTATAATGATGTTTTGTGATTGTTAGTATATTTTCTTGAATTAAATTTCGTTCAATCTTTTTTAATTGAAAGTATAGAGATTCTTTGTTATATTTGTAGATAACTTAAAAAAGTTGTTAGTTACACATTTTCCTCATATTTCATCATCATCCTGCTATCATGTACAAGCTTAAATACTCACTTGTCACTGAATTTTGTAGATGCACTTTCTGAAGATTCCGCTAAGCGAAATATGGTTGGCCACAAATAATTTTGATGAAAAAATGGTTGTAGGGTGTGGTGGGTTTGGTAAAGTGTATAAAGCAAGACTTGACGTTTTAGATATCCAAAGTTTGTCATCGGTGGAAGGGAGAAGTAAAGATAAACCTGTCAAGAAAAGCAAAACTGTAGCTATTAAACGCATCTTCCAGAGGTCAGACGAGCAAGGTAAAGAAGGGTTTTTAAGGGAGATTGAATTGCTTACAAGATGTAAGCATTCAAACATTGTCTCTCTTCTTGGTTTTTCTAGAGAAGATCGCGAAATGATTCTTATATATGAGTATGCTTTTAAAGGAAGCCTTAGTGAGTATTTCGGAAGCACAGATAAAAAAGTTAATCTTACTTGGTCGCAGAGAATAAAAATATGTCTCGACATTGCACATGGAATTAGTTACCTTCACACCAACATGGAGGGTAAACCAAGGATAATACATCGAGATATAAAGAGCGAGAATATTTTGTTGGATGAGAATATGAAAGCAAAGGTTGCTGACTTTGGGCTCTCCATATTCCACCCTACTAATCAACAAGCGAGCACTATCTATACCAAAAATATTGCTGGCACAGAAGTGTACATGGATCCGGAATATCTCACTACATCCAAGTATAAGAAAGAGTCAGATGTTTACTCATTTGGAGTAGTTTTATTTGAGATCCTATCCGGGAGATTGGCCTATGATTCGATATACATTAAGGAATACGACCTGGGGCTTGCACCTGTTGTGCGGCGACGGTTCAACGAGGGAACATTAAAGGAATTGATAGATCCTTGCATGATAGAAGAAGATGATGAACATATCTTTACACTAAACAGAGGACCGAATCAAGAATCTTTTGATTCATTTTCAAAGGTCGCATATCAATGTTTGGCAGAAACTCAAGCCAAACGTCCAACAATGGATACTGTCATAAAGAGACTGCAAGATGCATTAAAATTTCAAGTAAGTAGATATTTTACATCATTCATGTTGTTAATCAGATATATGAACATATAACCCATATCATTGAACCATGGACATATGTATTTGAAGAAGGGTTAATTATACTTTTAGTCCTTGAAGTTGGTAGTTTTTGCACTCTTAATCACTAAATTTAAAAATCAGCAATAAAACATTAAACTATCCACTTAATTTCACTTTTGGTCACCTCTTCCAACTTCGTTAGTTTGTCGTTCTTGCCCATATTTGTTAGCTCTTTTCATTCTTCCCTTTGATTACATGATTAAAAGTGATCGGCCCAACTTTAAGTTTTAGATATTGTTTTGATCGATTAGTATTCAATTATTGAGTTTTGAAACAACCTTTTTAAACTTACAGAGTTGACTACTCTGTTGGTTATAAAGTAGTTGATATAGTTAATTGGTTATTTGATAATTGTTTGGATTTGGTTGATGAGTGTTGTGCAATTTTTTTAATATTTATTTTAGTTTTTCTTAATAAAAATATCCTGAAGATGATTTTCAGATTTAGTTTTTTAAAAATTTAAAGAAAAGTTTGAATATGTTTTCTTGGTGATAATATTTTTAAGCTTTGATTGGATGAAATAATTGTTTGTTGGAAGCTTTATTTATAAAGTTGTTAGGATTTTTTAGTTATTGTGTTTGAATTGTATAGAGAAATTGCTTTGATTTTTTTTATTTATTAAAAGATGTGGTATAAGATTGATGTTGATGAATTGATGATGATACATACAAAATATATATGCAGATATAATATTTTCTACTATTTATATACAAAATGTTTGGTAAGTTACACTTTTCGTTCCTGAAGTTCGGCCGGTTATCACTTTTAATCACGGAATCAATGAGAAGAACGAAAAGTGAAAGAAAAAAACTAACGAAAGTGGGCACGTTAACTGAGAAAACCTAAAAAAGTAGGACGCGGTGACCAAAAGTGAAAAAATTGGATAATTTAATGTGTTTTTTTGCTATGATTTAAGTTCAGTGATAAAAAATGCAAAAACTGCGAATTTCAAAGACAAAGTGTAATTTACCCTTTGTAGAATTATGAATCTATAACCACATTATTTCTATTATTTTAAACCTAAGAAGGTGTTATTTTATTATTTTTTGATTTGGTTATTGGTATTTCAGACTTCCATTTTGAAATGAAAACTCACTTAACATGACTATTAAAGTTCTTAGGTGTGTGCTACAAATTCTTATGTTATGATGTATTAATTGTCTCACCTTTCGGATCCAAAGTTTGAAAATTGATTATCAACTCAAATATTGCAGGGGGAAACCACGGTACTCTCAAGGTTTCGGCTTAGTGATATAGCATTTGCTACCAAGAATTTTTCAAGAAAATATTTTAGTGGCTTAGACTCAAATGGTATGGTGTATAAAGCAGTACTTGATCATTTTGACAACAAAAGTTTGTTGGCGACAGAAGAAAAGAATAGTGGTGAATCACCAAAGAGATGCAACAGTTTAGCTATAAGACGTATCTTATCTAGTAGAGAAGAAAGGCACAAAGAAGAAGGGTTCTTTGAAGAAATAGAGATGCATACAAGTTATAAGCATCCCAACATAGTTTCTCTTCTCGGGTTTTGTGATGAAGGTAATGATAAGATCCTTGTCTACGAGCATGGTTCTAACGGAAGCCTCGATGACTATTTGAGAGACGCTAATAAAATGGGAAAGTATACATGGATGCAACGTCTACATACGTGCCTTGAGACTGCACGTGGACTCAATCATCTACATACTGTGATGGACCATAAGCAAGGAATATTACACCTTGACATAAGGAGTGCCAACATTCTGCTAGGAATAAATTTGGAGGCAAAGATAGCTTATTTTTGGATGTCGAAATTACTCCAAGCAAGTCAAGAAGAAGGCACCCACATCTCTTTAAACAGTGAAGGCATAAAAGCGTATCACGACCCAGAGTATGGAAAGACAAGTGAGTTGAAAAAATCGGACATCTACTCTTTTGGAGTTGTTCTATTAGAGATCTTGTGTGGGAGGTTAGCATATGATCGAGCTTACATAGTTGAAAATGAGAATGGGCTTGCACCCATTGCTCGTCGATGCTTCAATGATGGAACAATACAGCAAATAATAGATCCTGCGCTAAAGGAAGAAACTGATGAAGACGTATTAAATTTACATAGAGTGCCTATTCAAGATTCGCTCGACACATTTTTAAGAATCGCAAATCATTGTTTGGCGGAAATTAGAGCAGAACGTCCATCCATGATGATGGTCATCAAAGAACTTACCACGGCACTTAACTTTCAAGTAAGTCAATGTACTAAAAGTGCAACATATTTTTCAGATACTCAGAGTTTAAGTGTCTTATAAAAAAAATTCAAATTTTCAACATTTTTTTTATTTATATACTAATAAATTTGATTTTACTTAATCATTCCTATGTTGAAGTACTTTACGAATAAATTACAAACTCAATATATGTATGTGTGTTTCAGACAATTCAAAGTCAGAACCAGTCGTCAAATCCATTCGTCGTCACCTCTTTTGTGGTGTCCTAACTTAAATTTACAAATAATTTTTTAATTACTCATCATTTACTACCACACATCGTGCAAATACGATTTCTGGCTGAACTAATTTATTGGAGAGTCCAAGCTAAGTTTATATGAAATTTATATTATTTTTTGAATTATGAAGTTGATTTAAGGTCAAATTATTCATAGGAAAACTTCGTGAAGACCCTCCAAGTTTCACTTGAAGACGTTAAGGTAGCCACAGAAAACTTTAGTCAAAGAAATTGTGTTGGAAGTGGAAGATATTGGAAAATGTATAAAGGAGTATTTCCACATGTTTATGATGCTGATGCTAATGCCTATGGGTGTAGCACCATTGTGGCAAGGCGGTGGGATAGCGTGTCTAGCCAAGGAAGTCATCAATTTCGGACAGAACTTAATATTATTTTTAAGCATAAGCATGAGAATATCGTTGGTCTTGTAGGCTATTGTATTGAAAGTGATGAAAGGATCATTGTTTATGAACACGCGTCTAATGGAAGTCTTGATAAGCATCTAGATGATGCTAGTCTATCTTGGAAGAAAAGGCTCGAGATATGCATCGACGTTGCAAACGGATTAAAATTTCTCCATGGAGGTGCTGTAACGTTAAAGAAAGTGGTACATAGGAACATCCAAAGCCATGTCATTCTACTACATGACGACTGGAAGGCGAAAATATCAAATGTGGAGTTGTCTTCGTTAGATTCAGTGCCGCAGGACATGGATCATGTCAGTGATAATGCTTATGGTGCATCCGGCTATCTTGACCCAGAGTATGACAAACAAGGTTTCTTAACTGAAAAGTCTGATATATATTCATTTGGTGTTGTTTTATTTGAAATTTTGTGCGGAAGACTGGCATGGGTACAGGGCTGCAAGGATCGATCTCAATCTTTAGGTCCATTAGCTAAAAGAAAATATCAAAAAGGAAAGATTGATGATATGGTGTTTAATGGTATAAAGGAACAAATTGGTCCAGAGTCATTGGCAACATTTGCAGAAATTGCCAATAAATGCTTAAATGAAAAGAGAGAAGAACGGCCAATGGCAGCCGATGTAGTAATACAACTCAAGAAAGCGTTGGATGCCCAAGTAAGTTCTCTGCTTTTACTAATCTATCTATATCACATTAATGTATCGCATTAAAGTAATTAAACGGGTTTTATGGTATCATAAATATAGTATACTGGTTTTATGAATAATGTATCTTATGAAATACATAATAAAAACATTTTATAAGATAATTTTGTTGCGATTCTATATTGAAACCACTTTGATTTGGTGAATATCTTTTTTAATTTATTTCTCACTGTAATATATGTAAAAACTGTTGACCTCATGAACAAATTAAATTTACGTTTTACTAAAACCTATGTGTATATAGGTAGAGCATGAAAAATGGGAGGCCGAACTGCCTAAAGACTACAAAGATATAATTCTGATGTCAGAAGACCCCAGGATTCATCCTAACATGAAGAGAAAGGATCTTTATGACATACTTTCCAAAGGAATCCTGATTGCTGATGGCAAAGTGGTATTGACCATGATCTCCTATCTTTTTTTTTTCTTCTCTATATTGGCTTACAAATGTTTATGCATAATACTGATAATAGAAACCTTTCTTTTTTTGTCTTTTGTAATAGTGGTTCTCACTCGGAAGAAGTGGAGAAAGAAATGAAATGGTATCCGCAATTCAATTTTCATACGAAAATCGTGACTCACATAAATGGCTATCTATTCCAGAGTCAAGGTTCCCTTCCTGTCTCTTTGTTTGTTTTTTTGTTTGTGTGCACACGCACAGATGAAAACCTTATTTATATGTTAAGTTTGGGTTCTTTTAGCTTTAAAGATGACAAGGTTTGAGGGAAGCATAAACTAGTTTGCTACAAGAAAATTGTCATTTAGTGATGCATCAAAGAATAGTTTCTAAAGTAAAAAAACTAGCAAAATTCAGTCACAGTAAAATGGTGAAAAGCTTTTTTCAACTTCATAGAAAATGTAGATAAAAAAGTACTACCTATTTTGTTTTGTACGTATGATAAGAAAAAGTAACTAAAATAGGGAAATATATAGAAGTGTGTGATGCATAATAGTGGCTATTACTTAGACTGCAATATGTATCTTCTACAATATGTATCTTGTAATATGTGCAGGTTTCATAAAATAGTGGAGATATCAGATATTTCAAATTTGAAGATCCAAATAAAAATAAGAACCCAATTTTTATCTATGGGTGTCAATTATGGTGTTCATCTCATATTTAGATTTTGTGATGCAAGAAAATCTCTAGCGAAACAAATATATGTGAACCTAGCATACAAAATGGGCAAGGAAACCTTAAATGCATATTTCGCAACATGGAGAGAAGATGAGTGGATGAAGATTGAATTGTATCGGGTTTTGAATGACAAGAAAAACACTGACGTTGAGTTTCTACTAGAGAGCTTTTCACAACGCTATTGTGGTAGCCGTGAGATCTATGTTGAAGGCCTTGAGTTTCGAGTCATTGACAATGTGAGTTTAAGAATACTCTCTTTCTTATTACAAAGTATTTCTATTTTACTCTTTTATAAAGTAAATTATATGTTTATTAAATTTAAAATTTTTAAGTACATTAAAATAAAATGGAAACTAATTTTTAAGAAAATTAATATGAAAATTTTAATTTAAACTTTTGTGTAGCATAGTATACACATTAAAAATATTTTTACATATACATGTAGGTTGTAATTAGATTATTAGAAAAAAAGACACCAATAACGATATGATATTTGTACAGGAGAAACACGAAGAAAACAACCAAGAGGAAGTTCAACAAGGCCTGAATCTAACTTCGAACACGGATCCAATGCCACATGTGCTAGCTGCTCCTTTTTATGATATTTGTGGTATTTTTACTCAGACTTTTTTAAAGTTGTTCAGTTGGAGCAGCAAGGAAAAATATTATATGCTTTCTGCAATGGGGGCCATTTGTGATTCTACCAATACGGAGCTTTTTGATTCGAAACCCTCCACCGACTCCAGGTTTGCCCTTTGTGACAACTTCAATTACATCGTCTCATTCTTATCATTAATCTTTCTTTTGTTCATTTCCCATTCACATACGTATGCAAATAAAAGCAACTTACTTAAAAATAACTCATTTTTGTGAATTGCGAGTGGTTCTTATAATATGAAAATATTTGTTATGTGTATATGACTTAATAATAGGGTCTTGCTTTATGCATAAAATAGTTATACACTTGTCATAAAAGTCAGGTTAAATTTTTCCATGCACATTAACTACAGGTTGTTGACTTGTTGCCTTTTGCTAATAATAAACAACACCTTAGTTATGTCAATAGATAAAACAAATACCTGTTCACTTCAATATTTTCTTGGATTTTATTTTATCATTAAAACTATGTAATCAAACATATATCTTGTATGTGCATGATGCATCCAGATTTAAAAAGGTGATTGAGCTTTTATCAACACAAGAATTTCGTATCAAGTGCAAGATTGAAAGTGAAAGATTCTTACCAAACACAGAATACGTATGTTACCTTGTGTTCAAGCTTTCAGATAATTGTAGTGAGTTACATTTTCCAGTGAAAGTACAAGATCAACACCAGCCCGAGATCGAGATCAATCAGACTCGAATTGTTTATTTTAGAACCCCACATTCATGGAATGTGACCGGTGACGATAATGAGGGTCCAAAAGAGAGGGAAGATGGATGGATGGAGATTAATTTGTGGAAGTTCAAATCAGAGCTTGATAATGACTGTATTTTTATAAATTTGAAACTTGCAACTTACGAAGGAACTATGTCTGGTCTTGTTGTATGTGGCCTAGAGTTTCGGCCGATGTAGAAATCCTTATATTAGCTAAAAGCAGCTTTCTATATACATATATGGATATAGTTTCGCGCATAGTGTGCTTTTATTATTTCATTTTGCTTCTGGTATCTACAAGTTGCCGTTGTAAATGAGTAACCTTGAGACAATTGTGTGTTACATTCCTGAATATTTGATTTTGTATCCAAATATCGTTAATTTGAATTTGAAAGTTCATTCTAAAGCTATCCTGTATGTGTCCCTGCCTCGAGAAGGTTTATGACTTCATGTTCTTTTCCATTGGTATCATTACACACATTAATTTTTAGGTAAGTTTTGGTGCTATTCTGTTTCATAATTCTCTTATTTTGACACACTTATAATGGCGACATGTGCCGCCACAATTAGTTAAAGTCAACTTTAAGCTTATAATAACGACATGTCATCACAATAAACCATTTTGTATTCGGGCATTGACAAGACTTGGCTGTCACACATAAGAGGACACGGAGTGGGTAGGATATACCCGGCGGTTTCCCTCATACCGGCGGTATCAAATTTATAGGTGAACGGTGTGGAAGCAAGGCAATTTACCCGGTGGACATAAATGGGGAAAGAGAGCGTGCCATGGCTAGTTGGAGAGGGGACCACTAGTCAAACGAGCCGTTTGACATAATAGAAAAAATAAAAATTTCTCCCCTATTTTTTCTTTGGTAAAACCAATGTTATAAATATCGGTATTTTAATTATACCGAAGTTGTCCTCAGGTATTTTGTAAATATCGGCCGGTATTTTATATAGCCCGGATATATAATATATTTTCCTTGAAATTTAATATAATACATGTAACAAACCTGTTGTTTTTAACATGAAATACATAGGGCTACTTTTGACCATATAACAAGATTTAACAAGATTCATACTTTACTTTAATAAACTAGCATATAAGTATATAACAAGATTCAATAAGATATACCTTAATATAGTCTTATATTCCAGCAGAAAAATATGGAATACCCTAATAAGTTTAAAAAAATTGGCTCGAGATTCATACTTTAATTTAACAAGATTCTAAAGAAATTCATAAAGAATGAGACTTAATAAAGAAAAATTACCTTAATAAGTTCATAATTTAGGTGGTGGTGGTTTACAACTCGGAACAGGTGGTGGTGGCGATTGAAATTTAGGGTATTAAGGGTTGTATGGTGTGTGTTAATTTAGGTGGTGGCTGATGATATTGTTCACAATTAGGTAGGTTTTTTTTAGGGTATGTTTTTTTTGTATGGTGTGTGTTAATTTAGATCGGTGACTCATGATATATTGATGTCCCTTTGTTTAATTTTTTTTTTTTAAGTAAAGATGCTTATGGCCGGTATTATCTTACCGTTATCAACAGTATTTCGTACCAGCCGGTATTTACATGGGGCGGTATAATCAAAATACCGTTTGTAAAATACCGGGGTACCATCCGGTATCCGGTATTCTGGGTAATACCGGCCGGTACGTATCGGTATTTAAAACATTGGGTAAAACTCACATTTTTTACATTTTTTCCCCAAAACAAAACATACACACATTTTTTAACCAAATCAACCCCTTTTTTAAATATGTATTACTTGTAATGAACTTCGTCCTTTCTTTTTTAACGGCGGGTGAGAAGGTCGACATCAAAATGGGTAGTATGTTCAAGGTTCGTGTAACACCCCAACAAGGTGGAATCACGAGGGTTACACAAATAGTACAACATGACATGGAAATTATGTAGAGTTAAACTAAATGCAAAAAATAGGATCAAATAATCCATACCAAATGATAAAGAATACATGTATGAGTTCATGCATATACATAACCTGTAAGAACCCAAACCTTTTTAAACAAAATCGAATAAATTTTTTTTTTTTTTACACCCACTGCGACTCAGTGGGGTTAGGACACCTCCCACTGCGACTCAGTGGGAAATCTCTGATCGGCAAGCGAAAAAACTTCCCGCTGCGACTCAGTGGGGTTAGGACACCTCCCACTGCGACTTAGTGGAAAATCTCTGATCGGCAAGTGAAAAACCTCCCACTGCGACTCAGTGGGGTTAGGACACCTCCCACTGCGACTCAGTGGAAAATCTCTGATTTGCGAGTGAAAAATCTCCCACTGCGACTCAGTGGGGTTAGGATACCTCCCACTGCGGCGCGGTGGAGCTACCTGCAGCAAACTTTTGTTCAAAATTAGGTTTTCCATGTACTTGACTCATTTTGTTAAACCAAAACACCATTTCAACTTCAACATTTCCGAATACCAAAACATGACCTTTAGAGCATATAAATCACCCATACATTGAAATCATTCCTTTTTACAAGACTTTTGACTACAAAATTCCACAAGCGGGTCGATAACCCTACTTGGGTAATTGTCAAGTTAGTTACAAATTCTACCCTTACCAAAGTTTCCAATGCAACTACAACTTTTCAGAAGTTCTACCAAAATGATTTGACCAAAGAACATGTATCAAAAGCTAATGGGTACCAAAGGGATCATCTACCCAAATTATCCAAAATGCCAACCTTCCAAAAGGCAAGAGCTTCCAAATTCTAACTTCACTCGATCACTTCTTTACCTTTGCTACTACCAACTCCTATAAGAGAGTTAAACAACTAAAACATAAGCAACGCTTAGTGAATGCATACACATATAATCATAATCATGTCATTTCCACTCTGTGCATCAAGCACCATATAAGCCTAGCAAGCTAGCCTTTTCATACATTTCAAACAACATACATTCATTTTCAACATGGTCATGGAAAGTTTGGCTAATAGGAATTTACCCACCTACTAGCTCTTACAAACAACTTGACTAGTAGGAATTTACCCACCTACTAGTTCTAACAAAACAACTATCAAATGGGTCATAGGAATTTACCCACCTATGACCTCTAGTAATAAGAACATGATTATATGCATATACACTCACCTTAAACTTGGCTAGTTGACACAACAAGGCTACAAGATCAACAATTTAATCTTCAACACCTATACAAGAGTAATCACATATCATCTATGAGTTCCATGACTCAACTACTTACATTCAACAACTCTAAGATTATGGTGTTTGGCTACTAAACACTTTCCAACAAATCTTCAATTTCTCAAAATAAAGCTTTATTTTATAAACACTAGCCAAACACCATGAGATTCTTACCAAAGGGGATTCTCACTAACAACAAATTCTTTCAATCAATAATCCATATATCATTCAAATTTAGTTAGAGTTTTACTTGAATACCCCAATAGCAAAAACCCCAACTCTAAGGCTAAGAACCCTAATTTTAATAACAAATCAAACTAGGGTTATGAAATCTATACCTCAAGAATGGGAAACAAAGAATTAGGGTTTTCAAATTGAAATTCTTCCCCTTTTTCTTCCTTAAAGAATCGGTCACCACCACCTCCAAGAAAGCCCCAAATTTCAATTCTAACACAATAGGAGATGATTGTTGATATAGTTGTAGGATTGAAATTCTTTAATTTATGAATGAAGATTCAATTGCATGGACAATGGAAGAATTTTGAGACAAATGGGATAGTTGGGAAAGAAGTGAACTTGAAGTGGGAAAATATGAGTCACAAAAGTGTTTGCCTGGCTCATCACTTGAAAGCCACGTCCCATACAAAATTTTTAGTGGGTTTAATACCCGCTAGCCACTAAAGTTCCAACTAAATTAACCTCTTAACTTAAAACAAAATACCAGGAAACTAATTAAATGTCAAAACTACAAAAAGGGTTAATGTTCTATTACCTTAAAATATTGAGGTGTTACATAACCCTTAATCAGGGATAATGAATTACGGATCCATGAAAAGGTCCAAGTCCAATCCTAGCATGCAATGCCACATCCAATAAGTTTCCAGTTAACTTGTTCACCGGAAAAGTGTACTAAAACACGTCAATATAAAGTTGGTGAGTTCGTAGGGACAAGTAATAGGAAACAAGTGTCGGGATAACAACCGTTTAACCTGGATTCGATCAATAAACGACCATACAACGAACATGTAATCTTATTAGGTCATAACGATCATGTATCAAACTTGTAACCTTGATTTAATAACCAAACAAACATATATCGAACTTGAAACCGTAGTAATTGTTTTCCGTTTACAAGTAACAATATCCAGAGAAGTAAGTTAAAAACTGTTATCTACATTTAGCAATTATTGAAAGATATATATATATATATATGGCATGCATACATTTGTATATATTCATCTGATTCTTTTATGGATACGATTCCTTGAAATCTTTATATGACATAAAGTTCGTATAATTTTGAGGTTGTTACATCTAACGAGGGTTTAAAACCCGTGGATTGCACGGACGGAAGAAAGGTAATTGATTTCATACCAAAATTGATGGATTTTCTCAAACTTGACAAAAGCCATAGAGATACGAACAATTTACACGCACATAGGAAACATAATTGAGTTTTAAAAGCATGAAAGATATATATATATATATATATATATATTGAAAAGTTATTTTAGGAAAAAAAAAGGCAGGAACCCTTTTCCACCAAAACACTTAAGGGTACTACAGTAATTTGTTAATTAGCCATTATTTTAAATGAAAACTAAATTTACATTTACCATAATTAGCTCTTGTAGTAACGTAGATTCAGTTTTGCAATCCCATAATCTCTCACTCATAAGACTGTTTCCTGTGTAATATTTGTCACGCATATTTTCAGACAACTCAATGGATTTGTGTTTAACAGATGAATCAAACATTGATGAAATTTACAATTCGATTATCTTGAATGCGAGGAGTGATATTCCCAGCGAGCATCTTCCAGGTAGTTTTCGAATTTTTAATCTCTATATGTATTTGTGATATTGGTAATGATTGTATTAGGGTTTTAAAACAGCAACTAAGAAAAAAAAAACGAATTCAAGGTTCTCATTTTAGTGTTTTTAAAGGTTTTTTGCTTATCATACACGATCATAGTGTATGGGGTTCTTAATGGTTCGTATATATGTGATTTTTAGGATTTACCATCGTGTATGTTGTTGTATGTCGGCACAATCGGTTTTTGTTCCATCTGTATATATGTGATTATGTGTATGCATATCATAATTTTTCATGTGTATGTTATAAAATATGATCAGTTGTATGCGTTAGCCTATGATCACATGTATGCATATGAGTTGAGTGTAACATATCCTTGATCATGTGCAAGTAAGATACCTATTTTTGTGTATGCATCTCAGACACCAGTTTGGACATGTATATTTTATGTGATTTTAGTTGTTGCATACAGTTTTACATTCTTATTATTTTGTTTGCACTACAACAAAGTCTTCATATGTTAACAATTTTTTAAGCATACAATCAAAGATTTTCAAATTAACAAATCAGTTAGACAATTCTTTCACAAAGCTCAATCAAAACAATTTGGACAGTCAAATAAACGAACTTACTTTGCAACAAACATTTTCTGAGCTTAACCATGCGTTGCGAAACAATTCCATCATTTATGAGCGAAAAGTTGAAGAAGAGAGAACAAATTTTTGTGCTCAAAATAAGTGTCTTGAAGACAAGTGTTTGAAACTTCATTCAAACGAAACATTTTTGACAAAAAGAATTTCTGACCTTGAGAGTGAATTGCAAACACAATCTAAATCTTTTCAAAGTCCAAATCATTGTTTTGCTTCTTCTAACTAATCTAAAGAAGTTATTGAAGTTTGCACTCAACCTAATTGTCCTATATGTGAAGTTGTGAATTCCTCTGTGCAAACTAATTGTGATGTGGTTAACACCATTGAGACCTCACCTCAAACTGATTTTGATTGTGTTTCTAATAAGGTTGAGGTTTCTAAATGTTTTTCAAAACCCGAGCCATCCAAACCTAAAGTTGATGTTCCAAAGAGGGTTTACACGGGTAAATCTTCAAAACCTTTTGAAAGAAAGGTATCTCAGTTTACTAATTACTCCTTGCAAAAGGGTAAGAAGTACGCTAAGAACCCAAATTTTGATGGAACAACTAGTTTAGTGTCTTTTCTATCATTCAAGGATAATTCTGACCACATTTTTCAAGCCAAATCTCAGTTGACGAAATCTAAATGAAAACCGATTTTAAAATCTAAGTCAACTGAGTCTAAATCATTCAAATATTCTTTTTTGGAACTTTTTGGTCTTGCACCAAAACCTGTGAAAGCAGTCGTGCAAAAAGTGAATGATTTTGGTTCGAAAAATCATTTTTAAACTCCATCTCCCAAGATTGGATGTTTTTCAAAGAAATCAAATGATTTTTCTCCGTTTCTTCCACGAAAACTCTATTCAACTAAACCACCGGGTTTTAGTTCTCCGTGGAATGCAAATCGATGAGACTTACATTTGGTCTTTTAACAAATTAAAAACCGTTGGGCCTATTCTCAAATGGGTTTCAAAGGTAATTTCGAAGTGATTTGATGAAAAGTGTCTTATACACACTTCAGTGTATAACCCGTGCAAAAACCGATTTTGTAATTTCTTTATTTTCAGAAAAATCAAAAAAGATTTTTAATTTCTTATTTGAAAAATCCAAAAAGATTTTCTCTTTTTATCATTTTATTTAAGTTGTCTTTGAGTTTCTCACAGAATATTAGGATGAGATGCATGACATCGAACGCCTTTGTGTACTGTCTTCGTAGTCTCATTTTTAATGTTTCTGAGCAACTTTGAAACCTTTTAACTCACCCTTTATATACAAAAACTTTGTTCATATAATGCATATATTTAGGGGGAGTTTGTTTATTAAACCAAAACTTCCAAGTGTTTAAAACACTTTGGATGTTTTTCAAACCATTTTCTATCATCTTGATTGAAGTTCGGTGTTAGATTTGCACACGAGAGTTTAGGCCACTCATAAAAACTCCATGATCTTGTCATCGCCGATGAGATCTAACCCCGGAGTTAAAATCTCAATTTTAAATTGTGAGGGCATATGAGTGTGATGATATTTGTGCAAATAGGACTTGAGGGAGTAGTCGAAAAGTGAGAGGTTACGGTGAAATGATGTGAGAAAGGGCTAAAAGAAATGAAAGCCCTTCCTCAAATTCTTAAAAAGTCGGGTCAACACGTTTCTATTGGATTTCATTTGGTTATTTCTCGATATTAAAGAAGTATTCATGGACCAAGTGAAGCACTGCACATCTTTACCTAACCACTCAAGTGTTTCTTAACAAATGCTTGTTTTATTCTCACGAAGATTTTCTTATTTCCATCGACTCTTCATTTGGAGGACGTTGATATTGAAAAAGGGAGACACTCTGCTCCGGTCCCCGACTTCATTTGATCACTATCGAGTCTAAAGCGTACTTGATATATCTTTCATTTGCCTAGGACACATCGAGTATTTATATGTCTTTGTGACATCGCATATCTTTGTGATATTGCCGGAACATTCGTAGTAATATCATATTTTTGATATTCCACGATGATCGAATGGAAATCCTACCAATGCTAACATCTTTTCCAACGTTGAACGTAGGTCTCATATTTTCATTTTATAAATTTACTGAGTAAACAAGAAGTCTATGTGACCTCGGATTTATTTACCCAAAAGTCTTTAAGGATACTAAGACATGGTTATCGAACGCCTTTGTGACACTGACCATGAAGTACATTCTTTAAAGCAATCTATCGGTTGAAAAGCCATAGACCGAACTATTTAGAGATAAGCTTTGTGCATTTCTCGATAATAATGGGAAGTCCTAAAATAGTAATCGTATTTTTAGGTCAAACCATTAATCCTTTCGATTTTTGGTTGTGTTAATGGATCATTTTTATCTGGATTTCATTTCTCTTCACACAAACACAAAGAACACAAACACCATATAAAATTTTTTTTCCAACAACGCAATCTCAAATTCTAGTTTTCCAATAGGTTCATTGGGAATTGGGAATTGAGTTGGGTTAAGTTGTTTGCTTGTTGTTTGTTGTGATCTCCCTTTATGCTATCAATCATTATTGTATGATGAAACCGTTTCACATTTTCATCATAAGGGGGAGAAATGATTATATGATTGACAGATAGAGTTCAAGGATAAAATTTAGTTGGTAGAATTTGTTCGAGGATGATTGTTGTGTTTGGATGTTCAAAGGATCATTAGTTTAGGTGAAGAGAGTGAATAATTATTGTGCTAAGTTGAGCGTTTGTTTTTGAGAAAGTTAAAGGATTGATTCAAGATCGAGTATATTCAAGATGATGTACATGGTTGATACTTGAAAGATTTGTCGGTTAAATGACCATTGTTTGTTGATAAGAAGAGTTTGAGATTGAATGGTGGTTACTTAGATAGTTAAGTTCTCTCATGCTTTGAAGATTTTGTTCATAGTTTGAGGGGGAGCATGAGTAAAGTCATAAATTGTTACATATGCTCTGAAATGATTGCTTGTTCGAGAAGGAGCATGAAATTTGAATATAATTCATTTTGTTGATAAGTTGCTTCAAGAAAGTAATATTTGTTTGAGGGGGAGCTAGAATAAGTTGATTAAATGATCAAATGCTCCAAGATGATTGTTGATTCAGAGACACATTAGACCAAGAAATGAAGTTTCAAAGCCAAAACCAAGCTTCCGCGATACCAAGAGAATTCAAAGATAACCTAGCTTCCGCATTCAAAATATTTCAAAGGATTCAAAGTCAAAACGAAGCTTCCGCATGCTAATCAAAGATTCAACTTACTTCTCCAAGCAACATGAAGTTGAAATCAACATTAAAAAATTCAAGTTGTGAAAACTCAAATGCTACAAAGATTTGAAAGATGCTTCCAAAGTATTCTAAGTTGCAAGAGAAGATCAAGATTTAGAGAGTCATCGTCAAATCAATATGTTTGTTGAGAAGATTCAAAGTCAAAGTTGATACAAGACGTTGAAGACAATGAGAAAGCTTCAAGGTCTACTCAACATTGAAGATTTTCAACAAATCGGCTCATCATGTTTATTTAAAGACCAAAGACGATGCACATTTACAATTCAACACCAATGGGGAGATTGTTAGAAATATAAATATGGTGTTAAATTGTAATATAGTTATTGTAGAAGGGGTTTTAGTGTTAAGTAGATGAAATGTATAAATACCCCTTCCTTAGTTATTTTGTATTAAGCCTTTCACATAATTCCATACTTACTTCTATCTAAAACTTACTTTCTCTCTCTAAGTTCATTTTCAACCTCCCAACTCCCACACACTCTCTAACATACATTCCACCATTAAACCTTCAATTAAGCTCAATTCATACATTACAAATCGTTACATCATTCATGCACTAGACCTCATATAGCTCAACCTTAGGGCACAATAATTATCTCAATAGCAAGCATGACTACATAATCATCACTATATTCGCACTTAAATTCTTAAATAGTTCAATCCTAAGGAGGAAAACCTTTCATATTCATATTATCCATGGAATTTCATATCAACTTGTCATACCTATATCCCCTTTCAGTTCATTCATAAATAATCAATCTTATTGTCTTATAGTTTAAACAAGTCATGGATTTCATGTCTCATATTAATCACATTATTTTAAAGTGTATATGCTACTCAATGTTCAACATCATAATTCATAAAGCTTTTATGCATGCATTTCTCACAAAATTTTCACATTACACAATCCAAACTTTCATATTGCACATTATAAGCTTTCACATTGCACATTACAACTTTCACATTGCTCCTTATAAATTTCACATTGCAATCAAATCATGCCCATATTCGCATGTTATAGCATAGAGTAGCATGTATCAACGATTATATTTCAATCTTAGATTCATTTCACTCCTAATCCTTAAATATAGCAAGTCTCAAATCATTATGTATGCTTAGGTGAATGTCTAAATGCAACACATATGCTCATAAAAACGGATTTAATAAAGAACTTTTTGAAACGGAATCCTTTTGAACATAAGTCCAAGTGGCCATTTGAGTTTTACATGGTCCTCTCATAATTAAACGTAGATTCATGACTTTACGTTTAATTATGGTCCTACCATGTAAAGCTCAAATTAATCCGCTTAACCTTATGCTTGACTCGACTATAAAAACTGTTTTGAAAAGTTGCTATAGTTTTGAAATTCCTGGAGGAACTCCAATGTTCTCTATAACCTTAGGCCCTGATACCATTTTCTGTAACACCCGAAGTAAGGCAGAACAATGAGACGTACAGAAAGTCAAGTATTCATAACAAAGGATTATAAATAACATTCACCATAGCTTTATTTGATAACAGAATTTTACAAATATACAAGCATGTGGAACAAATTTCCAAGTACAAATGCGTCCACCATACTTGGATATTATGTCCACAAAACAAATAACAAGTACATGAAATAGTATACTACAATGATCAAGGCGGATTTCATTGCCCATCACAAGGTTTGATCTTTGACTCCAAAGTACAATGCAAATAATCATGATGCATATAATTCCTCAAAGCTTAAGCTTATTTCCTGAAAAGCATGAAGAAAAAGTGTTAACTACAAAAACGTAGTTGGTGAGTGCATAGGTTTTTATATAAATCTTGGTATATATCTATTTTAACACTTAGAAAACATATTATTGTTACATTTCAAAATACCCAAACCATATGACCGACAAAATTTCCATATCCAAATATCAAGTTTTTCAAATACCATAATGTCATTTCAAAGGTGTTGAGAATCCATGGTAACTTATAAAGTTCTCACTCGTCAAAATCATCGTGAGAGAAAAATATATGAATCCATTAATCATATATCACATCAAAACCATTCGGTCATCAAGATTTCAATATCGCCATTTTCAACAACTTTCAAGATTCCATATAAGGTCCAATACCCAAACCGTATGTTCAATCCATAATGTCCAACCATAAATAATATCAATAACATTTAGCTAAAGGCATAATTTGATGAGTTTGTGCTTGAACCACTACTAAGACCCTTCACGTCCAAAATAATAATGATGATGATGGCATATCCCATAAAAGTGATAATAGAATTACATGTTGTCAATCATGTGTGATAATAATGATAAAGGGGTCGTGCCATGGAGACGACCAATAATATATAAAGTAGATTAGAGCACCCCATGACCGACAACGTTAAAGGCGGCCACATAGGCGGCCAAACAACTTGTTGCCACTGATGTGAGTAAGGGGACGAATCCTAGTTGCGCAACCCTCTAACTACAAAGGTCTTAATGAGTTAATAGTAGTGTGACATATATCACATTGAACATACAACATATATCCCATATCATAAACATTCTTTCGAGAATCATTTCATATATAGAAAGCAATTTTATTTATCATGCTTTTCACCTTTAAAGTAAAACATATAAAAGAGTTTAAAAGGGGGCTATGACTCACCTTGTTATGCCGCACATTATATTCACCTATCCAAAATGGGTACTTCCTATCAATCGCTTCCTTGATCATATATCCGTCATGTTCCTCAATCACATTTCAAGCCAAAACTATCCCTACGAGAGGACCAATATACATAAGTTCCTATCTTAAGTCATTACTTAGAAATGCCACTTTCATTATGTTGCTATCAATTGTGGGATCTAAGTGTATTGCTAATATTCGCATCGTTTTGGTTGTAAAGATTGATGGTGTAAAAGGTTATTTTCACTATATACGCAGTTATAAGTTGTCAGAATTTCGATAACTTGGCTTCATTTGTGGTCTCGTTTGGCATCTTAGGATATCATATGCTGATGTCATATTAAGTTATGTTCTCCTAAACGTTATTGGATGTGTAATCAATTTTAGTGTAAATTACCTCTCGAGGTATCATTTTATATTTTAATTAACTTAGTTATTTCCGTTTATCCACTTAATTTGTGTTTCACGTCACTTAATTATACTTTAATTTTATCTCACATACTTCTTGATAATCTTACAATCACTCGGGCTTTAGAAGGTCACTTAAATGTTATCGGCCATGGTTATTGGGCTTGCAAGTCATGGGCTTCCAAGTGTTTTGGGCTTAAGTTTGTTATTGGGCTTAACCTTATCTGGGTTATATACTTAATGGGTTATACTGGTTAATGGGCTATATGGTTTATTGGGCCAAGTGGGCCTACTGATTTATCTTCCTTATGGGTTCACTAATTGGGCCGGGCTAGCCCATTAACTCTTTAGTTCATTACATAGCCCATTATACAATTTATAAGATTACTTACAAATTTTCTGTTTTATACTTTATTTTTATAAAGTGTTGGCTAATGTTTAGTGATTGAAAGCAACTATTTCGACCTTTCTGATTTTTATACAATGACCTATATGTGTCTTATTAGTTCTTGAATTTTGGCTTAATTTTTAAGTAATGTTTACAGCCTCGAAATATTTTTATAAGTGAAAGTGGTCAAAACAGTGACTGTTTTGCATACTTGAAAGTTTTATAAAAGTTCTTAGGGTTTTGATCTTAATAAAAATTCCATGATTTTATTTTAAGTTTAAGACACATTGAAATTTCTTTCTACCAAGTATGGCCTCCTGGAAACTTATGGATTCAAAGATAAAAATTGTTAAAGTTGATAACATATTTAGACAAAAATGCATTTTTCACCAGTTTTAGTATAAAAATCATATCTTTTGTTCTGTTCAGTATTTTTGGGTGATTTCAGTTGGTGGTTAAACATAACTTGTTTATCTACAACTTTTAATTTGAATGTTTTTCTTGAATCTGCCCTCACAGCTCTGTTTATCCGTCCTAAGACAGAAAACTGATTCTGTCAGATTTGTTTTTGATTATATCAACTCACCAATGACCTTTCTTGCTTTATTAACACTTAAGTTTATCATTTACAAGATTAACACTCCTTTTGTATCACTTCAACATCAATATTCACTGATTTCAAACATGTTCAAGACCATCCTTCATCATATTAAACTGAATCTATACAAAACTTAATCAACAACTATGTTTCTTACAAAAATCATCCAAAAAGTGAATGCATGTACCCATCTAACCATTTTAGCAACAAAACTTTTATTAAATCTTTCTTGCAACAACAAAATGAGTTTATTTATGAAAAATCATAGAAATATGTTCCATTCATATCAAAAAAAAAATCGATTTTTATGGAGATTCAACAACTAGTTTGAAAGCTTTCTCATGAATCATCAATTTTGGGTCTTATGTAAGTTGAATCCTTGAATGTTTCCTCTAGATCTTGACATGCAATGGCATGAAAGAAAATATTCTATCAACATGCCCTCATTAAGTGTATTTTCAAAAAGAAAATCAAAGAAAAACATGATTTTTGATAAAAATGTTTTAGTACATACAAAAACAAGATAGATTATGAGTTATACCCTTGATGAACTTGAAATGGAGGCTGTTTTGGGCAGCCAAACTCACGACCATATGACCCCAAAATGGACTCCTTAGCTTGCTTTAACACACCCTTAAATGATCAATCATGAACCCTTATTATTATAGTTGATTCACTTAAGATTTTTGAGCTCTAGTTTGTGTTGTATGAATCGAAAATGAGAAGAAGAGAAGGAGAGAAAAGTGCAGAAAATTTGAGAGGAAATGAGAGAAAAATGGGATGGTGTGTGTATTGGAAGTGTGAAAAGAGTGATGATGGAGTGAAATGTGTGAAATGGTGTATTCGGAGTGTAAGAAAAGAAGTGTAGTTGAATTTTAATTTGGTGAATGTAGTGTATGTATATTTTGTATATAATGTATACTTCTATGTAATTATTTTTTTTATTTGTTAAATGTTAACATTTTTATTTTTCTTAGATAAAATATGTGTGGTTATATATGCATGTGCATATTTTGTGTTTTAATTTTATTACTTACCTCATTATATAGAAAATTAAATTTAGATTAGACATATATACTTTCCTATTGTTATTTAAGCTCACTTTATACACACACTAGTTTATAAATAAAATTTTGAGTTGGTAATTATATTTTTATGTTCAAATGTACTTTAATTTGCTTGGTGTTTAAATTGTTGGACACTTACAAAAATTTTTGGTTGTTATCACAACTTATGAGTCTTGTACAATTATTTTTGTAGCTTAACTTTTGAAATAAATTTTTTTGTTTATTGATATCATCTCACCAAGTTTAATTAGAACTAATTTACGGTTTGAGATTGTCTTGAATGATAATAGTTATTGTTTATGGCATTTTTAAGATAATTAGTCATCCATGGTATTTCATTGAACTAGGGGGCAATTATCACTTTGCCTTAAATGTCTAGAAGGTCAATTCTCTTAATAAATCTCTAGGGATAGTTACCTAGATAATTTTAAGTAAGTTGTCCTAGTTGGAAAGTGAGGGTTGTTACAACAATCACTTTCTATTTCATCTTCAATGACGAAATCTTATGATTCCAACTTAAAATCTTCATATCTAAGAAGAAAAAAAAAAGACAAAATAAAATTTTCAAGTATGAAAAGAAAAGTTGATATACATGACTTATTTTTGTGTAGTTCAACCGAATAACCTCATATGTGTTCGCCATGTTTTGCGATATCTTTTAGATCTACACAATATAAACAAAGATGGTACTTTAGATCTACACAAAACAAACAAAAACAATCATATTACAACCAAGAGTAACTTAGACCTCAAAGTGATAACTTGGTTTTCTGATGGATGTGATTCGGTGGTGGTTTTGAAGAATAATAAAAAGATAGTATAGATCTTATGATAGTTTTATTAGGATTTGACAGGCTTTTTTGTGTTGAGATATTTTTGTGTTTGAAGGTGAAAGAGGGTGCTCTGCCATAAAAAGAGAGAATAGAAAAGTTAAGGTGGGGAATGAAGATAAAGTTCATTGAATATTGAAAATCATATAAAATGAATAATACCGACGGATTACCTACGGATAAATCAAAGTAGATTAATTAATTCCAAATTTAATTAAATGATAATCCGAATCACTTAATTTGTTAAATTCGTCGGTAATCCGTCGATAAATATACAATTTTAATTAAATAAAAATAATTAGTAGTATTTAAAGATTTTGTCGCTAATCCGACGGTAAATTTTGTATATTTTCGACAGATTACCTACGGATTTTCTCCATCGCAAATCCGTCGGTAAATCTATCGTAAACGACTCATAGTTGTAAAATAAAGTATATCTGTCGGTAAATCCGTCGGAAATTGCGACGGTTTATTCCGTCGGTAATTTGGTCGGTAAACCCAGTTTTCTAGTAGTGTCTTCAAACGCATACAGATACATAAATCCACAGATTCATTCGACCCCATTCATATAAAAACAATAGTTTGTTAAATATATATACATATACAATATAATTTATTATAGCATCATCAATTATATTCTATATATATTTCAATTAAAGCAATATTTTAAAGAAAGCCATGAAAGTCAATACCCTTTCTTATCTTTATTGTCTACACACATCCAGATGATCAAACCAATAAAATGTTGATGTGAGATGCACACGGGTCCCTTAAGACTAAGAAATGTAAATAGGAATAGGCGAGATGATCAAACCAATAAAATGTTGATGTGAGATGCACACGGGTCCCTTAAGACTAAGAAATGTAAATAGGAATAGGCGAGATGTGAGTGCGTGAGTGTTCTTTCCAACCCAACGGAACATGGAAATCAATTTACATGAGTATTGTTTCATCATCAACAGCAGCGGTAGCAGAAGCAGTAGCAGCAACAACAACATAATCATCATCATCATCATCATCGCTTTAAAATTAAATAACAACTAGATTGAAAACCCGGGCATTGCCCCGGGAAAATAACGATATGTAAAATTGACTGATATGTATATAATGATAAATGTACATTACAAAAGCGTATAAAGTTAAGAAAAGTAAACATGAATAATAAAAAGTGAAGCCAAGGAATACTTAAAAGCTCACCTCGTTTTGTTATATGATGGGAACTATTGTTGCAAGAGATTGAATGGGAGAACTAACATTGCGAAAAGAAAAGGCCACACAATAATCCACACGCTCTATTTATTTATATACGAGTTATGTTACTTGGGCGTTGACTCAAAAGACATCAATTATTTTGTGTCATAATATGTAAGATTATAACATTTTTCTTGACTTAATAGGCACTTATCTAACGCTCCTTATATTCACGTATACAATGGTCTTTTTACAAACAATTTATACTTTTGAGATCCAACAACTCTCCTAATCGAATATCACAATCGGATAATTATATAAATTGACAAAGTTTATTAATAAATTTTCATTTGGTTTGTAATACATTATAAAAAATGATAATGATAGCCCTAAAGGTTGTTATTAGTATCTTCTTACATGCATAAAAAGTAGTATTTTATACATTAAAAAACCATCACCTGAAATTTTTTCGCATTACGCAACCAAATAACTTATATAAAGGCTGACATTAATAAAACTCTAAAAAAAATGACAAGCACTTACCACTGTCTTTTGTTATAAGGTAGTATGAAACGTGAGCTTACTAAACCTCATATTGACTCATATTAGATATGCGACATGTAATTGAAATAAGTTTGAAATTTTTTTCATAACTTTTAACGGATTTAAGACAATAAATATAAAAAAATCTTTTATAAAAACCTTCATGAAATAAAATGAATTAAATACGGAGTAAAATTTAAAGTTACCACGTGGTCATCTACATCAGACACGTGTACCCCACAAACGTGTACCCCACAATTAGTGTTACAAATCAAAAGCAAAACCATTTCATTATTTTCGTTAATACTTAAAAGGACATATATTTCCTCCATCTAACCATTTTCTAACTTCCATTTTAACGCGAAACATTAAACAATGGGGTATTCCGTTTTCCTTTAAGTTCCTAAATTTTGTTTTGAGAATATGGTTCGAACGACCTCAATGAATATGCCCTTTAGTTTCAGGATATAAGCAAGAATGAGGAAGATGGAAGAACCCATATGTGGGGATCGATGATGATGGGAAAACGATGGTCGTCAAGTGTTGATTGGAATGGGATGCCGAAAACACCGACATATCGGTTTCTGTGGCAACTTTTTTTTCCTTAAATGTCATTGTATCAACTTATTCAAACCGAGTCCATCAAGAATCTTTACTTTTCCCTTTCTAATGAGTTCAGTCTTGAACATTTTTGTTTCGATGGTTGATATGATGACCTGTAGACTACTGTGTTTTTGCTCACAAGGGAAATAAAGGATAATTTCTAGATATTCAACAATGGAGGCTTTACCTACTATACATTTCAATCAACACCATGTGTTAAATATGTTGTAGGCTGTGGTTATTCACATTACACTTTGTCAACTTTGTATAGTAGAGTTGGTCATGCATTTTCATCTATAAAATCTGCATGACAAAGTAAAAGAAAAGCAAGTTTCCTAAAATAAGTTTACGTACATCAACTTTTATAGTTTTTAAAGTATTACTTTCATTTGTAATACTATCTTTTATAAATCCAAATTTTTAGTTTTCAAGTTTTTTTATCCAATCAAGTGTCATATACTTAAGTAATTCCATCATATTTCCAATATAAATTGGCATCAGAGCTTGGTCAATCTATATTGGGTTAAACGAGTTACAATATTTTTAACACTCATAGCAAGACAATGATTTGATCTTAGTCATGTTGTTGTCCCAATTTTCGATGGTGAAAACTACGATTATTGGTGTGTCAAAATGGAGACATTATTCCAATTTTTAGATGTGTTAGATGATGTCCATAATACATTTGAAGAGCCATTATCAACTGAAAAACAAACGGTTAAACAAATGGCTGAATTAAAAAAGAAAAAAAGCAGAAATGCAGCTGTTTTAAGTATGATTCAGCGGGGAGTCATACCATCAATTTTTCCAAAGATCATGCGGATCAAGAATGCTAAAGAAGCTTGGGAAGTTCTCAAACAAGAATTCCAAGGCGATATAAAAGTGAGAGCTATCAAATTGCACTCTCTCAGACGAGATTACAAGAATATGAAGATGAAAGAAAATGAGTCACTTAAAGACTATTCGTCTAGATTAACCGATTTGGTTAACCAGATGAAAAGTTATGGTGATGAAATTGATGACCAAAGAATCGTTGAGAAAATTCTCATTACCATTCCGGAAAAATTTGATCCAATTATAGCAGTCATTGAAAACACCAAAGATCTCAAAACTTTGGGTATTCAAGAACTGTTAAGTTCGTTGAAGTCTTACGAGCAACGCATGACACGTCACACTGGCAGGGCGATTGAAAGTGCATTTCAGTCGAGTTTACAAAGTGATAAAAAGCCACCACAAAGTTACGAAAGAGGGAGCCCATCCCGTGGTGGAAGAGGAGGCAGAAATTTTAGAGGTCGAGGATGTGGCCAAAGCTATGGAGCTTCAAGACCTCGATTAAACTTTGAAAGAAAATCACCCACCGAAGCAAATTCTTACAAGTGTTCGATTCGCAAGAAAGATAATCATGAAGAAAAAGATTGTTGAAACAAAGGAAAGTTTCAATGTTCTTATTATAATCGATTTAGACACCTTGAAAAATTTTGTCAACAAAAGAACCAACAACAACAACAAGCCAACTACTCCGAAGAAAAGCAAGAAGATGGAAATGTCTTTTTTTGTCACTCAGCCACCGTCAACAAAACTGACATTTGGTTTCTTGACAGCGGTTGTAGTAATCATATGACCGGTGATGAAAGTATTTTGGTCAATATTGATACTACAATTAAGTCTCATGTGAAAATGGGAAATGGAGCTGTGGTGCAAGTGAAAGGCAAAGGCAAGCTCCCGGTGGAAACCAAAAGAGGGTACCAAATACATTAATGATGTTTTTTTAGTTCCCGATCTTGACCAAAATTTGCTTAGTGTTGGACAACTTGTAGAGCATGGATACTCTATAATTTTTGAAGGAAAAAGGTTGCAATATTTATGACAAAGGCAAGAACAAAAGTTTAATGCAGAAGATAACAATGGGAAAGAACAAAAGTTTTCCCATCACACTCAAATATGGGAATCACGTTGCTTTAACAGCAACAGTTGCAGATGAGTCTTTGTTATGGCACAGGAGACTTGGACATCTGAATTTTCAGAGTCTAAATTTACTTCACCAGAAAAATATGGTTGGAGGTTTGCCACAAATTCAAGAAGTTGAAGGAGTTTGTGAAGGGTGTGCACTCGGAAAGCATCATCGGAAACCATTTCCGAAAGGAGTTGCTTTAAGAGCCAAAGGAATACTCGAGCTAGTACACACCGATCTTTGTGGTCCAATGAGCAATCCTTCTCATGGTAATAATATCTATTTCATTCTATTTATTGATGATTTTAGTAGAATGACAAGGGTTTATTTCATGAAAGAAAAATCACAAGTTTTTGGAATTTTTAAAAAGTTTAAAAGTCTTGTTGAAAAACAAACTGGTCGTTTTATCAAAGTGTTAAGAAGTAACCAAGGCAAAGAATATAATTCAAAAGAGTTTGATAAGTTTTGTGAAGATGAAGGCATGGAAAGACAGGTTACCACACGATATACACCTCTACAAAATGGTGTAGTCGAAAGAAAAAATCAAACCGTGGTATAGACGGCGAAATCAATGTTGCATGAAAAAGGTTTACCAAAAAGTTTTTGGGCAGAAGCAGTTTACACTGCAGTTTACTTGTTAAACAGAAGTCCCACAAAAGCTCTAAATGACAAGACTCCACTTGAAGCGTGGAATGGAAGAAAACCCTCGGTAAGGCATCTTAAAATTTTTGGATGTGTTTGTTATTCTCAAATACCAAAACAAAAGAGGCACAAGTTAGATGAAACAAGTGAAACTTGTATTTTTGTAGGCTATAGTAGCAAATCAAAAGCTTATAGATTGTATAGCCTAAATAAGAAAAATGTCATTATTAGTAGAGATATAGTTTTTGATGAAAATTCTTCCTGGAATTGGGAAGAAGAAAAGAAAGAGGGAACAAGTGTTTCTATGAAAAATATGCAGGATGGAGCTGTTTCAGAATCCGAAGAAGATCATCAAGCAAATGATGAAGTACCAAATGAACCATCCCCAAGTTCACCTCCATCAACACCAACAAACCAAAGTTCTCAAGCATCCTCACCATCTTCAAGTCCACCACCAAAATTTCGTGGGCTAACAGATTTATATGACAACATACAAGAGATTATTTGTCTTTTTTGTCAGGTGGAACCAGAAAGTTTTGAAGAAGCGATTCAAAATGAATCATGGAGGAATGCAATGGAGGAAGAAATTAGAGTCATTGAAAAGAACAAGACATGGGAGCTCGCAGACAAACCGATAGACAAAGATGTCATTGGTGTCAAATGGATCTACAAGGTCAAATTCAATGCAGACGGTACGGTGCAAAGAAACAAGGCAAGACTAGTCACAAAAGGCTACTCACAATAGCCTGGAGTTGACTATGACGAAACCTTTGCTCCAGTTGCTCGAATGGATACAATCCGAGCAGTCATTGCATTAGCGGCTCAGAAAGGTTGGTCTTTATACCAACTTGATGTCAAATCAGCATTTTTGAATGGAGAACTCAAAGAAGAAGTTTATGTGCAACAACCTCAAGGATTCGAGGTTAAAGGATAAGAAGAAAAAGTTTACAAGTTGAAGAAAGCTCTTTATGGGCTTAAACAAGCACCGCAAGCATGGTATAGCCAAATTGATGGTTATTTCAAAGAAAAAGGTTTTGATCAAAGCAAGAGTGAGCCAACCTTGTATGTCAAAAATCAAGGTAAAAACAATATCCTTATTGTGGCACTCTATGTCGATGATCTTGTTTTCACAGGAAACAATGCAAAAATGACTGAAGATCTCAAGGACGAAATGATGAAGAAATACGAGATGAGTGATTTAGGCCTTCTAAATCATTTTCTAGGAATGGAAATCTATCAAGATGATAGCGGAGTTTTTATATGCCAAGAAAAATATGCCGAGAAGATTTTAAAGTTTTTGACACGTCAGAATGCAAACCGAAGGACACTCCTTTGGTTGTGAATGAAAAGCTCTTGAAAGAAGACAGTTCAAATAAAGTGGACGCCACACTTTACTGAAGCTTGGTCGGAAAATTGTTGTACCTCACAGCAACAAGACTAGACATCATGTTTGCTGCAAGTTTACTCTCAAGGTTTATGCATAATCCAAGTCATATTCACATGGGAGTTGGTAAAAGAATTTTAAGATATTTGCAAGGACCAAAAGATTTTGGAATCAAGTACGAGAAAAACAAAAGTTTAAATTTACATGGTTTTTGTGATAGTGACTGGGGTGGATGTACAGATAACAAGAAAAGTACATCCGGATATACTTTCTCACTTGGTTCAGGTGTATTCAGTTGGTGTTCAAAGAAGCAACAAACAGTTGCGCAATCATCCGCAGAGCAGAGTACGTAACAGCAACTCTAGCCACATCACAAGCAATTTGGACAAGAAGAATTTTTGAAGACATTGGTGAAAAGCAAATTGAGCCAACAACAATTTTTTGTGATAGTATGTTAGCGATAGCAATCGCAAAGAATACAGTACATCACAGTCGCACAAAGCATATTGCTTTGAAACATCATTTTATCAGAGAAGCAATTGAATCTCAAATTTTGTGGAACAAATGAGCAGTTAGCAGACATTTTTACAAAAGTACTTCCACGAGAAAAGTTTCAGGAGCTCAGAAATCAATTGGGAGTTCAGCCAAAACACATTACGGGGAGAATGTAGACTACTCTGTTTTTGCTCACAAGGGAAAGAAAGGATAATTTCTAGATATTCAACAATGGAGGCTTTACCTACTATACATTTCAATCAACACCATGGGTTAAATATGTTGTAGGCTGTGGTTATTCACATTACACTTTGTCAACTTTGTATAGTAGAGTTGGTCATGCATTTTCATCTATAAAATCTGCATGACAAAGTAAAAGAAAAGCAAGTCTCCTAAAAATAAGTTTACGTACATCAACTTTTATAGTTTTTAAAGTATTACTTTCATTTGTAATACTATCTTTTATAAATCCAAATTTTTAGTTTCCAAGTTTTTTTATCCAATCAAGTGTCATATACTTAAGTAATTCCATCATATTTCCAACATGACCAGATGACGGATGATTGAAAGCTACGGTAAAGATTTCCGCTAGTGGCAGGCGAGGGATATGATGAGTGGAATTTGTCCGATCATGACGGGCGTCAAAGCGACATCAACTTTTCCACAAATAAAGTGGCATATGTTGAGGATAGCTATACGATGGAAAAAACTGATAGAGAGTATGGCTTTGTTTGTTGTTAGTATTTGTTGTTGTTGTTTTGGTCTATGGTGAAGAAGACAAAGCAGTACGTGGAAGAACTGAAGAAGTGAAGAAAAGAAAAGTTAAAGAAAATAGAAAAAAGAGTTTATAAATAGAAATAAAAAGTATTTTGTAAGAATGTGAGCCCCACGAAAATGTTAAAATAAAAAGTATTTGTGAGAGAGCACGAATAGCGAGCAACGCAATTATATATATATATATATATATATATATATATATTAGTTTTTAAACCCGCGCTTCGCGGCGGGTGTTGACATTTAGCAAAATAATGAATATCGTCTAAGTAAATTTTACATTTAGGTATCAAATTTTGAGTTTTGTTGCATTTGTATACAAAATATCATGATAATTGTCATAATATGTGCTTGTGGCGAGATATAGATATTACTTGGACATATCATATATTGCTTTATATATTTTGACATTAGTTATGGAAAACTTATAAGAATAAAATTAAGCATGTATTTATGAATGAGAGTGATAAACCAACAACAATATTTAGATATTCACAACAATGTAAGTTTTATGTAGTTATACACTGTGTAGTACATTATGTACATTTGTTTTGAATAACTAAAACTGTGTTGTAGATATATCACTCTCCAAAAATAATATCATATGAGAAAGCAAACTTTTTATTTTGTATACACGGTAATGTATAGACAAAAGAAATGGATTTATTCCGGCTAGGGAAGGAAAGCGACGAAGCCTTCGGGCCCATTTATTCTGGAATAATTTTTTTAGGAGGGACAATTTTACATATTTCTACCAAATCAGCTAAAATTGTGTTGTAGATATAACACTCTCCAAAAATAATACCATATGACAAAACAAACATTTTATTTTGTATACACGGACTAAAAGATGAAAACCAAAATTATTTAAATTGAAATCTAAATTTAGAAAATTAAAGTAAACCAAAAAATTTGTATACTCAGTATAACACTAGATTTTTACCCGGGCGTTGCCCCGGGAGGCACAACGTTACATAAAATTTATAACGTGGTATATACGATTTCCTTCTAAGTAGAATTAACGACTCATTACACGGATTGAAAAGTATAACTTTTATTCTCAAAAATTGATATGTAAAGGTGTTATATTACATACTTAAGTTGTTAAGAATCAGAAATACACTTGCCATATGAATTTTAATAGTAATTAAAATATACAGTATAATTCTCAATTTATATAGACTGTCTTTTACTATCTACATCTACATGTTTAATAAACGCAGATCAAAATCTTCAATTTGTTCTTTAAATAAGCCAACCCAAATATATAATGAATTTTCCTATAATGTATATTTAATATAAACTAAATATATCAAAAAATAAATATAAATTCCAAACCAAGTGGCTTACAAAAGTTTGAGCCATATACGTGTCAATTCATATCGTGATACACTATGTATATCTCACATTTAAGTTGTCAATATCAAAAAGGTAGGTGTAAGAAATGAGTTTCCTCTCTTTTTTCTTTTTTACTTTTTTTTTTCTGTGTAGGAAAGCATTTTCATTTTAATCAATAATTCAATATATATCATAAAGTGCCTTTTGCCAATTTTTGTTCTGTAATTTGAACGATGATCAAACCAACATCAACAATCTTACCACCACCACATCAACCAACCAAGCGCTATTTCCACCACCGTCGTCACAACAATTATTGGTGCTGCCATCCCCGTTCACCGCCATTGCCTCTGTTTGTCACTAACCGCCACTAACCCACTCAGCCGCCTCAATCCTGACGATTTCAAATCGTGATCTACTATTTCCATCACTGTAACACCCCGACAGCGGCGGAAAACTCGGGATGTAAGATAAAGCACACGCGCACATGGATGTTACATAGGAATACTAAATGAGTGCATAGATTAAGCATAAATAGTCAATTTCATAACCAAACAAGCATAATAGTAGTCATCACACACAAGTTAAAACAAGCATTCAAATAGAGATGAGATAAGTTCCCACGCAGGGGAAAAGGTTAGGCATATTGGCATCAAGCATAAACAAGAGCATGCAAACTTCAAAACCTAGCCTACAGTCTGCTAAAAGTCCCATGCTACCAATCCTAGCCATGATTTGCTTCATTACCTGAAAGGAATACTTAAACGTGTCAACACAAAGGTTGGTGAGTTCGTAGATTTGAGTACATAAACAAGTTGTATAAATATGTTTTATGTCGTCGATAGAATGTTGAGAATAAAGTAGTATGATGTGGCTAGAGACTTACTTTGCACAAAAGTATGTGTTTGAGTATAAACATGCACTTACGGTACCAGGCTAGCATATATTAATCGTGCACACACAGTCATCAACATGACCGGCAAGTATATCAATCGAGCACTCACAGTCATCATCATGACCGGCTAATATGTATCAATCGAGCACTCACAGTCATCAATATGACCGGCTAATATGTATCAATCGAGCACTCACAGTCATCAACATGATCGGCTAGTATATCACAAAGTAGTCAAACAGCCATAGAATAATAAAAGCAATTACGACATATAAAAGCATGTGTAGTATTCCATTCACCCCAAAACATAAGTAAAGAAAAAGGGGCTACGAAGACTCATAGTGATCCGGTACAAGCGTAGTTTACAAGCACAGAGATTGAGCACAGATATAAGTAAGATATATCTATTTGAATCCAAGTATGTCTTGATGTCAACCTAATCACAAGTCATTGAACATAGATGAATACATGTATTAGTTCTTGTGATTACTTATTCACTAAAATAACCTTGATGAACTGATGATTTGGTCCTTAGAAGATTCTTTGAACATCTTGACTCAAAAGTGTCTTAAATGAACTTTGAATACATGAGCCGGAATCGAAATGAACGTCTTTGAACTCACACATAAGTACTTATCGTAATAATGAGTTGTATGTTCCTATAATAATGAGTTGTATGTGCCTATAATAATGATCTTTTAACCGTAAGAACTCGATTTAGTTGCTTATAGAACTTGTACTTTAGTAATTTAGGTTGAACATGCCATAAGCGTACTCAATTTAGGTTTGCACTTTGTACGTTGTTTTAGATCGACTCATGAACTAGCTCGATGTTAACAAGTAGCCTTAGATGTGTTTAGTCGAATGATAGTGATGTTATGAACTTGGTTTGGTGTTAAATGATCATGTATGGTGTGTTATAGAATGTGTACATGTTGATTCAAGATTGCACAAGTCGTTTTAGGGTCTTTGAGTTGTAAGCCTAGCCTTCAAGCTAAATCAAGATCGTTTTAGGTTTCCAAGCTAAGGTCGTTTCAAGGATTGATGGCTTAAGATCGTTTTAGGTTTACAAACTAGGATCGTCCTAGGTACCCAAGGTGAGATCGTCCTAGGTACCCAAAACCATGAACAAGTACAAGACTCATGTTCGATTCAAGAACAAGTGTTTGAGCTAAACCAATCCAAAGGATCGGTTACCCATTAAACGTACAAACACATCACCACATCACACAAGAACAAACGAGCAAGAACCATGAATCAAGAGGCTGCCCAGGACGATTTTGAGGACCAAGATCGTCCTAGGGAGATCGTCCTAGGCTCCAGGTCGGCTGAAACAAAGACTTAATCAACACACAAAGATCTAGGTCGCTCCCGGGACTTGTTAGAACACAAAACTAGTACATATATACATAATAACACTATGGGTTTTGTAGATTTAAGCATGTTATGACCCAAATTTGTTCACAAAAAGGTTACTAAACACATTTAGACACAAACCCATTAGCTATTAACACGTTTTTCATTCAAAAATTGGACCAACTCATCAAGAACATAAACTTGAAAAGTACACTTTTAATTTGATCAAAAACTCAAAATTTGTTGTTGTTATCTGAGATTTGATGCTAGAAATATGTTTTGATTATCACAAGGAAGCTAAAAGTACAAATAATTTTGGTTTAACAACCCAGAATCAAAAGATGAATTTTGTGTGTGTGAATGGAGGCTGCAAGTGTGTGTTTTTAGAGAGAGTGAAGAAAGATGGAGAAGATGAGTGAATAGTGTCTTTCTCTCACTAGGGTTTCATTTTCTTCTTTATATACCTTTCTCATATTAAATGAATTCCATAAATGCAAGGACTGTTTGCGAACATTTTGATCTAGACATTTTATGAACACAAACGTTTACGACTCGAATTCTAGTATTTTATCGTATTAAGTTATAAACTCGTCATTTAAATCAAGCTTTAAGATCGAATGGGCCTTCATGCAAACACATAATTAAGTCTAAAATATATCAAGAAATCAAGTTAAATTGAGCTGTCTAGTCGTTCTAATGGCGACAACACGATTCGAAGATTTTATTTAAAACATTTCTATGACGGTTGTTACATTCTCCCCTACTTAAAGGAATTTCGTCCCAAAATTCGAGTTACACGTCATGTTTCATGTTTCGAGTGCACATCAAATTTACAAACATTAAGTTGCACGTTAAGTTTCAAGTATGTAATCACACAATAAGTAACAAGTAGCATGTTTCACATTGAATTTCAAGTATCATATTGTATAGCACGCGTCAAGTATCAAGTTAGAAACTAAGTCCATAAGTTTACTTACTAGCTTGAGATATTAAGTTAAGCAAAAAGGTGTGGATACTTAAGCTTCATTTAATCTTCTCGTTCCCAAGTGAATTTTGGGCTTGTACGGGAGTTCCAACGAACTTTCACAATGGTATACTTATGTCTATTGAGCTTTTTGACTTCTCGTTCCAGAATTTCAACAGGTTCTTCTTTGACACTTAAATTACTATCTACTCGTATCTCGTTCAAAGGGACATAGGTTGTTTCATCGGCTAGACACTTCTTGAGGTTCGATATGTGGAAAACGTCGTGTACGTTACTCAACTCTTGGGGAAGTTTCAGACGGTAAGCTACTGCACCAATGCGTTCTACAATCTCAAACGGTCCAACATATCTTAGAGCTAGTTTCCCCCTCTTTATGAATCTGACCACGCCCTTCCAAGGCGAAACTTTAAGCATCACTCGATCACCAACCTGAAACTCTAAAGGTTTCCTTCGGTTGTCTGCGTATTTCTTTTGTCTATCTCTCGCCTTCATGAGGTTCTACTTGATTTGAGCAACCCTCTCGGTAGTTTCGAGAATGATCTCTGGACCTATTAACTGCATGTCTCCGACTTCGTGCCATGCAAACGGAGATCGACATTTTCTTCCATAGAAGACCTCAAAAGGGGGACACCTAATACTAGCATGATAACTGTTGTTATATGAAAATTCTACTAGTGGGAGATGAGTGTCCCAACTTCCTCCAAAGTCTATGACACAGGCTCTTAGCATGTCTTCTAGTATCTGAATCGTTCTCTCACTCTGTCCGTCTGACTGCGGATGGTAGGCGGTGCTCATATCGATATGTGTTCCCAAGGCTCGTTGCAACGATTTCCAAAATCCTGAGGTAAACCAGCTATCTCTATCACTAATGATTGACACTGGAACGTCGTGTTTAGCTACAATCTCCTTAAGATACAGACGTGCATACTGCTCCATTGAGTAATCTTCCCGTATGGGTATGAAATGCGCTGACTTGGTCAGTTGATCCACCACCACCCATATTGCATCCTTACCACTACTTGTTCTTGGTAACTTTGTAACAAAATCCATAGTAATCTTCTCCCACTTCCAACTGGGAAGCTCTGGTTGTGTTAGTAGCCCTCCGGGCTTCTTGTGTTCTGCCTTGACCTTCAAGCACGTTAGGCACTTGCTTACATAGACCGCCACATCGCTCTTCATTCCTGGCCACCAAAATAGGTCTCGAAAGTCTTGGTACATCTTATCTATCCCTGGATGGATAGAATATCTTGCTTTGTGCGCTTTGTCCATTATCAGCTTCCTTAGTCCTCCATACATTGGTATCCACAATCGATCACAAAAATACAGTCCTCCATCATCACTTTGAGTAAACTGTTCTATCATACCTCCCAATCCTTCTCTGTCAACATTGTCTTTCTTGTTTGCTTCCACTTGTGCCCCAATCACTCTATCTTTCAGATTGTTGTGCACGATAATGCTCATGGCTCTAATTCGTCTTGGCCTAACTCTCTCCTTCCTACTCAAGGCGTCTGCTACTACATTTAACTTTCCGGGATGATATCGAATCTCACAATCGTAGTCGCTAAACAACTCTAGCCATCGTCTCTGGCGCATATTAAGGTCTTTCTGAGTGAAGATATGTTGAAGGCTGTTATGATCCGTGTATATCACACTCTTCATCCCGTATAAATAGTGTCTCCAACATTTGAGTGCAAAAACGATAGCTCCCAACTCCAAATCGTGTGTCGTGTAATTCTTCTCATGAATCTTTAATTGGCGAGAGGCATATGCAATAACCTTGCCTCGTTGCATCAGCACACATCCTAAGCCTTGACCTGACGCGTCGCAATAAACAATAAAGTAATCGGTTCCTTCTGGAAGACTTAAGACCAGCGCATTACATAATTTCTCCTTCAAAATTCTGAAAGCTTCTTCTTGTTTCTCTCCCCATTCGAAACCTCTATCTTTGTGCGTCAACAATGTAAGAGGTTGTGCGATCTTTGAGAAGTTCTCGATAAATCGTCGGTAGTAGCCTGCTAATCTGAGAAACTGCCTGATCTCTGTCGGTGTCTCTGGCCTTCTCCAATTCTCTACTGCTTCTATCTTACTGGGATCAACCTTTATTCCATCCTTGTCAACTACATGACCCAAGAACTTCACCTCTTCTAACCAAAATTCACATTTCGAGAATTTTCCATACAACTTTTCAGCCCTCAGAAGTTCTAAAGCTTCTCTCATATGGACTTCATGCTCTTTCTTAGTCTTCGAGTAGATAAGAATATCGTCAGTGAAAACAATGATGGACTGATCTAAGTAGGGCTTACATACGTGATTCATCAGGTCCATAAAAACAGCAGGCGCATTTGTTAATTCAAATGGCATCACTAGAAACTCGAAGTGTCCATATCTCGTGCTAAATGCTGTCTTTGGCACGTCTTCTTCACGAACTCTTAGTTGATGGTAGCCTGAACGAAGATCGATTTTTGAGAAGTACTTTGCACCTTGCAACTGATCGAATAGATCATCAATGCGCGGTAAAGGGTATCGATTCTTAACTGTTAACTTATTTAGCTCACGATAGTCGATGCACATGCGAAAAGATCCGTATTTCTTCTTAACAAATAATACCAGTGCACCCCATGGTGAAGAACTCGGTCGGATGAAACCCTTGTCTTGTAGCTCTTGTAATTGTGTCGCGAGTTCTTGCATTTCAGAAGGAGCTAAACGGTATGGTGCCTTTGCTACTGGAGTTGCATCAGGTAAGAGATCAATTCGAAATTCAACTTGTCGAGACGGAGGCAATCCTTCTTCGGTTGTCGTGCTCATTAGGTTTCGTTTGTGAGACTCGGGTCGTTCACCTTGGATTTCTAGTACGTCTCCCCCACTTAAGGGTATTCTAAGGATTTTTGCGCGACATACAATGGTAGCATCTACCAGGGATAACCAATCCATCCCCACTATTACATCAAAGCTACCCATTTCAAATGGGACTAAGTCTATATAGTATGAATGAGTATCAAGTGTTAACACACATTTAGGCACAATTTGGTCAAGTTTAGAGATTCCACCACTAGCTACCTCTATTTCATAACATGCATGAGTACGAATGGGTTTCACGTTAATAGTGCACACAAAGTTAGTGGAAATAAAGCTGTAGTCGGCACCCGAATCGAATAACACAGTAGCTAGATGATTGTTTAAGAGAAATGTACCCGTGACAACGTTCGGATCGTTAGCGGCTTCCACAGCATTCAAAGCACAGACTCGACCCCTGGCCTGCTGGGCTTGGTTAGCTCTTGGTGGATTTGGTGCTGCGATCTGCAATCGATTCTGATCGACTGCGGCTGGGGCGGGTCGTCTAACAACTCTTGGGCAAGCATTGCGGTAGTGCTCAGTGCTGCCACACTCATAATAGGCTCTCTGATTAGCTGGAGGATTTCTGAAGTTTCTTGGAGCGACATTCAGTGGTGCTGCTGGGATTCTAGATGTTCTGTAATCTTTAGCTAAGTGCCCAAATTTCTGACAGTTCTGACAAAATCGGCATGGCACTGTTGTTGAATGATGATAAGTACAAGTAGCATACTGAGGAGCTTGTCCGACATATGCCCTCTGCCCCGGCTCAACTGCTGCAAACACCTTTCCAACCCTGACTCTCTTGTCTGTCCTGAAATCCCTTCTCTTACTGGGTTCACCAAAGTCTCTCTTCTTCTCTGCAGACCTAGACAATGTTCCAGCTCTAACCAAGTCATCAGTCATTGCACTGGTTCTTCGAATAGCTTCTTCAATGGAGTAGGGAGGAATGCCAGTCATAGTGTTACGAATCTGAGGAATGAGGCCATAGATGTATCTCTCAATCAGCTTCGACTCAGAAGTCACCAAATGAGGTACCAATCTAGCCAACTCTTGAAACTTGCTAGTATACTCTGCATGACCAGATCCTACCATGGTGTGGTGCCAAAACTCTTGCTCAATCTTCTGCATCTCATTCAGCTTACAAAAGCAGTTCTTCATCATCTCCTTAAACCGATCCCATGGTGTTTCCAAAGTAGCAGTTCTTCCACGGGCTCCTAGCAAAGTGTTCCACCATGACAGTGCATCATCGGTGAATGAACCTCCAGTGAATCTTACTCTCTGATGGGATGGACATTCGCTTATGTCCATGACTGCTTCCAATTTCTCCAACCATTTCATAAACACACCCGCCCCTCCTCTTCCATTATAATCTGGTGGACCACACTTCTTAAACTCGGTGTAACTAAAACCTCTTCTTTCCACCGCATACTCATCATTTTTGGGAAACCTCCTAGGTCCAGGGCCCACATACACCATCTCCGACAAACTCCACTTCTGGATCAAAGTTCCCTTGTTCTTGATTTACTTGTTGCAGTGCAACTCTTACTGGTTCAGCTTCAACTTCAGGTGCTCTTCGGTTCTGATTCGGGGCAGCACCCATTGCGGCAGTCACTTGTTCGATAATAGTTGGCATTGAGTTCGCCAACTATTCAGCAATGATAGTGGCCAAGTCGGGATTTTCAACATGACCCATCCCATCACCACGGCCACCACGACCCCTACCACGGCCTCTTCCTTGTTGACCTCCACGTCCAACCCTTGGATTGCCACGACCACCTCCAGGATTACCACGACCAACTCCATCTGCTTGAACTTCGACATTCGGGTTTGCTCTTGTGCGTACCATTTTCCTATGTTAGGAAAAGACGGGATCGGCGTTAGAATGAGGAAATAGTCGTTCGTGACGTCATTTACGCACTCTTAAGCACACTCGTGTTAGTTTTCTAGAATCCTATACGTTTATACTTTCATTATCGCATGTAACTCAAGAAATCAAGTATTATATCTGAAGGTAAGCATTATCATCAATATCAATCATGCAGTACAAGGTAACATCGCAACAAAATATTCTATCCATGAAAGATAGTTTGCAAGATGAATAACATAGCCATTTCAACTTAAATGTAATTTTAAGTTCAATTAACTTTCGATAGCCAAAGTGCAGTCCGAATCTACCACCTACATCCGTTGCACTAGCGGTGTATGTATACAGGGTGTACCAGTGGCTAACCCTCCACACCCCTAGTAAATCTAATGCAAGGTCGGTTCACGGTACTGTTATGCTCTCTAGGTATTGGCAAATGTATGTATACAGGGTGTACCAGCGGCTAACCCTCCACCCGACCAACACCCATTGAGCATCCCAGGATTGCTACCACACTCCAACCATCTTAGGCACGATCCATGTTGCCATCAAGTCCATAGAAAATATACCACACGCGAAAAGTTGATCAGGCTTTTCTGTGATGATATATCGTCATACTTCCTTGCTAACAACACGTCATTTCGCTAACTTATTATCATTATTTAAGTTTAACATATCTCATAGTTCGAATACCAATAGCATGAATGTACTTGGCAAGGTAGCATGGTTCTAAGGTCTGCGCATGTATGAATATAATAGCATGGATATCGCAGATATAGATCAAATTCATAGAGGTTGAATGCACACATAATTCCTATCATGCATGCTACGTGCGGTTCCTAAGTTATAGTCTAGGCAAATCCACCTAATTCACTATAACCACGGCTCTGATACCAATCTGTAACACCCTGACAGCGGCGGAAAACTCGGGATGTAAGATAAAGCACATGCGCACATGGATGTTACATAGGAATACTAAATGAGTGCATACATTAAGCATAAATAGTCAATTTCATAACCAAACAAGCATAATAGTAGTCATCACACACAAGTTAAAACAAACATTCAAATAGAGATGAGATAAGTTCCCACGCAGGGGAAAAGGTTTGGCATATTGCCATCAAGCATAAGCAAGAGCATGCAAACTTCAAAACCAAGCCTCCAGTCTGCTAAAAGTCCCATGCTACCAATCCTAGCCACGATTTGCTTGAATACCTGAAAGGAATACTTAAACGTGTCAACACAAAGGTTAGTGAGTTCGTAGGTTTGAGTACATAAACAAATTGTATAAATATGTTTTATGCCGTCGATAGAATGCTGAGAATAAAGTAGTATGATGTGGCTAAAGACTAACTTTGCACATAAGTATGTGTTTAAGTATAAACGTGCATTTACAGTACCAGGCTAGCATATATTAATCGTGCACACACAGTCATCAACATGACCGGCAAGTATATCAATCGAGCACTCACAGTCATCATCATGACCGGCTAATATGTATCAATCGAGCACTCACAGTCATCAACATGACCGGCTAGTATGTCACAAAGTAGTCAAACAGCCATAGAATAATAAAAGCAATTACGACATATAAAAGCATGTGTAGTATTCCTTTCACCCCAAAACATAAGTAAAGAAAAAGGGGCTACGAAGACTCATAGTGATCCGGTACAAGCGTAGTTTACAAGCACAGAGATTGAGCACAGATATAAGTAAGATATATCTATTTGAATCCAAGTATGTCTTGATGTCAACCTAATCACAAGTCATTGAACATAGATAAATACATGTATTAGTTCTTGTGATTACTTATTCACTGAAATAACCTTGATGAAATGATGATTTGGTCCTTAGAAGATTCTTTGAACATCTTGACTCAAAAGTGTCTTAAATGAACTTTGAATACATGAGCCGGAATCGAAATGAACGTCTTTGAACTCACACATAAGTACTTATCGTAATAATGAGTTGTATGTTCCTATAATAATGAGTTGTATGTGCCTATAATAATGATCTTTTAACCGTAAGAACTCGATTTAGTTGCTTATAGAACTTGTACTTTAGTAATTTAGGTTGAAAATGCCTTAAGCATACTCAATTTAGTTTTGCACTTTGTACGTTGTTTTAGATCGACTCATGAACTAGCTCGATGTTAATAAGTAGCCTTAGATGTGTTTAATCGTATGATAGTGATGTTATGAACTTGGTTTGGTGTTAAATGATCATGTATGGTGTGTTATAGAATGTGTACATGTTGATTCAAGATTGCACAAGTCGTTTTAGGGTCTTTGAGTTGCAAGATCGTCCTAGCTACTTTGAGTTGCAAGATCGTCCTAGCTACTTTGAGTTGCAAGATCGTCCTAGCTATGCTCTCAAGATCGTCCTAGCTGCTTTGATATATAAGGTCGTCCTAGCCTTCAAGCTAAATCAAGATCGTTTTAGGTTTCCAAGCTAAGGTCGTTTCAAGGATTGATGGCTTAAGATCGTTTTAGGTTTACAAACTAGGATCGTCCTAGGTACCCAAGGTGAGATCGTCCTAGGTACCCAAAACCATGAACAAGTACAAGACTCATGTTCGATTCAAGAACAAGTGTTTGAGCTAAACCAATCCAAAATCGGTTACCCATTAAACGTACCAACACATCACCACATCACACAAGAACAAACGAGCAAGAGCCATGAATCAAGAGGCTGCCCAGGACGATCTTGAGGACCTAGATCGTCCTAGGGAGATCGTCCTAGGCTCCAGGTCGGCTGAAACAAAGACTTAATCAACACACGAAGATCTAGGTCGCTCCCGGGACTTGTTAGAACACAAAACTAGTACATATATACATAATAACACTAACCATTAACACTTTTTACGATTTCAAGACCATCTATAACATGAACAAGGTGTGGCACATCAAGAACAAGTTTTCCCTTATTTTCAAAAATGGGTTTTGTACATTTAAGCATGTTATGACCCAAATTTGTTCACAAAACGGTTACTAAACACATTTAGACACAAACCCATTAGCTATTAACACGTTTTTCATTCAAAAATTGGACCAAATCATCAAGAACATAAACTTGAAAAGTACACTTTTAATTTGATCAAAAACTCAAAATTTGTTGTTGTTACCTGAGATTTGATGCTAGAAATATGTTTTGATTATAACCAGGAAGCTAAAAGTACAAATAATTTTGGTTTAACAACCCAGAATCAAAAGATGAATTTTGTGTGTGTGAATGGAGGCTGCAAGTGTGTGTTTTTAGAGAGAGAGTGAAGAAAGATGGAGAAGATGAGTGAATAGTGTCTTTCTCTCACTAGGGTTTCATTTCCTTCTTTATATACCTTTCCCATATTAAATGAACTCCATAAATGCAAGGACCATTTGCGAACATTTTGATCTAGACATTTTATGAACACAAACGTTTATGACTCGAATTCTAGTATTTTTTCGTATTAAGTTATAAACTCGTCATTTAAATCAAGCTTTAAGATCGAATGGGCCTTCATGTAAACAAATATTTGAGTCTAAAATATATCAAGAACTCAAGTTAAATTGAGCCGTCTAGTCGTTCTAATGGCGACAACACGATTCGAAGATTTTATTTAAAACATTTCTATGACGGTTGTTACAATCACCGTCACCACAACAGGTGCTTTTTGCTTTCAGGAGTGAAACCTTATCATCGATTTAGTGATTCAAAGTCTTGATGTATCGATAGTCAGTTCATCACTTATGCATTCATCAATTTATATCCATCTCGTAGAGATATTCAGTAAAAAAAGATAATGCAACCGGTAAACGACATGCCACCACCAATGCACAAAGAAATGCGATCAAAAGCTAGCTTGCTCGCAAACTCTTTTTTGTGCAAAATCTCAGTAGTAACCACCGTCTCGTATTAATTCTATGCAACTTATGTAGCTATGTAAGTAGCATCGACTTTGCATTGTAGAATCTCTATATGGGTTACGTTGAAGATGATCTTAGTTGAGCATCGATTGTTAATTTGGGATGTATCTATATTTGTATTTTTATGTGTGTGGTTTGCTGAATGCCTAGATGTGTATGAGACTTCTATGTATTTTGTAAAGGAGCGGGGGGGGGGGGGGGAAGAAAGATGTTTTAACTTATGCATATGTATTTGTACTTTGTAGGTTTGTACTTTGTGCATATAAACTTGTAAAAAACAGGTTGGTTTTTAGTATATAGGTAAATAGGAGAATGGAAACAACAACAAAATGAGACACGCGTGAACATAGCTGTATGCATGTTAAGATGTATCCCTCGATGCTCCAGATGTAGTATACTTACACAAATTTTATTTCAATTTTATTTCATCCTCCTTTTTCTCGAATGTGTCACAACTCACAAAATAAAAACACAACCATAAGCAAAGTTCTCCGGCCTACCTCCTACCTACCGACCCATTTCACAAAATTATGGGTTTTCTCTTGTTTTCCTTGTATTATCACTTTCTTTTATCTGTCTCTCACCCGCACAAAAATACACATTGTCTCTCTCTCCTTTTCCAAAACTAAGTGTAAAGTTTGCAAAAAGTTTTGATGGTGAAAGATATAGATTTGTTGTTTCTTTTTGGGTAAAAAGATAGCTTCCCGATCATATGATAACATGTGACCATGATGATTTCGACGATTCATGAATCGATCGACGAATAAGTGGTTATTTCAAGCCGTCGTCGGCATCCCATGCATCTCGTAGCATGCGAACACAGGTGGATGGCATGTTGGACATATTATCTTTTAGTGTTGTTGATGATGACGATAATGTTGGAATAACCATGATTCGATTCGAGTGATAAAACATCCCCAATCGTCCTGTGGAACTTGTAAGAGCATAAAGCATAATTGCTATTAATTTCGGGTTCCCATAACAAAGTGATTGAGTAATAATGGGATGATAAATTCGGCTGGAACATGATGCACAAATTTAGAGAGGAGAGACACACGAAAATTAGGGTATTATGTGTGTAGGGATTAACCTTAACTTAGGGTTAATTACCCTCTATTTATAATGAGAGTAATTACACATTTAACCCTTTAGTATTTACACATTCAACCCTTCTGGTGTTTAATGTGTGTACCATTAGTCCTCTTAGTTACAATCACCTAATGAGAAACCCTATACTACGTCTCTAAGAGTAAATACGCCCATCATATATTTACTTAGACATAGGGATTTCAGTTATCGTCAATTATCATATCAGGTTTGATACGTGATCAGTGACGGTCATACTAACGTGGTTCCAACAGATAAGTCTATGTGGAGTGTGGACGGCGGTGCCATTGTCGGTTTTTTCCGTTTATTTATATTTTAGATTCAATGATGCTAATTTTAACGATGTTGCGTAAAAGTGGTTCATCAGGAGTTGCCGCCACCGTTGTTTGATGCGGTGGCTGTTTATGGCGGATGTTATGTTGGTGTATATGTTTATGCTTTAGAAGTTGTTGTGCATAGAAATATTGAATTACTATTTTAAAATTAATATAGATAAATAATAATTGAGAGGATGTACCCTGTTGTTGTAATGGTGGGAAAAAAATTGCTGGAAAAGTCAAAAGAAAAAAAAAAGAAATCACGGTCGGCACCAATACCTCTACAATTGCTTTAAACAGAAAGTAATAAAATGAATATAAAAAGAGTCGTACGTGAGTATGCACGCAAACTGACCCACGGTTTTTAAATCTATATAGAGAATTCCACTTCTTTTTTTATGGGTTAGCTGCTACTTTACAATTACATGTTATCAAATCTTTCCTTCTTTTTTATGTTTATCATTTATTTAGTAATTGTGATTGAAACCACTGGGTTGATAGCCCAGTGGCCACCGCCCCTTCATAAGGGATCTAGGAGTCTGTAAGTCGTGAGTTCGAATCCTGGCGCAACCCAGTATTCGTTATTCCCACCTAACCCTGGGGAAGTCACCGGGATGCCAATATGCGGTAGTGCGGCATGGTACCCAAATGGTAGAAGGGGCTAAGTGCAAGGGCGGTACTAAAGGGGACAAGGGTGTCCTATGCCCCCCTCCAAATTTAAATTTTGTCATGTATTTTTAAATTTTTCATAAAATTTTAAAAATTTTCTATAGATTTTTAACTTTTTTCCTCCTTTTAAATTTATTTTTCATAAGTTTTCTAAGTTTGCCCCCTTTGTAATTTTTTCCTGGTACCGCCTCTGGCTAAGTGGTCCCCTCCCAATTACCATTTTTTGTGATTGAAGTGTATAAGCATAAGTATGTAGGGGCGCGCATATGATGTTGGTTACAAAACACATTCAAGAGTCAAGACATATATTATAAAAGATACATATGGAGATCTATATTTATATACATATAATATATATATATATATATATACATATAATATATTATATAAAGACTCGGTGTTATTACAAGTAAGGTCCGTCAAAGTGTCACATGGGACACAAATTGACTATTTTTAAAGTTGTGACCAGCTACCGGTGGTTTATCCGGTTACATACATTACGTAGACACAAATTCGTTTTTAGTTGCATTAGATAGACGGAATTCGAGATCGTTACATTACATAGACATTTTAGCTTAGTTAGCTACACTCACATGTCATTATCCCTTACTTAAATCATAATCTTTAACTATTTACCAATTTTATATAACAAAATAAACCTCAAAAACAGACGAAAATTGGAAAATCAAATTAAAATATCCAAACTTTTTCAAGAGAAACAACAACTAAATTACTTCAATTCAAGATATACCCTATTCAGTTGAAACGAAAACCAAAACTAAAATACTTTATGAATACTAAAAATTATATTAATAAAATCAAAAGAAAAAAAAACCCTAATCTCATCATCTTCATCATAGTGTGGTTCATCATGGTAAGCGGTAGCATTTTCGTCATCAATTGCAAAATTTACAAACCCTAATTGAAAAACCCAAATATACATATACATATCTATATATGCACACATATATTCCTTTGATAGTTTCTGGTGGTAATTGGGAAAGCAAAAAGCATCCGATGAGATGAAGATGAGAATAAGGGGCTAGGGAATAAGAAAACAGCAGGTGTAATGTAGATGAAGATGAGAAGAAGACAGGAATGTGCAAATCAGGTGTTTTGGTTATTATTTGTATAATAAAAGACAATTTCAGACTAAAAAGGTTGTACCTAAAGCTAAAGGAAGAGTACCCCCTTACAGTACTTTGTCTCATAATATTTCATGTTTTGTTGTTTTATAATATGCTTTTAAAAAGCCAACCACCATAAATATTAAAAGATTCTTCACAAAACTTCAATCTCTAAGAATATAGGAGTGTATGTTATATGTCAAAAATATAGATATAATTTCAAAATTAGATTTATTTATTAAAAAATATTTAAAAACAAATATTGTATTTATTTAACAGCAAATTGTTAGTTTCTATTTTATAAGTAATACATTATAATACGAAAAAAGTGAATATATGACTGTCATGTATCCAAGTTTAAGTATAAAACCCCTCACTACTTTTTAATTTTTTTTATATAATTAATAAATGATTAGGTTCCGTGCTTTTATAGATTATAATAATAAGATGTCAATCACATATTCTCATTCTTCTTATAATATATAGTACTGTTTAAACCCCTAATCTTCACATGAAAAACTTTAAGAAGATACTTTATGACCGACCGAATGACATGTTTCCATTAATTGTAAACCTACTAAAAATCCTTTTAATGATAAGATTATGATATATGGTAAAATTAAGAGTTGATATTTAAAAAAAAAATTAGCAGAATACGCATGTCATAATTTCAAGGTTTTTTAAAAATATTTCTAAAAGAATATTTAAAAGGATTAATTATTTTTCCAAAACATATACTCCGTATTTAGCAAATAAAAGCAAAAGAGAATCTTATGGACTATATATATATATAATATATATATATAGCCGGTAGAGCAGAGAGAAATAAAAGAATGAATTCTCTCGCTTCTGATTGTCTGAGAGTTTTATTTTCTTGTATTTTGATTGGGTGGGTTATATTTAGAAAGTATTAAATGTCATTTTTATATTTGGTAACAACTGAATTTAAAGGGAAACTGTAAAAAATAGATTCAAATTTAAATGAGTTGGAAATCTTATAATATAACTTAACATTCATAAACTCATAATTCTGTAATTCTGTACATTACAAAAAAAAAATCAAAAAATAAATGATATTTTGTTTGTAGCTAATAAATTATCAATTTATATATACGGTTTATTTATCAACAATGATTATTTATTTTTCTCCACAAAAATAAACATTAAATGAACTAATATTAGATACATTCTTTTATGTTCTAAGATTATAAAATTAATTAAGAAGCCTTTAATCTAATGCGGTACGTCTGTTTTCTAAAATATTTATAAAGTTGTTTTTGTTTAAACTCTATCCTCTCGGCATTTCACACTTTAGTTAAATTGTCTTAATATAATGGTACATGTGTTTCTAAAACGTTTATAAAGTTGTTTTTGTTTAAACTCTATCCTAGCAACATTTCACATTTTAGTGAAATTGGCTATCGAGAGTTGAAGAGTTAACCCTAATTGATTAACAGACTTTATCTTATTATTGGCATGAAGTGTTTTGTAAAGAATAGAATAACCCAAGTAATACTATACTTTGACTACTTTCTAATATAATATAACTAGATGTTCATTACCAAAAAAATACGTTTCTCTTAAACAACTCATTGAACTTAAAAAAAATTATCAATAATATCATTAACAAACTTAAAATTTTGATTGGCGGGTCTATTTAACAACTTGAAAACTCAACCTGGACCGATCCGAGAAATCATGTTAGTAGGTTAATGGGTTGAAAATTTCTGATAGTTTCAAGTCGGGTTTCAAGTTAAGTCGAGTATTGAAAGTCTGGCTAATGACTATTGTCTATAAACTACTTAATCATAATTTTAAAGATCGCGTATTAAACTTGGGCGAGTTGAAAATTAAGATTAGACGCTTCAACAACTTATTTTAATTTTCAAATAAAAATATCAAATCAACTTTTTTTGTGGTTTATATAAGGTATGTAGATATATAAATAACTATTATTGTTAGTAAGGCTATCAATGAATTCAGGTTGGCGTGTTGACGGAATTAAAAACTGTGACCCTGACCCAACCCATTAAAAATTTCAGGTCTCTTACCTACAATATGTCAACCCAAACCAACCTATCAACTTGAAAAAAAAAATTGGTTTGACGGGTTAGTAGGTCGAGTTTTGGGTTGTTGGGTTAAATAAGCTACTAGGCTGGTGGGTTGACGGATTGACGACTTAAGGTCAGGTCAAATAGGTCATATGGGTTGTGGGTTGGTGGGTTGATTTCAGGTCAAATGGGTTGATGGGGTCGACCTGTTAAAAAATATTATATAAACTTAAAAATATTTTCACGTTGGAGGGTCGACCTTTTAACCCAATAGATGAACCGCAACCTAACCCCAAAAAATAAGGTCAGTGGGTTGGCACTTCGAGATTCAACAACCTTAATCGGGTGTTTTCGAGCGGATTCCACTTCTGGTTTCGAATTGAGTTGAGTATTGACAACCCCAATTGTTATGGCTGTTAATCAGGTCGATCTGTATCGAGTTGACTTTAGGTCAAGTACTCAAGTGGGTTTACAAGTCAAATAAGTTGTTTTTGGGTAACCCACGACCGGGTATTAATCTAGTTAATAATAATTACAAGTTGTCAAGTTGATCCTTTGATTGTCAATAATAAAATATTATGTGTGTAGCAAAAAGTTACATGGTGTTAGTGTGTTACAACGTGGAAACCGAAAAATGACAATTTTATTATCGTATAAAATTGAAAACGAACGACTTGGGCAAAACATCCACGCGGGTAGGGCCTAGGGAATTATAAATTTCTTTTAGGAGGACTACTATAGCAAGCATTCTTCGTCAGTTCATCTGGTCACCAACCAACCCTCTTGCTTCACCGGATCCAGTCCCATCTGGTAACTAATATAACATTTACGGTTTCCGTCATTAGCTTGCTGTTTTTCTGTAGAAATGGGGTCGCATGAGTTCATTAAACGATATACTGTATACGCACCTCCTCATCGTAAGGTTAGTGTGATATTATATATATATATATATTTTAATTTAAGTTAACCAATTATCCTACGGTTAGTGAAATATTCAAACCAATTAATTCACAAGATACAAATAATAAATATAAATAAAATAAAAGTAATAATGCAATTTTGATCAAAATTAATACTCGTAACTTACTTGTATAAATTTTTTTGGTATTTGGTAAAGTGCTGAATTATTAATTACTTTGAGCAATCCCAAGCGATTCATATTGTTTTGAGTTTAAATTATCAAAAACTTGAGTATTTTTATTGTGCTTGCCATTTATGTTATGATATAATCGAATCACAAGAATATTTAAACAACACTTGCTCTTGCAGGAGGAACAAATACGACAGCATAAGGTGAACACCAAAGAGTTATTTTTATCATTTTGTTTAATGTATAATTAACATTTTGAGGTTAGTGTAATACGAGTATAATTTTTCTTTTTGTGCAAATGTTTAAATTTGGTATTACATACTTGTATCAAGTCTAATTATTATTCAACTAATTAACTTATAAGATAAAAAAAAAAACAAATATAGGTTATATGCATTTTTGATCAAACAGAACTCAAAAATTTTGTGACTAGTTTGACTACGTTTACCTATCTATAACTTATTAGTATTTATTCTAAAGAAGGGATACAAATTTTTGATAAATGTTAAACTGCAAAGTTATCAACCGCCATATAATCACTTCGATCATTCGCAAGCGGTTCATATTGTTTTGAGTATTAAGACCCCAATGTCATAACCTATGTAGCACATGGTGACTCATTTGAGTGACTAGTAGTTAAAAACGCTACAATTATCTGAATCATGAGTTAACTTAATGTGTTTGCCATTTATGAAACCCATATGATTGAATCACAAGTATATTTAAACAACACTTGCTCTTGCAGATGCCATACAGAAATACACCTAAGGTGAAGAAGTTACCACCCACCAAAGAGGTATGTTTGTCATTTTTGTATGGATATGTAGCTCTGTTTTTGTTGTTGTTGAGAAATGTACTTCCAACATAAGCCATATGAATTTATACAAGGTTTTTTAAGTGTAATATCTGTGGTGAAGGTATCAATAAAAACTAAACTCTCCTGGTGAGAACAAACCTTAGCAACATATTTACACCTTCGAAAAGAAGGTTGCATTACGTATGTTTTGATACGCAAATAACAGCAAATATGAGATTTTAAAGACCCCCAACCCTCCTCCTTCGAAATCTATGTGAATTGGGCTCAATCAATGTTGTTTTAATGGTAATTGTGTTTGTTTAGGTGTTAACTTATTATTTATAACTTATTATTTATATATTAGTCTAAGATGGCAATTTAGGGTTTCTTAAAGTATCTATTAGAAAACTCTCCTCATTTGTCTACAACAATATAAACAGCTCACGTACGTAACCAAATGACGTCTAATCTAGCGGATTCTCATTGTTGGAGACCTATTAATCAGATGAAAATAGCCTCCAAGAAGCCTACAATCGACTAGAGGAAAAGCATGGGTCATAGATAAGGGTCTCGTCTTGTATCTATAGTGTTAAAAATTCAGCTTTGTATAGGCTATATGTGTCGCATATCGGGCCCTTCGGATGACATTTTCGATCTTTTTTACCTTTTATGCTTTGCATAAGCTTCCATTGTGCCGCTTATTGTTCTGACTTCCATAAGTTATCTTTCTTACGTTGCATGCCCATTTTGTGTGTCGAATATGCTACGTTTTAACCTTAGGTCTCAGAATGAAAGTGTAGATCTCTTACTCGTTGGAAGCGGACTTTGAATGAAGAAGTGATGCTCAAAATACTGAGACAACGTCATTGACTTTACATCAACATTATTTTCTTCATCTTGATAGCTCCAAACTTTGTGTAATCCTTCTGTAAGCTCATTTAGACTTTCTTCAATCTTTATTAGCCATTCCAAGCCTTGTGAACCTACATTAACATTTTCATTTATTTAAGTATCAAAAGTTTAGAAAAACAACTATAATTCATCGATAAAATGCTCAAATATGATACTAGAATATGTATAATATTTCACTCATGAGAATGCTTTAAAATCTTGCAATTAGCGATGAGCAAATAACCCGAAAACCCGAGACTCGTACAAGGCCCTCCTGAACCCAACCCAAACCGACCTGCCCAATAACGGTCCGGGTCACGGGTTCGCTTTTGATGCATTGACGGGTTTCGGGTTTGCACGAGTCGGGACGGGTTTTGACATGTGGTTGTGGCTACTTTCAACGATAGAGATTAAGATGAGTTCTTAAATAAGTCTTAGAGATATTGAATGTATATGAAGATTGAAGATATTTAGAAATTCACTTAAGCCTTTTTTTTCCTAAATATATTTTAAATGAACATTTGTTGTCTTTATGTTAATCAGATATTAGTCTTAAGGGGTATTTATGTTTAGTTGTACAAGTCATTTAAACTTGATATGGCGTTTGGGACTAGAGAGCCGACATTCACACACAAGAAACTGAGGAACGCATCTATTCAAGAAAAGAATCAATGTTTGAAGCGTACAAAGTAGACACTACAACGCGACACAATGGTTCAAGAAGAACCATGTTTGTTTGAAGGAACACAGGAACACAACTGTTGGGAGAAAAAACGCCTAACAACAAGTATAAATAAGATATCTAAATGTCTTCGTTAAAAGGGAGAAAAAGCTAGAAAGTCCTTCGTTTGATTCTTCGACACAATTGTACAAAGATTATCGTAAATACTTTGTATCAATAGAAATAGAAGTGTGGTTGGAGTCCCACTAGGCAACATATTGGCATTAAAGCCTAGGATTCAGATTCGCATATAGAAGCAATGCAAATTCGAACAGAGTTCGATTTAAGGTTTTTCATTTGAGATTCAGGGACGAGGAACAAGTGAAAAATCACAGATTTCAGTGCTTTTTAGCGCAGTGTTATGGAAGCAAAATCAGAGAAGATTGGGGGTTTGATTCTGTATTTTGAGATTGGAACCAAGAACAAACAAGAACGTTGTTGTGGTTCGGATAGAAACAAGAGGTTAAACAAGGAAGTTCTAAGGAGGGCAAATAGAGTAGGGACCTAAGGGAAGAACACCAGAGGTGTGCTCGGTTTGTACGAAGGAAGAACATTTTTTGTGTGTTGTTGATTTGAAAGACACTAGAAAAGGAAGACATTTTGTTCTTTGAGATTTTTTGAAGACACTAGACGAAGAATAAAAGAAAACCTTTTGGGTGGTTTCAAGGAAAGAAGAAAAACCAGAAATGGTTTACTAGTTTTGATGATGTTTGTAGATACGGACAAGGTGACAAACAATCGGAAAAGACTAGACTTTTGACTTGACTTTGTCAGTTTTAGATTAGACAATTGAAAAAGTTGTTCTTGATCTGTACATAATTACCAAATAAGTATTGTTAATAGAAGTTGTCAAAACAAAAGTCCTGTGTTTGACAAAGTTTATTAAAGATCAAAAATTTGGGTAGTGCGTAGTATTTGAATACCAAACAAGGTATTCAGGGGTGAGAGCGTTTTCAAGGAACATAGAAACCAACATTAGTGACGAGCGATTCGCCCTATCCTACTTTCTTAAAATTCGCTTTCTGAGGTGCAGAGGAGTTAACAGTAATATCAGTGAGTTCATTATAGCGAATGACATAGTCAAGGTCTAGCATCCCCAGAGTTAGAGGTAATTAATCTTTTCATGAAACAAAGTTTGCACTAGTAGGGGGCTCAATGCGTAAGTTAGGTACTACAGTGGAGATAAGGAGGATATAAATTTATGTTACAAGCACTAGAAGATTATTATAGTAATGCCTAAAATAAGTAGGCCTAATAATAACGAAGTTATAGTGACATGGCTATCTAAGGCAAACTGTAACACCCCACCATTGGCGGAAACATGAGGTGTCATGAAAAGTACAACACGACATGGAATTACATAGATACTGCTAAATGAAATAGAATATAATAAATATATTCCCAAATACATGAGTTCAAAGTCATAACAGTGCTAAAATAGCTTATTACAGCCAAGTCCATAAAGAAATAATCCAAGGCATGTAGCCTTAAAGTCTGAAAATAAATAAAGGAGCACTAATCTCCGAAGTCTAAACCTAGCATAGCTTATTCCTGATGAGCCTGAGTACCTGAAAAGTATACTAAAACGTGTCAACACAAAGGCTGGTGAGTTTGTAGGTTTTATGTCAAAAGTCCTAGTCAAAGAAATAAGTCTTTTGTCGATTCTTTTAAATCTAAATAAGTAATAGTTCAATATATAACGAACAGAGTTACGCCATAATAAGTCCAAAAGTCTCAAGTCTCAATGTCTCAAAGTCCGGCCTTACGGTACTTGCCTTAGTCCAAGTCTCAAGCCTCATACTCACACAATAAGCATGTCCAAAGCACAACAAACAAACACATAATCACACACAAACAAACAAGATCAGAGCACGTCAAATGGCATAAGTAACTCTATACGTACAAGCTCAATATTGAACATAAACAGAAATCGACAAAACTGTTTGAAAAATAAGTATACTTTCCACCCCAAAACTTGTAAAAAGAGGGGCTATGAAACTCACCTGAAAAGTGTAATGACAGTATAATGAAAGAGCACGACAAACACAATCAAAGTCCACGACAATCAACACCTATCCATAATACATGACAAGTCAAAATGAACGTCATTTGTCTTAAGTCTTAGCCTATTAGAAGTGCCTTTAAGTCCATATGTCTTTATTTAACTTTTAAAACGACGTTTGTTAAAATTTACGAGACTCGTATAAACCGAACAAGAGTCTGGATTTGACACCAATGGCCTTTCTTAAGTTTAAAATACATTATTTTATCAATACAACCTGATTTGAAATCATTACATAGCCCAAAATAAGTTTTACTCGAAACCAGAGATTTTAACCGAAAAGCTTACGAAACCGAAACGAGTTGAGGTTAACCTCAACCTTATGGTTGAACTCGACCAACTACAGCCCAAAAATGTTATTTTGAAACCATTTAATCATACGTCAATCAATTGGACCAAAACTACACCTTTTTGAGAAAACTAGTCAAGTTTAAGAACCGATAAAGCGCGTATGGGCACGAAAGGCTAATGAAATCGATTATATGAGTTTGGAAGTGGTCGAACTCGACCAAGACAGGTTTAGTTGGACCTGGACAGAGATCAAAATGAGTTTATTCCAAGTTTTAAAGGTCCGAGAGTTAAAACAAGTCATTTCGGGTCAAACTAGTAACTTTACGTGACGTTTAAGCGGCAAAAGTCAACAGAGGGTCAGCCTAGACCACCAGAGGTCGAGCTAGACCAGCCTAGGTCGAGCTAGACCTGGCCGGGGTCAGATTTATACGCGATTTGAACAAAAACGAACGATTTTGACGCGATTTTGTTAAAATAACGAGATCTAAGGCTAGCCAATTCATACCCATGAGTCTTGATTGCACAAAAGTGTCACAAATCAGTACAAAAAGGGTAAAGTTCGACCGATTTCGTACATCATGTGATCGACAATTGCACAACCTTAATCTTGGATACGGAATCAACTAGTTTTAGAGTCTTTTACCCAAGTAAAGGATATCTTCAGTTTTTGTAGTTGCACAAAATCCAAATTACATGAGTGCATAATGTATGAGATCAAAGCCTTAATCAAGGTTCAATTCGTTTCTTACACACAATTGTAACCGAAATTGCACAATCAACAATCAAAGACATGATTCGCTTAGCTTTTGATAAGAACCAAAAAGTAATTACATAAATATGTTAAGGTCCGAATTAAAAACATGGAAATCAGTACCTTATTATGTTTTTGATGAAGGAAATGATAACACACACTAGTTTCTTGATCGAAGATTGAAGCCTTAATTGATTTGCAAGCGTTTAGAACCGAAATCAAGCGATTTTTCCAAGATAGAATTTGAAAGCAAAATTCTATGTGTGCGAGGTGATATGGACGACCAAAACAAGAAAAGAAAAGCAAAAGGCTTGGCCTTGTATTTATAGGCAAGGCCAAGGGAGGGGGGGTCCGTCAGACTAACGGAACGTCTGACAGTTTTAGTCTTTTTTGCTTACCGGGCGAACACCGAATGTCATAGAAATGATTTGACCATATTTTATGATATTATTTTGAATTACGAACACAACGACTAGTCACATGACCATATTTGGCTCACGAAAGTATTTTAAGTCTTTATTTAGGCATTTATATTAAACAGCTAGTCTTTCTCAAACATTCGCACCAAGTCTTAAAAAGTCTAAAACACTAGTATACAATAAAATGACATGTCTTAATCATATTTTACTCCATAAAAACTCACATCTTTAGACTTATGTTTGACGGTTACTAACCTTATTCGAACGGAAAAATACAGTCAAACGAACGCTCAGGTGACGGTTGTTACACAAACTAAGTAATGTCTATTAATAGTAATGGAACTAAAGAAATGCCTAAAATAAGTAGGCCTAATAATAATGTTCCTTATAGTACATGCTTAGACATTCAAGTCAGACTAAGTAATTTCTCTTAATAATAATGGAACTAAAGTAATGCCTAAAGTAAGTAGATCTAGTATTAATGTTCCTTAAAGTAATGAGGCTATGATCATTATTATGGTAATGAAGCTAGTGATAGGTGAGCCTATTGTAAACACCAAAAACAATAAGCTAAAGTGAGGCTCTACTTAGATGTTAAATCACCTTTGGGCAAAAATAACTAATATCTAAATAAACATGAGCAAAAAGGTCATCCAACACAAGACTTATCTTTTGATCTTTGGGCACAAAATCAATAATCGTGTATATCATGCATGCAAATATTCCTATTAGCACACAAAACATATTAATCACATTTGGGCAGAATCAATATACTTTGTGTTCATTCTGCCGAAGGAAAAATACGTAACACGAGAATCACATTTGACCTTTGAGCACAAATGATAAAACATGTACCTTAGTACGAAGCCCCAAAAAATTACGGGGGTCCGGGGGCAACGCCCTTGGAAGTGTGGTCCAAGGGGCGGCAACCCCCGGCGTAAGTAATAACTCATGATGGAGTAAGCACCAAGTTAAGTATTAGTTCGTGATGATGTCAGCATGAGGATTAGTAATTCGTGATGATATAAGCACGAGGATATAAGTAATTCATGATGATGTAAGCACGAAGATATCAATAACTCGTGATGACGTTAGCACGAAGATGTCATAAACTCATGATGTAAACACAAGTTTATCAATAATTCGTGTAGAAGTTGAGTTGAAGTTCATGATGATGTAAGCGCGAAGATGAGCATAAACTCGTGATAACTTAAGCACGAGTTTGTCATAATCTCATGATGACGTAAGCACAAGTTTGCCATAAGCTCGTGATGACATAAGCACGACTTTGTCATAAGGCCATGCTAATGTAAGCATGACTTTGTCATAAGGTCGTGATGACGTAAGCATGACTTTGTACTTCTGCTAGTTTTATTTTCACGAAAATCATCAAATCCGAACCAAATCATGATTGATCGTTTATAACGCGGCTCTGATACTACATGTTGGAATAAACATGATTTGACTTAAGTGATAAAACATCCCAGATGATCCAGTGGAACCTGTAAGAGCATTAAGCATGATTGCTATTGATTTCGGGTTTCCAAAAGAGGATGATCGGATGATAAATTCGGTTGATGTTATGCACGAATTTAATTGAGGTGGTGTGACTCACACCCCGACTAGGACTAAAAACTAGGGGTGCAAAATAAGCACACGCGCACATGGATGTTACATAGAAATAACTAAATGAGTTCATAGATTAACCATAAATAGTCGAATATATAGTTTAAATACGCAAAACAGAAGTCTTAACCGATAGGTTCACTAGCATTCAAATAAAGCATAAAATAAGTTCCCACGCAGGGGCAATGATTAGGCATATTGCCAACTAGTACAAAGAAGTAATCATGCAACACTCCAAAGTCCTATGCTACCATCTTAGCCACGATTAGCTTGATCTGATCATTGATTTGATCATAGGTGAAATCCAAGATTACCTGAAAGGAATACTTAAAAGAGTCAACAAAAAGGTTGGTGGGTTGATAGGTTTAAAACCATGTTTGTTTACTTGAAACCTCGATTGGATCACGAATAGATTATTTGGATAACCTTAAGCATTTATCGTTTGAATAAATAAGTTTTATGCCGTCAAATATGAATACACGAATAATATAGTATGATGTGGCTATAGACCTACTTATGATACATTAGTATGAATATACGTATAAGTGCCCCTTTATAGTCGATAGATAACATACCACATTCATACATAAGAGATAATTTCATATCAATTAAATGTTAAATGACTTATAAGAGGTATGTAATTTAGTCTTTAGTAAATTAATGAAGTTAGAGAATGTAAAAAAAAAGTAAGGCATGTAAGCAAAACAATCCAAGGGTTGATATTCAATTTTGATTTTCATCCAATGGTTAGCTTTTTCAGAAATGACTTTAAGGGGTTGTTTTATAATTATTGGGAGATAGTAAATTAATGAAGTTAGAGAATTTTTTAAAAAAAAGTAAGTCATGTAAGCAAAACAATCCAAGGGTTATTATTCATCTCATTCCTATCTTTAATAAGCATATCAAATGCAGTAAGTTTTTCAACAAAAAAAAATATGGCTTTTTATATAAAACTTTTTTTTTTTTTTTTGGTATTTTGTTATTTTTCAATTGTACTTTGATTATGGTTTCTTCTTCTACTACAAAGGAGTTTTTTCTTTTAAATTTGTTTTCTTCATGTTTTGTTATCTTTCACCTATTTTGTTATTTATTATTTTGATATTTACCTTTTATATAAATATATATATATATATATATATTGAAACTATCCGTCTATCAGATGGGCTTGAAGACTAGTTACTTAGTAAAATAACCATAATGAAGTTTTGAAACAATCATGTCAATGTATTTTATCGACAAAAATAGCATGGTACAATTTATGCACTTCACCTTAATGAATTTAATAGATTTTTTCTAGGTTACCAAAAAAATTGAATCAATTAAGCCTAGTTATGGAAAGCATGCCTTGCTTTTGAACTTTTTACCGAAAAAACAAACAAAACAAAAGGCGTATTAAAGTTTTATATATAAGTTTTCAAGAAAATGAAAAACATCTTTTTCCTTTTATAACAAAAATTTCGAAATCAACATTATGATGTTTTCCATTTTCCATTTCCTCATCCTTTCCTCAAACGGATTTTTAGAACTTTAATATATTTTTAGAGATGAGAAACCTATTTCATTTTTTAGTAAATTAGAATCGAAAACTAAAAAGCATTTTTTACAACTAAACAAAAACTTAAATTTTCACACTACCCTCAATTCCTATCTGGAAAGGATTTCTTTGAAGTTAGGAGCAACTTTATAGGTAAAGTTGAAGAGCCACGAATTTGATAACTAATGCGTTTTATTATTGTATCTTGTGTGGAATAAACAAAAGTACATACGTTTAAATAAAAGTCTAAGTTATATTGGGATCCCTCTAATATTGACTATTGTAATATCAAGCTAAATGTATATCTAATATTCCCCCGCAAGCTGAGGCCGGGGAACGACCTGCAGCTTGGACCGTAAAAACAAGAAGCGATCACTTGGCAATGGCTTGGTGAAGGCATCTGCAATCTGATCATGAGTAGAGATGATTTGTACTTGTAATCTTCCCTGGGCAACCTTCTCACGGACAAAGTGAAAATCAACCTTTACCTTCTTAGTACGTACGTGAAAGCCAGGGTTGGCTGAAAGGTAGGTTGCTCCTAAGTTGTCACACCAAAGAGTGGGGGCATATTCGGTGACCATGCCAAGTTCGCATAGGAGGCTTTTAAGCCATGTGAGTTCTGCCACTGTGTCAGCAAGAGTAAGCAAGAGCTTTGTACTCTGATTCTGTAGATGAGCGGGATACAGTGCGTTGTTTGCGAGCTCTCTATAAATTAGACCCCAAGTAAATAGCAAAACCAATAGTAGATCGTCGAGTATCTGGACATCCAGCCCAGTCGGCATCAGAGTTTGCATCAGTATGAAGAGTGGAGCCAGAGGCATGCTTGATCAGTAAACCATAACCAGAGGTACCAAGCAAATATCTCAAAATTCGTTTAACTGTAGTCCAATGCTGTTCTGTTGGAGCATCCATACATGACCTGACAAACCCGATTGACAGCAAATGTGATATCTAGTCGAGATAAAGTAACATATTGTAGAGCCCCAACAAGCTGCCTATATCTAAGCGGTTGGGAAAATAAAGGACTGTCCCGGAAAGATAATTGCATGGGAGAGGAAACCGGTTTAGCATTGGAGAGACCAGCCAGTTGTAGAAGTTCCATGATGTATTTTTGTTGCGATAGAATGATATCACTACCATGTTTAACTATCTCTATACACAAAAAATAATCAAGATCACCCAAATCTTTGAGTGCAAATTTAGTGCTCAGACGAGCAACAACTTTGTTGATGGTTGCCAAATTATTCCCGGTAATAATGATATCATCCACATATACCAGAAAATAAATGATTGTACCACGGGAATTATATATGAAAAAAGATGGATCCGTTTTTGAACCTGTGAAACCCAGCTGTTGGAGAGCTGTGGAAGACAGGTGGGGGAGGAGGTGGGGTTGGGATTTGGGTTGTTGGAGAGGAAGGATTTTGGTCAGATGATGGAGTGGTAAGTTGTGGCGAGTCAAATGTGAAATTAGGAGGGTTAGCAGTTGTAGGTGTAATAGGAGTTGAGGGAGTGGTAGGCTGGCCGGGATGGATAGAGGATGGAGGTGGAAAAGGTACAAAAGTGGTGTATGGCTCGGGTAGTCGCTGTTGAGTTGATATTGTAAGTTGAAGTTGGAAGGGGAACAAACTCTCATTGAGCGTACATGGCGAGCAATATATACGCGTTCGTTTGTAGGATCAAGGCAACGATAACCATGGTGGACGGGACTGTAACAGAGAAAAATGCATGGTATGGACCGGAAGTCCATCTTGTGGGAATTGTAGGGGCGAAGATATGGGAAACATTGACAACCGAAGACACGTAAAAAAGGAGTAGTTTGGTGAACGTTTGTCAATGATTTCAAATGATTTACTTCAATTGGAACGAGATGGCATTAGATTGATTAGGTAAACCCCTGTGTCGAATGCAAAGTGCCAAAATCGTTGAGGGACAGATGATTGGGCGAGAAGTGAAAGACCTATTTCCACAACATGGCGGTGTCGTATCTCTACGGTTCCGTTTTGTTCACTTGTGTGAGGGCATGACCGACGATGAAGGATGCCAAGAGATGTGAAAAAGTTGCACAGATTGCGAAACTCACCACCCCAATCGGTTTGAACGGTTTTTAATTTAGTATTGAATTGTCGTTTAACCATGGCAACAAATTGTTTAAAAACAGAATAGACATCTTATTTTTGTTTTAAATGAAAGATCCACATGTACTTAGAATAGTGATCAACACACAACATGAAGTAACGATGACCATCAAAAGATAAAGTAGGTGCGACACCCCAAACACCACAGAATATTAATTCCAAAATATGATTACTACGAAATGAAGAATTTGTCAAAGAAAGCTTTGATGACTTTCCCATTTGACAAGAAGCACAAACAGAATCAAAATGTTTATTGGTGATAGGAAGTGAATATTTGGATAACATAGTTCTCAAAAGGTGATGATGTGGATGTCCTAAGCGTTGATGCCACACATTTGAGGATGCACGTGTGGGAGAGAAAGCTGACTTGGAAATGGACCGAAGCTTTGGAAGAACAAGAGTGTAAAGGCCATCTTTACTTGGACCCGTGAGTAGGATATTGCGTGTAGATATGTCCTTCACACAAAAGAAAAATGGGTTAAATTTAAAGAAAACATGATTATCAAGACGAAACTTTTGAACAGATAATAGGTTGTGTTTGATTTGTGGAACATGAAGGATACGAGATAATGAAAAAGTTTTGTTAGGTGAGTATATATTTGTTCAACCAATGTGAAGTATATGTAAACCTTTACCGTTACCAACGTAAAGAGCATCATCACCATTACATGCTTCTGAAGTACCTATGCTTGACAAATCTGGAGAGACATGGCTATTGGCACCCGTGTCTGGATGAGGCAGTGGAACGATGATCAGCAAAACTGGCAGAGGGACGACGGTTACGGATTGTTGAGGGATCTCTATTCGGACAGTCAGATGGTATGTGAGCAATTCCGTATCGGTTGCATGATCCATACACGGTGTTTGTGTTGGAGGCCCATGCAAACTGTCCACGATTGCCATGTGAGCGGTTGAGATTGCCACATCCGCGATCACGATTGTTATAATTACCGCGCCCGCGATTGTTACGAGAACCAAAGAAAGCCTGTGATGGGGCTGATGAGGTTAGTTGATATTCAAGTTGTGAGGCGAGTTGTTGAACTGCTTGAAAATGGGTTGATGTGGCGGCAGTGTTAATATCAGAACCAATAGTAGCAGGAGTACCTGGGCGGATATTAGAGGTTGTTGTATAAGCCTGGGGTATAGAACTTCTTGTGGGTTGAGTTTTGTTCATCAGGTAATCGTAGTCTGAAAACAAGCTGCTTAGTTCATTGAAAGCAATTGGAGTTTGGCGACCTATATAATTAGACTTCAATCCATTATATTCTTCACGAAGTCCCGGGATAACAAGCATAACCACATCTTTTTCAGGAAGTGGTTCACCAATACTCCAAAGGGCATTAGCGTATTCTTGAGCCCTGGCAAGATTTGCTGTTGGACTTTCATCTCCTTTCATCTGAATTCTTTGTAGTTGTGTTTTTAGAGTGAATTCTCTGGGTTGAGTGTGGGGTGCATATGCTCGTTCAAGAGATAGCCAAAGGTCTCTAGAGGTATTACCTTGAACATGATGAAATGAAGCTTCAGATATTTTTGAAATAAGATGCATCCGTATGTGAGCATCATTGGCAATCCACGGTTCATGATTAGGGTTAGGAAGAGTGGCAGTAACAGTATCATCTTTATCAGCTCCCGAGGCAGCAGTAGTGATGGTAGGGGGTGGACAGGGGATGGTTCCGTCAATGTAACCAAACATGTTGTTTGTGAGTAAAAATGGGTGGATCAATGTTTTCCAAAACCCATAATTTGTAGGAGATAGGGTGAAGGCAAATTTGTGAGAGTCATGTGAGGTTTTCTCTTGTGTAGAAAAGGCAGCAAGTAGAGCCATCAGAAGAACAATTGAGGTGATAGTTTAGGGTTCAGATGATGAGTGGGAGATGACTGGCAGTTTTAGGGTTCAGATGAACAGGGGAAAGTGAAGCGTTAGGACGACAGGCTCTGATACCATGAAGAGCCACATATTTGATAACTGATGAGTTTAGACTTTTATTTAAACGTATGTACTCTTGTTTATTCCACACAAGATACAATAATAAAACTACTCTTGTTTATTCCACACAAGATACAATAATAAAACTTTTATTATTGTATCTTGTGTGGAATAAACAAGAGTACATACGTTTAAATAAAAGTCTAAGTTACATTGGGATCCCTCTAATATTGACTATTGTAATATCAAGCTAAATATATATCTAATAAAAGTTTAATCAATTTTAACCATTAAATTAACCTCAAAAAGGTCAAAATTCAAAATTGATATTTGAGTTTTGACTACTCTAAGGGTCAAAATTGTCAACTTTACTTATAAAGTTAATCTCAACTTTAGAAAATCCCAAAACCCTACCTAGTTCCTAAATAAGATGGTTTTGTGAAAAAGAAATCTCGATAAATTATAGTAGTTCGGAATGACTTGGGCAAAACTGGACAGTCTAATAAAATCAAACAAATATATTGAAAAACTAAATGATTAACTTATGAACAAAAAATGAGTAAGTATCAACTAGAATGAATTCTAAGAAAAGTTTTAATTGAAATTGTAAATTATTCTAAACACAATATCGATAATTTTCTAAGGAGACTACTAAAATCCAGTTCAAAATAAGCACTTCAATAAACAACCATTTTAATGTGAAAACATAAAATAATTCGAAATCTTCAACTAAACAAGTTTTAGTGAATCAAACCTCAAATCGATATATCAAATCCCAAAAACAACTAAACTCCAATCCAAAATTCCATTTTAAATGACAAATATCTATGAAAACTAACCTAAAACTAAGCTTGGAAATTTTATTTGAGTGAACTGTAAACACATAAATTGTATTAAGAACAACCTAGAAACACCTCAAAACGATCTCAATTCACCTCCCAAAGCTCAGATACCAAATGTAGGATCGAATATGTGAATCAAGCTTAATCAATGGTGTTTTAATTGTGATTGCGTGTGTTTCGGTGTTGTATATGATATAGAAGTTGGAGAAAAAGTATGTGCAAAATGAAATGTATTATGTCAAATGTAGGTTACACATCTTAATAACAAAGATAGATGGACTAATTATAAACTTGGTTGGGATTTTATTATAAACTTGGTTGGCCTTTATAGTGGTTAAAGGCCTGTTAGTTTGATTGGCGTCCAATATAAAATTATTGCCAAACTCCTTGTCAACCGCCTTGCTAACGTAATCGACTCCATTGTTAGTCCTGAACAAACTGCTTTCATAAAAGGTAGGCAGATCTGGGATGGTCCTTTTTTACTTAATGAGGTGATTGATTGGTACAAAAAGAAAAATAAAAAATTGATGTTGTTGAAGATTGATTTTGCTAAAGCTTATGACTCGTTATCCTGGGATTTTTTACTTGACATACTCGATGTTTTGGGTTTTGGCAAGAAATGGATTTCATGGATTAAAGCTTGCCTTAATTCCGCTAGATCTTCCGTCTTAATCCATGGAAGCCCCACTTAAGAGTTTGCCATTCAACGTGATTTACGTCAAGGAGATCTTATGGCACCTTTTCTATCTACCATTGCTATGGAAGGTTTGCATGTTGCTTTTGATAACCTTGTCAAAAATGGCCTTTTTGTCGGTGCAAAAATCAAAGAGGGTCTATTGTCCCATCTTTATTATGCCGATGATGTTATAGTTGTAGGTGAATGGTCCAGAATAATCTTATTAATGCTTCCAAAGCTCTGAATTTTTTTTATGCCATTTCGGGTCTCAAAATTAATTTCCAGAAATCTTCGATTATTGGTGTTGGTGTTCCTCATGATGAAGTTGATCATCTTGCAAGTTTGATCGGGTGAAAATTTGAAAGTTTACCGTTCAAATATTTGGGTATCCCCATGGGTGGTAGTTGTAAGCGGATTTCATTTTGGGAGCCTATTATTACTAAATTTAAAAAACGTCTTTCGGGGTGGAAGGCTAATCTCATTTCTATTGGTGGTAGGACTACTCTTATTAAAGCGGTTGTTGGTTCATTAGGTAACTATTTTTTATCTTTATTTCGCATGCCCAAAGCTGTTAACAAGAGATTGGAGTGATTGAGGTTCTTTTTTTTTTTGGGAGGTTCGATGGCCAAGTGGAAAATCCACTAGATTAACTGGGAATCGACGATAGCTAGTAATGCGGATGGTTGGATTGGAATTGGCAGTCTCAACGCCATGAACATGTCTTTATTATATAAATGGAGATGGCGTGGACTTAATAATCAAGATAGCCTCTGGGTTCATATTGTTTTAGCGATTCATGGAAAGGATTGCTTTTTTAATATGTCGGCAAAATCTAGAGGTACTTGGAATAACATCACTTCGGCTATAAAACTATTACATCTTCCAGATTTCCAAGGATTTTTGCCATTGAAGTTAATAAGGACTGCACAATTTCGGACAGGTTTTATGACTCGAATTGGAGCTGGAATTGGCGTAGGAACATACGATCTGGGGTAGAACAGGAACAATTACATAACATGTCGGAGATTTTACCTAATCATACTAATAGTGGCGACGACTTTTGGACGTGGAATCTCGACGGTAATGTTCATTTGTCTCTTGCTCCCATCCGAAAGTATATCAATCATAAATCCTACTCTAGCAACGGAATGCAAACGACATGGAACAAACGGGTCCCCAAAAAGGTCAACATCTTCGCTTGGCGTCTTCTTAGAAACGGCCTCCCCACACTTGTTAATCTGTTTGCGCGTGGGATTGATGTGGAAACGATCAGATGTAATCTATGTGACAATGGTATTGATGATACTAGTCATATTTTCCAGCCTTGTTCGTTTGTAACTGACATTAGACAGAAGCTGTGTGGATGGACAAAGTTTAATATTCCAGCGGATAGCCCTATGGAGCTGCTGAATTGGTACAAAAACCTTCAACTTACCAACTCCAAACTTGAGGTGTTCGAAGCTATTATCTTCTGTTGGTGGTGGCATATTTGGAAGGAACGAAACAACGCGCTTCACAATGGTGCACATACTAATGCTAACGATACATTCATGTCTATTGTATCCTTCTCATTTTTATGGATTTCCACTCACGATAGAAAGCACTCTTATGTATGGAATGAATGGAGTGTGAATCCATGGGATCATAGCTGAACACGTTGTTTTTATTTTGGGTTGAGCCTTCCCCCGAAACATGGTTGGGACTTCATCAACAACACCACAAGGTGAAAACCGGTGGCTCGACCCTTGATTGGTTGGGAGTTTTTCTCGTGTCTCCTTATGGTAAACGGCACGAGTTTTTTTCACTCCTTTTGTGATCCTCGCAGTTAATGTTTCGGGTAGAGTCTAGAATTTGTTGTTTTGTTTCTTTTCTAGATTGTATTTGTATTTTTTGGCGACTAGTGACTTGCTAGTTTGTCCATCTCATTAATATATTATTTCTACTGTTCTAAAAAAAAATTCATTTATTTACAAAATTAATTTTTTAAATCAAAAGTGTAAAGTGTAAATAATTAAAATCGTTTAATTATATGAAAATAATTAATTAATCTAGTTATTCAATGACATGAACATTTAATTAATCTAAATAATTATAAATGCAGAATCTAATTACGAAAACAATCAAACTATTTGATTCACGAACCAAGATCATACATGCATGCAAATATAGAAAATTAAAATAACTAAATAAAAGAGTAAGCGACACTAACCTTTTAGAAGAAACCTTAAAAATCGAATCTTGACGCGAACAAGAATTCAAGTGTAAGATACTTCAAAGAGTACACACACATAGGAACGAATCACCAATGCTAGCTAGGTGCTAGCCACAACTCGAACCAACTAAACGCTTTGAGTCGAAACTCAGACTAAGGCTAGCTTGTAAAACCTTTCACACCTTAGTGTGAACTTTCAAATAAGATGAGAGAGGAAGAAAGAAAAACTTCCTTCAATATTAAAATTATGAATGAATGAATGAATGAAAAACTAAACACAAAACCTTCTATTTATAAGGTGAAAAGCTTCTAGGTTTCTACTTTTTTTTCCCCAATGTACGATGGAATAAAAATTTTCTATATTTTCTCCTCCATCTCCTCTTTGGTGTGTTGACCGACCTAGGGCCCCTCATGGGTCACCTTTTGTATAACCCATGGTCAAATGTGTTGACCCATAGTGCTTTGGTGCTCGACCCGGTTTGACTTGTTTCTCAGCTTTAACTTGTTCGCCATTCAATTCTAAACTATTTTATAGCTAATCGCGTACAACTCTTCTTGGATCATATATGGTCGTATAGTTTTTGTTGAATATTTCCGCTATTTATACACACTTATGCTCTCTTAATTACTTTTCATCTTGACACATTTAACCCTTATAAATAAACTCTATTACATATCAATCACTAAAATCCATATATCTAACAAAAGAGAAATTTACAAACTCAGATTATCTTTGAAATGGATTTTGATTCTAATCCTCATGCTGCCATTTTTGCTCTTTGTTTTACTTAGGAATGCCTTCGAGAGATCTTAGCCGAGTTGTCTTATAAAAATCTCATAAAGGATAGTGTATCAGGAAAGTTGTACAAAGGGCGACTCTTGCGCGATGGAAAGCTCATGATATTTGTTGCATGGCGGTTAGATAGTGACTCTGGGGAAGGATACATTGACTTCAAGACAGAGATTTCAATGCTTTCTAGTCTGGAGCATAAAAATATCGGCTCTATTTTAGAGTATTATGATCAGGATAATGAAAAGATCATTGTTTACAAGGAAGCATCTCATGGGATTCTTGACCAACATCTATGTGATCCAACTCTCAAATGGTCCCGGAGATTGCAAATATGTTTAGGCGTTGCACGTGCATTGAATTATATCCATTATGATGTCATACATTGTGATATTAATACGTCTAAGATACTTTTGGATAAAGATTGGGAACCTAAGATATTTGGTTTTGAACTTTCCACAAAGTATCCTCAAAGTTGGAGGCATCGCATTCGGAACTCTCGCTACCTTGGCTCCAAAAGCATTATAACACCAAAATATGATGTCTACGCTTACGGGGTATTATTGTTTGAAGTCCTTTGCGGGAAGAAACCAATGATTGAAGACAATTGTGTTAAGGAAGAACTAGATGGGATCAATATTGATCCTAATCTAAAGAAACAAATGCACGAACAATCGTTGACACTGTTCAAAAATATAGCTAACAACTGCTTGAATCAACAACTTGTGGAGCGTCCAACTATGGATCAGATTGTCAAAGAACTCGAGGAAGCTTTGGAACTTCAATGGAAACATGAAAATCATGTAAGCTCATCATTTTGTTTGTTAGGAAGCGTTGGAACTTTTGTCATTGTTGATTATTTTTATGTCTATGTATTTATTTCTATCATGGTAATTTGTATACAAGGTGCATTTAACAGATGCGAAGGAAGGAAAATCATCCAACCGCTTGAAGGTAATTATCTCCTTTTACTTCTTGTCTTTTTTTCAATGGCGGAAATTATCTCCTTTTACTTAGTTTTGAGGGGATTGTGGTATGCGAAATTCATTTTTCACCGGGATATTTTCTCATGGTATCTTTGAAGTTTCTTCAAAATAAAATTTGATACTTAAAACTTATTTTGAAAAAGTAAATTTATTGAACAAGATAAACACAAGAGACCCTTAACCAACAAGGCTAAAATCTAGGTGTACTTTTGAAAAATATGGGTTTATTAATTTCTGCTGGGATTGACATCTTTGTTGGGTTTGACCCTTACCAACAAGGCTAAATCAAGGGATCTTTCTGAAACCGTCTTTCTACCTCGTAGTACGATGGTGTATATTTTACATCCTCCATATCCCACATATCTTAAGGATTGCTTATTGTTATTAAACCGTGAATAAATTTGAATAAAAATTTATTTCTTAATTACACATTTTTCTCAAATTTCATCAACATCCTGCTATCATGTACAAGCCCAAATACTCACTTGTCACATAATTTTGTAGATGGACTTATTGTATATTCCGCTAAACGAAATAAGGTCGGCCACAAATAATTTTGATGAAGAAAAGGTTATAGGGTGTGGTGGGTATGGTAAAGTGTATAAAGCACAACTTGACATTTTAGATATCCAAAGTTTGTCATTGGTGGAAGGGATATGTAAAGATAAACTTCCCAAGAAAAGAGAAACTGTAGCTATTAAACGCATCCTTAGTAGGCCAGACGAATTTGGTAAGGAAGGGTTTTTAAGAGAGCTTGAATTGCTTACAAGTTGTAAGCATTCAAACATAGCCTCTCTTCTTGGGTTTTCTAGAGAAGGTAACGAAATGATTCTTGTATCTGAGTATGCTTCTAATGGAAGCCTTAGTGAATACCTGGGAAGCACAGGTGAAAACATTAACCTTACTTGGTCGCAAAGAATACAAATTTGTCTTGATATTGCATATGGAATTAGTTACCTTCACACCAACATGGAGGGTAAACCAAGGATAATACATCAAGATATAAAGAGCGATAACATTTTGTTGTATGAGAATCTTAAAGCAAAGATTACTGACTTTGGGCTTTCCAAATTCCACCCTATAAATCAACAAGCGAGCACTATCTATACCCAAAAAATTGCTGGCACAATGTATTACATAGATCCTGAATTTCTGACTACAGGTAAATATAAGAAAGAATCGGATATATACTCATTTGGAGTAGTTTTATTTGAGATCCTATCCGGGAGATTAGCCTATGATTTGGTATACATTAAGGAAAATAGCGACGGGCTTGCCCCTATTGTTCGACGGCGGTTCAACGAGGGAACGCTAAAGGAATTGATAGATCCTCGCTTAGTGGAAGAAGATAATGAACTTATTTTTACCCTAAACAGAGGACCAAATCAAGAATCTTTTGATTCGTTTTCAAAAGTCGCATATCAATGTTTGGCAGAAACTCAAGCCAAACGTCCAACAATGGAGACTGTCATTAAGAGACTAGAGGATGCATTAAAATTGCAAGTAAGTCGATATTTACATCATTTGTGTTGTTAGCCAAATTTATGAACTTATAACTCATACCATTGAACCACGGACTTATGTATTTGTAGAATTATTAATCTATAATCACAGTATTTTCTATTATTATAAACCTAAGAAAGTATTTTATTTTTAAAATTTTTTCATTTGGTTTTTGGTATTTTTGGACTTTTATTTTAAAATGAATACTCACTCTTAACATCACTTTTAGAATTATTAGGTGTGTGCTACAAATTCTTATGTTGTGATATATTAATTGTTAGTTTCACTTTTCGTTTCCAAAGTTTGAAAATTGGTTATCAACTCAAATAAAAAGTATTACCAAAGTATAAAGGCCGAGTGGTTCCTCAAGTTTTGAATGCTCAATATTGCAGGGGGAAACCATGGTACTCTCAAGATTTCGGTTTCGTGATATAGAATCTGCAACCGGGAATTTTTCAACAAAATATTGTATTGGCTCATACTCAAACGGTGTGGTTTATAAAGGAGTACTTGATCATTTTGACGATAAAACTTTGTTGGGGACAGAAGGGAGATATAGCGGGGAACCACCCAAGAGATGCATCCGTATAGCTATAAAATGTATCTCTAGTAGAGAAGGCAGGGACAATGAAGATGGGTTCTTGGAAGAAATAGAAATGCATACAAGTTATAAGCATCCCAACATAGTTCCTCTTCTCGGTTTTTGTGATGAAGGTAATGATAAGATCCTTGTCTACGATCATGGTTCTAACGGAAGTCTCGATGACTTTTTGAGAAGCGCTGATAACGTGGGTAAGTATACATGGATGCAACGTCTACATACGTGCCTTGAGATTGCACGTGGACTCAATCACCTACATACTATGATGGACCACAAGCAAGGAATAATACACGTTGACATAAGGAGTGCCAACATTCTGCTAGGAAAATATTCGGAGGCAAAGATTTCTTATTTTGGGATGTCGAAATTACTCCAAGCAAATCAAGAGGAAGGCACCCACATCTCTGCAAACAGCCTAGACATAAAAGTGTACCGCGCCCCAGAATATGAAAAGACAAGTGAGTTGAAAAGAGAATCGGACATCTACTCTTTTGGAGTGGTTCTATTTGAGATCTTGTGTGGGAGGTTAGCATACGATCGAGCTTACATAGTTGAAAATGAGAATGGTCTTGCACCCATTGCTCGTCGACACTTCAATATTGGAACAATAAAGCAAATAATAGATCCTGCGCTAAAGGAAGAAACTGATGAAGACATATTAACTTTACTTAGGGTACCTATTCAAGATTCGCTTGACACATTTGTAAGAATCGCATATCATTGTTTGGCAAAAACTCGAGCAGAACGTCCAACCATGAAAATGGTTATCAAAGAACTTGAGACGGCACTTGACTTTCAAGTAAGTCAATATTTTTAGAAGTGCAACATTTTTTTCTTCTCGGAGATTATACTAATGTATTTGATTTACTTGATCATTCCTAAGCTTAAGTACTTTACTAATAAATATCAAACACAATATATGTATATGTGTTTTAGACAATTCAAAGTCAGGCAAATCCATTCGTGGTCACCTCTTTTGGGGTGTCCTAACTTAAATTTACAAATAATTAATTAATTACTCATCATTACCACCGTACGTCGTGCAGATACGATTTCTAGTTGAACTAAATTATTGAAGAGGCCAAGCTAAGTTTTTATGAAATTTGTATTATTTTTTGAATTATGAAGTTGATTGAAGGTCAAATTATTCGTAGGAAAACTTCGTGAAGACCCTCCAAGTTTCACTTAAAGACGTTGAGGTAGCCACAGGAAACTTCAGTCAAAGAAATTGTGTTGGAAGTGGAAGATATTGGAAAATGTATAAAGGAGTATTTCCTGATGCTGATGCTGATGCTAATGCCTATGGGTGTACCGCCATTGTGGCAAGGCGGTGGGATAGCGTGTCTAGCCAAGGAAGTCATCAATTTCGGACAGAACTTAATATTATTTTCAAGCATAAGCATGAGAATATCGTTGGTCTTGTAGGCTATTGTATCGAAAACGATGAAAGGATCATTGTTTATGAACACGCGTCTAATGGAAGTCTTGATAAGCATTTGGATGATGCTAGTCTAACATGGATGAAAAGGCTCGAGATATGCATCGACGTTGCAAACGGATTGAAGTTTCTCCATGGAGGTGCTGTAACGTTAAAGAAAGTGGTACATAGGAACATCCAAAGCCATGTCATTCTACTACATGATGACTGGAAGGCGAAAATATCAAATTTGGAGTTGTCTTCGTTAGATTCAGTGCCGCAGGTCATGGATCATGTCAGTGATAATGCTTATGGTGCATCCGGCTATGCTTATGGTGCATCCGGCTATCTTGACCCAGAGTATGACAAACAAGGTTTCTTAACTGAAAAGTCTGATATATATTCATTTGGTGTTGTTTTATTCGAGATTTTGTGCGGAAGATTGGCATGGTTAGAGTACTGCAAGGATCATTCTCAATCTTTAGGTCCTTTAGCTAAAAGAAAATATCTAGAAGGAAAGATTGATGAGATGGTGTTTGATGGTATAAAGGAACAAATTGGTCCAGAGTCATTGGCAACATTTGCAGAAATTGCCTTGAAATGCTTAAATGACAAGAGAGAAGAACGGCCAATGGCAGGCGATATAGTAATACAACTCCGGAAAGCGTTGGATATCCAAGTAAGTTCTCTGTTTTACTTGTAATGTGACTATTTTTACTTGAGGCATTTATACGTAAGAAATCAATATACAGATACCGCGTTAAATTAAAGTAATCTGGTTTCATGGAATGTAAAGTAACACCCAATGCCGTCTTACACGGGTTTTGGGTCCCAATATCGTCTTCGACGATGTATGAGGAGGTTTAGCTATAGACAGTCTTACCTCTACCTAAGGTAGAGAGGCTGATTTCAGGTTCTACCAAAGGTAGAAAAAGACCTTCGGCCTTGTTGGGCATGAGCTGAGTATGAGGATCAAACTCTTGACTTCTTTCTCTAAAAACAAGGGCTCCAACCACTTATATCAACCCAGTTGCTTTTTGGTTTCATGGTATGTATCTTATATACATTCTATGTATGTATACTCGTTTCATGAAATGTATCTTATAAGATACATAATAAAACCATTTTGTAAGATAATTTTTTTGCGATTCTGTATTGAAACCACTTTAATTAGGTGAATATCTTTTTAATTTATTTCTCACTGTAATATATGTAAAAACTGTTGACCCTCTCATGAAGAAAATTAATTTACAATTTACGTAAACCTGTGTGTATATACAGGAAGAGCATGAAAAATGGGAGGCCGAATTGCCTAAAGACTACAAAGATATAATTCAGATGTCAAAAACCCCCAAGATCTATTCTAAGATGAAGAGGAAGGAACTTTACGACAGACTCTCCAAAGGAATCCTGATTACTGATGACAAAGTGGTATTGACCATGATCTCCTATCTTTTTTTTTCTTCTCTATATTGGCTTACAAATGTTTATACATACAACTGATAATAGAAACTATTTTTTTTTTGCTTTTGTAATAGTGGTTCTCACTCGGAAGAAGTGGAGAAAGCAATCAAATGGTATCCGCAAGCCAATTTTTATACGAAAATAATGACTCACATAAATGGCTATCTATTCCAGAGTCAAGGTTCGCTTCCTTTCTCTTTGTTTGTGCACACGCACAGATGAAAACCTTATTTATATGTAAAGTTTGGGTTCTTTTAGCTTTAGAGATGACAAGGTTTGAGAGAAGCATAAGCTAGTTTGCTACAAGAAAATTGTCATTTAGTGATGCATCAAAGAATAGTTTCTAAAGTAAAAAAACTAGCAAAACTCAGTCACAGTAAAATGGTGAAAAGCTATTTTCAACTTCATAGAAAATGTAGACAAAAAAGTAATACCTATTTTTGTTTTGTACGTATGATAAGAAAATGTAGCTAATATGGGGAAATAGAAGTGTAGTGTGATGCATAATAGAGGCTATGACTGATATGTATCTTGTAATATGTGCAGGTTTCATAAAATAACGGAGATATCAGATATTTCGAATATGAAGATCCAAATAAAAATAACAACCCAAATTTTATCAGTGGGTGTCAATTATGGTGTTCATCTCATATTTAGATTTTGTGGTACAAGAAAATCTCTAGCGAAACAAATATATGTGAACCTAGCATACAAAATGGGCAAGGAAACCTTAAATGCATATTTCGCAACATGGAGAGAAGATGAGTGGATGGAGATTGAATTGTATCGGTTTTTGAATGACAAGAAAAACAATGACGTTGAGTTTGTACTTGAGAGCTTTTCACAATGCTATTGTGGAAGCCATGAGATCTATGTTGAAGGCCTTGAGTTTCGAGTCATTAACAATGCAAGTTTAAGAACACTCTCTGTTTCTTATTACAGAGTATTTTTATTTTATTTTTTTATAAAGTAAATGAAATGTTTATTAAATTTAAAATTTTTAAGTACATTAAAATAAAATGGAAACTAATTTTTTAAACAATGGAAGTACAATCTCATGCCACATATATCATAGAGATTTTGTAATTAATTCGATAAATTTAATTGAAACTTTTGTGTAGCAGAGTATACACATTAAAAACATAATTACATATACATGTAGGTTGTAAATAGATTAACGATATAATATTTTTACAGGAGAAACATGAAGAAAACATCCAAGAGGAAGTTCAACAAGGACTGAATCTAACTTCGGATTCAATGCAACATGCTCTAGCTGCTCCTTTTTATAATATTTGTGGTATTTTTACTCAGACTTTGTTAAAGTTGTTCAGCTGGAGCAGCAAGGAAAAATATTATATGCTTTCTGCAATGGAGGCCATTTGTGATTCTACCAATACGGAGCATTTTGATTCGAAGCCCTCGACCCAGTCCAGGTTTGCCATTTGTGACAACTTCAATTACATCGTCTCAATCTAATGATTAATCTTCCTTTTGTTCATTTCCCATTCGCATACGTATGTAAGTTAAGGCAACTTTTGTTCTCAACTTAGCAAACTTGAGTAGTTGAAACTAACTCATTTGTGAATTACGAGTAGTTCTTATAATACGAAAATATTTGTTATGTGTATATTGCTTAGTAATGGATTGAGAATTAAAAATCAATAGTCAGAATTAAAAAGTCATCTTTCAATCTTAACGCTAGGTTTTAGTCCAAGGTCAAACTTTTGTTAACTATAGCTTTTGATATGTAAGGTCAAATTTTTATCTAAGGTCAAATTAACTCTAGCCTGTAGCCTTTTGCTATGTAAGGTCAAATTTTTCCATGCAAATTAACTATAGCAGCCTTTTGCTTATAATAAACACCTAACTTATGCCGATAGATAAACAAATGCCAGTTCACTTCAATATTTTCTTAAATTTTATTTCATCTTTTAAAAGTATGTAATCACACATATATCTTGTATGTGCATCCAGATTCCAAAAGGTGATTGTGCTTTTATCAACACAAGAATTTCGTATCAAGTGCAAGATTGAAAGTGAAAGATTCTTACTAAACACAGAATACGTATGTTACCTTGTGTTCAAGCTTTCAGATAATTGTAGAGAGTTACATTTTCCAGTGAAAGTACAAGATCAACACCAGCCCAAGATCGAGATCAAACAGACTCAAATTGTTTATTTTAGAACCCCACATTCATGGAATGTGACCGGTGATGATAATCAGGGTCCAAAAGAGAGGGAAGATGGATGGATGGAGATTAATTTGTGGAAGTTCAAATCAGAGCTTGATAATGACTGTATTTTTATAAATTTGAAACTTTCAATTTACGAAGGAACTATGTCTGGTCTTGTTGTATGTGGCCTAGAGTTTCGGCCGATGTAGAAATCCTTATATTAACTAAAAGAAGCTTTCTATATACATAGATGGATATAGTTTCGTGCATAGTGTGCTTTTATTATTTCATTTTGCTTCTGGTATTTACAAGTTGCTGTTGTAAATGAGTAACCTTGAGACAATTGTGTGTTACATTCCTGAATATTCGATTCGAACCCGTTTGATTTTGTATTCAGATCTTATTAATTTTAATTTGAAATTTCATTCTAAATCTATCCTGTATGTGTCCCTGTCTCCAGAGGGTTTATGACTTGATGTTCTTTGTTATGTCCATTGGTAACATTACATACATTAATTTATAGGTAAGTTTTGGTGCTATTCTGTTCCTTAATTTTTTTATTTTGACCCACTTATAATGGCGACATGTGCCGCTGCAATTGGTTAAAGTCAACTTTAAGCTTATAATAACGACATGTCGTCACAATAAACCATTTTGTATTTGGGCATTGATAGGACTCGGCTGTCACACATAAGAGGACACGGAGTGGGCAGATATACCCGGCGGTTTCCCTCGCACCGCCAGTATCAAATTTATGGGTAAACGGTGTGGAGGCAAGGCAATTTACCCGGTGGGCATAAATGGAGAAAGACAGCATGCAGGGGCTCCTTGGAGAGGGGACCACTAGCCAAACTAGCCGTTTGACATAATAGAAAAAATTAAAATTTCTCCCTCTTTTTTTCTTTATAATTTCACATTTTTTACATTTTTTCTCAAAACAAAACATACACACATTTTTTAACTAAATCAACTTCTTGTTACTATCACTTTAATGGATCCAAGAAAACAAAAATATGTTATGGGTCTAAATATTCACGAGGACAGGGCGGTTGAAAGCGATTCGTTCCCCCGATGTACCAATCGACGTCTCAAGTCTCAACCCGTTTATCGTCCTCAACCACCAACTCTTCAACGTTACCACCATCAACCGGCGTATTCACAACCCCTATAGGGCTATAGTTATGGGCCACCTCCACAATTTCATCCAAGACAATACGTAATTGACAAAACGGCGGAGCTTGAGTTCGAACCGTTCACTAACAACCAAGACACAACGTTGCCAAGCGATGACGATGATGTCGTCCTGAATTACATGAACAACCAAAGGGTAACGTATTCTTTTGAAATATATATATATATATATATATATGAGAAAAGTGAGTATGGGGCTGTTATGCACCCAACTTTGGTGAAAAACCCCTCACATACCAATATTTTAATATTTTGAATAAATGTTTGGCCCCCTATGATTTTTATGCTTTAAAAAAAGGTATGTGAGGGGTTTTTCACCCAACTTAGATGCCTAACAGCCTCATATTCCCTTCCCCCTATATATATATATATATGGTAACACTCCGGTGAGAACAGTCTTAAAATAAGAACGGTGAGAACACTTAAAAAACATCATTTTGATGCATTAAAAGTCCATAAAACTAACATATGCCATAACTAATTATTATCATTTAAGTGTTTAACAACACATTGATTCGTCAAAATCAAAAAAATCATGTTTTTTGGTGGATGCATCATTTTGAAGAATATGCATCCAAGATGGATGCACAAAACAAAAAACATGATTTTCTTGATTTTGACAGGCCAATGTGTTGCTATACACTTAAATAATGATAATTAGTTATGCACTATGTTAGTTTTATGGACTTCGAATGCATCAAAATGATGTTTTTTAAGTGTTCTCACCGTTCTTATTTTAAGACTGTTCTTATTTGATTGTCCCCCTATATATATATATATATATATATATATTATAAAAAAAACCATATTATCATGGCGGGCTAAAAGGGTGGACGAAGTGGTCGACCGACCGAGTTCCAATTTTTTAGGGGGTCCGATTTTTATTTTTTTATGTTATATATTTTGAAAGTTATATATTAGTATATGTAATTAACAAAGCCATTAAAATTCTAACATTCATTTATAAATTAAACAATATAATTTAATCCACATAAAAAAAACCACTTACACATCTTTTGTGGATAAAAGAAGAATAATGTTATTTAGAGCATCATCTTGGAGCTGCTACTCAAGCCGTTGTGACCCGTCACTTCACTATTTATCACTTTTCTTTTTGCAAGGCAAATAGTCATTTTTCACTTATTGTAATCAATATATGTATATAAAATCATTAGATAATATATATGATATTATCTTTAATTAAGAAAATAATAGCATAACAATTATTGCTTGTCATTTTTCAAAGACTTTTTTTATTACCGTTTTGAATCTAAATAATCTTAGGTTTTACATTTTGTATTTTTTCTTATATAAATTAGTTTTTGATTTTAAATTTTAGAAATTAGATTTGATTTCAAGTTACTAATTGCTTCATAATTTCATTTTATTAACTATAATTGGATGCACCTGGCCTATGGGTTTTTTTTTTTTCTCGGCCTGGGTTCATAATTCCTCAGAGACGGCCCTGCATATTATATTTTATAACTAAGATTGGAATTTAAGTAAGAGGTTTAGTTACTTTTATTATCATTATACTTTTAATGAGAATTAATATAGTCCTATCAAACCCGTTCGGCTAACAACCCTCCACTAATCAAGGAAGCGGTGGGTGAGAGTGGACACCCATTCAACTACCATTTTATAGGCATTTTCCTTATACCCCTCGTATAGACCAGCTTCGTGAATGAGGCCTACTATTGATTTGACTGACTTTATTCTTATACATATAGTAATAATTAAGCTTTTAATTTTACATAGAGTATAAGGTGTATTTTAAAACTTTTCAAAATACGATGATTATTAGATCATTATCATAATCAATTCAACAATTATAGCAAATTCAATTGAAAACAAGCCTTACGCTCTGATATCACTGATGGGTTTTAGGCACTACAAACTAACTTAAACTTTTAAGGGAACATGCAACCTAAAACGGGATCTATGTTTTCACTATTGAACCTATAACTATGAATATAATTAATAATAAGCCTAATACTCTACTAAATAATCTAAACTTTCTAAAGAAAATAAATAAATAAACAAAATTACATACCTCTTAGTTGTTGTAGTAAACAAGTAAAATTATCCCTCCAAATCTCTTGGAAGTAAGCACCACAAATGTCGTGTCTCTAATAAAATCACACCCGGCGACTCAAAAAAAATAACTAAGTGTGGATGAACTATAGAAGAGTTCTTCTAAGAGGAGAAAGAAGGAGGCGAATACTCAAGCCAAAAATGTGCAAAAAGAATGAATCCCTAAGGCCCTATATATAGCCTTGGATAGCCTCCATGTTTTTCTATTCCACCGATGTGGGACAAACTTCCCAAGGGAAATTTTATTCTCCTTTATCACTTCTATTCATTTTGAGCCTCGAGGGCAACCCAAAAGGACTGTGCTTCCATCAATTATAGTTATGGCTTAGACACCTAATCCAACAATAATTTCCCTAGTTATCAGCTGGAAATGATAAAGACAAATCCCAATCTTTTAAGAGAGTAATTCTTATCCTTTTATCTACCTGCGGAAGCCTTCGTGACGGATGATCCTCGGTTTGTTATGTCAGGGTCTGCGTACCGCTGGAGGGGTATGTCATTAGGGTTTATACAAGTTTAATGACTATGAACTCGATATAGGTCACTCGGAATAACTTGTGTTTGGTGTATCGTTTTGCTCGTCATCAGGTAAGATACACTATTTTGACACGCTGAGGGTTAAACAAAAACATGGTTTTCATATAATAACTACCCAATTGATATCTTGATTGCTTATGGGTATTCGGGGTTACAATGGAGGTGATATGGGCTATGTACATGACTATTGAAGCCTGAAACGCAGTCCCTATGATATAAAATGTAATGATATGCTATGAAATGCTTTAAGATGTTATGAAATATGATATAATATGTATTGTATTGTTATCAGATGCCATGATATGATATGTATTGTTATAAGTTACCATGATCTGATATGTATTGTTATGAGATGATAGTTGATATGCAAGGATATACGATATGAGATGAAAGATGATATGAAATGCATGTGTAGATGTGAAATGTGATGATTACATGGCTTGTACATCTAGTTCACTATACTTATTAAGTTGCCATGACACGTGCACGTTTAAGGGCCCAAACGTAAAAGATGAATATGTAAATATGTAATGATGTTTAGGTAATGTGGATACCTAAACTATATCTGATGTAAATCGAGCTTGTAAATGATGTGAGAAGTGTTAAGCTTAACCCGTACTCGCCTTTGCCCGGTGGGTGCGTATATGTGGTTGCTTCTTGCAACATAATTACGTGGTATGAGTATCTCCGAGTGGTGTGATTAACCACCAATGTCTTTGAACATACGGACTACTCCTGGATTGACTTGTCATTCCTTAACGACAATGATGGACCGCTAAAAGGCTTATCCATCAAGTCGGGTGTGAGGTTCCCTGTTGTGTCTTGTGACCGTCTACACACAAACTTACACCTTATATGTGATGAGTGACATATGTGACGCCTAATGTAAGTGACTTATGTCACACTATACGACGATGCTTATATGTTATATCTGAACTAAAAGATGACTAGGCACATCTAAGATGGTTCATTCTATTATGATGATGTTTGATGTGATGATATACAATGTGAGATGTAATGTATTATGTGATTTGTGCCTTAACGATTCAAATGACTTTTCTATAAAGTTTTAAATGGACAAATGTTTTATTAATGATGTGTTATCTTACTAAGCTAATTCGTTAGCTAATAATGCTCTTTTTAAACCGTTGTGCCCTCAGGTCCAACATTAGTGAGTAGGTAGATGTGAGAAGATGTGAGACATGGGTTGATGATCTTGAAGCTGGTTGTAGTTTACCCATAGTGGTTACTCGCTTTAGACATTTGCTTTATGTTTAGATAGTAATGACTTGTATCGACAATGTTGTTGGTTGTTTAATGTTGGGCAACCGATTGGTTTCCATTTGAACTTATTTTGATGATATGGCTAGTAACACCAATTATTAAATGAACCAAACAAATTCTTTTGATTTGGTCTTTTAAAGTTTACTTCCGCTTTTTATTGACGCCGTTAGGCGAAAGTTTTTTAAAATCCATGTTTTTAAACAACGGGTGTTAGAACTTTTGGACATCAAAATCAAACAAGTTAATAATAAGACTAAGAGGGAAAACTACAAGTTTTTTAGGAACCCTCATAACGACATTGATGATCCAGATTTGTCAATGTAGGTGCTCAACAAAAAAACCAACTTGGGGCGCAATATAGTCGGTGGTAAATATTTTAAATTTGTATTACTTGTGGTTTTATTTCAAATTTTTTTTGTTTTTGAGCAGCGAGTTAGTAGTTGGCATTCGAAACACCATATCAACATCTAATTGGGCAGTATGTGGTGCTCGAGCCACGCATGCTTGGGATGAAACTCATGACTCTCGAAAACCCCCGTAATAATCCACTCCTACAAATGTAGGAAGTGAGATTCGAACTCTGGTGGATTATCCCAAGGTTAAAGACCTTACCAATGGATCACCAACCCATTGGCATTTCAGTTATTATGTATTGGACTTTGTCGTAATTTTATTTTTATTAATCATGTAATGGATTTTTTGTTTTAATGTAATAGTATGTTTTAGTTATTTAAGATTGTTTAATTTTTGTAAAAAATAATAAGGAAAAATAACTTTTGGGTTTGAAAATTTATTAGGCGTAAGTGAAATTGGTTCGGAGAGATAATTAGGAAGGTTGAAAGGTTAAAATAAGTTAAACGAACCCCCCCCCCCCCCGTCCCTCTTCCCCACATGTTATTGGGGTTTTTTAACGTTGATTGCTTGTAAAGTCATGCTAACTATTTGTGTCATCGTTGGTAGTGACATAGAAATTACTTTTTTTAATTTAAACTCATAGAAAATTATTTAAGGCCTACGATATTTCTTGATTTTTTTTTTCAAATAGCTATTTAGTTAATTGAAGAGTAGCTCCCTAAAAACCTAATAAAACATACTATATATAAATACTTCTAAAAGTTTTTATGTATACAATAAATTTAAGTTATCTTTGCAATTTATAAAACTTTTAGTTTGATTTCCATGATTTTAAATGTGAATTATAAAAAAACAATTTATCTAAAATTTATCCCGTTTAAATCCACAGAAATATATAGCCTACTTCATTCATGATAGGCCCATTTGGCACAATTCGAAACATGTTTGTTTAATTTTTTTTTTTATATTTCAATTCAATATATAAAAACAAAGTATAAAACGAATTGTATTAACAATAAGATTTCTTTAATCTTTGTGTAGCTATTTTATCTCTCTGTATAACTAAGAGAGGATAGGAAAAATCTTATATAACACCTTTATCGACTAACCTTATTATATTATATTTTTAAATTTTTTTCAATAAAATAAATCTTTATATTTTTTAAAAATCTCTAACTATTTTTCATATTAATGATTTTTTTAAATATAAATACATGAGTTTTCTTTGTCAATTTTATTCTCTTTTGAAGACCTATGAAAAAGAAAAATTTGAAAGTTTTAATACTTTGACAACCATAAAAGTTATTATTTACATCTAATATAGTTTATTATGAAGTATTAGTAGTTTTATAACTTTTATCGTTAATTTAATGATTGTATTATTGTTTAAATGTTTTTTTAATAATATATTTATAAAGTTAAAATAATTTATCATTTTTGATATGAGTTATTATTGTGTGAATGTTGTATAGAGTATTTATATGGGTAAGGAAATTTTAATTATTAAATTTTATTTTTAATTAATAATTGTCATAATTATATTTTATTTACCGTACAACGTACGGGGTTTAATCTAGTGATTAATAAATGAAAAATGTCAAATGCAGTATGTACTTAACATGTATAAAGTACTTTACATATTAAAAAGTTACCTTTAAATTTTATGATAAGTTTACAACTATTTAATACCGTCTTTAGGATATTTTTTTTTAACAAAACCTTATAAATAATAGATAGTTTTTTTCTTTTTAACTCTTAATCTTTCAATCGACCAAAACTAAGTTTACCTAAAAATAAACTTTCGTATCTACAAAAATCTTTACAGTTATTTAGTTCAAACTACATCAACTTAATACTCTAAATCTTATCTAAAAAATCTTTATAATAGTATTTACCAATAATTAGAGTTTCGCTTAACTTTAAAATCTAAATATAGTAATTTACTTTCTTTAATAACAAGAAACCATTGTTTTTTTTTTAACAATAAATAAAAACAAAACTTCCTTTCATCTCATTATTTCTCCATCAAGAAACCAATCTTTTAACAAAAAAAAAACCACTTTAAATAGAAAAAAAAAAAAAAAGTAGAAACACTTTAAAACATAAAAATATAAAACCTTTGCTCCGACCCATCCTTTACTAAAACCTAAACTGTTTGTTTCTCTTTGAAACACACACACAACCACACATAATAGAAATTGAATAGAAATCAAGAAGAAGAAGAAGAAAGATGGGAAAAGATGGTTGTTTAGCCAAAGTAACCGCCGGAGTCGCCGTCGGTGGTGCTGTTGGTGGCGCTGCCGGTAAAAAAAAAAATTTCATCTTTTCTTATAAACCCTAATTCATTACTTTGTATACATATATATTATATATTTATATACATGTGTGTATATTATATTATAAACCCACTACTTTAATTAGAATTTTTGTAAGTATAATTTGTTAATAAAATAATGATGAATGACAAACCTCAACCACTGTTTTAATTACTAGTGTGTAATATGTTTATTTCATAAAATAGTTCTGCATCAGTTTACTTGACATTATTTGCTCTAATAGTTATACACTGGTAGAAAAATATAGGGGCGAGTTATTGTAAAAATGACCCGATTTGTGAGGAGGGTGAGGAAGGCCCTCAAAATATATTAAATTCAGATTGTGCATCATAAAGATCGGTTTTTGAATTGAAATTTGGTGTTTGCATCAAAACACAATGTATTTTGTGTGTCGGTGAAACAAATCATTTGTTTTCCAATTGGGAATCTGCCTTCTCGTGACTTCTCATTATGGCGGCTTTTTTATTTGATCATTCGCCTAAATGTATAGTCTTTTAAAAGCATAAGAATATATATTGTTAGAAATTTTAGTGGCACACATCACGATAATGAATTTCTTTAGTTAGAATATAATTGATTCGTGAAGTTTAAGTAACGGTTTTGTAAGAAACTTTTATAAATTTCGGTATTCTTATATCCATTGCCGAAGCTTTGAGCTACATTATAAAGTATACAGCTCATTTTGTTTAGAAAGCATTTCATTGTAGTACTTAATAAGATTAGAACTCTTTTTTTGTGTATCATATCACAATACTAGGCTTGAACAAAGAAGGAATGTTTTTCTATTATCTTTCTGGTAGACTGAATTGTATGTGCATGAACCATATCTTCTTTTGAAAAGTTACTTACGCTGTGTCTGTGTATGCTTGCACCGGAGGATGAAGTTATATCTTTAATATTACTCTTCCTGTATAACATGATTCCAATCAAAGAATTGACATTATCCTGTAACATATCTCATTCCATGGAACATCTAGTAAGACTATAACCGAGTACTTTGTGATTCTACTATTTGAGTGTATCTTTGATGCTTTAAAGAATATTCTTGTGCACTTTTAGGGTATCTTGTCTAATGTAGAAGTGTAGAACTGCATCTAATGGCATGTCTAAGGGTAGGACACTTTTAGGCTCATGCCATACATTGAAACTTTGCATATTCTTTATTGGTCTGTGAGATCTCAAGATAGCGTGTTGCAGCCTTCAGGTTCAATAAATGACTGTAACTGTATGGTTGATGTACTTTATGCCTACCCCCCCAAGAAAAAAAAGAAACCAATAGATGTGCAAATGAATTATCATGATTTAATATTGATGTTTAATTTAACTTTCGGGGTAGAAGCACACTAATCGAAATGAAGCGTTCTAGCCTCTTACAACTTATTTTTGTCTGCTGCTTCTGTTGGCGACTCCTTCCTATCTTCTCTTATTTTTTTCATTTTCTTTCCATTAAGTTAATCAATGACAAGAAGTTGGAAAAAAGGCACATTTTTATGTGTTATTTTTCGAACTCGGAACTTTGTAAAGTATTGTTTTGGAGGCATCTGCTAGCCAGATTATCTGACTTTTGATGTCCAAGACGTTAGTCATGCCTTGTGTTAGATTGACAACAGTAACAAGCACTTGCGAAAAGTGGGATTAAATAGGGATTTATCTGTTGTATATGGCCAATATTTTTATTTCTTTATATGAATCTCTGTTTGGAGGTTTTGTTATAATCTGCCTTACCTGTTAAAAAAAGAAATCTTCGATCTTAAAAATGGATGAATGCTTATTTATGTTCAGCAAATACTGAAAGAGCTATCTTGTGTGATTTGTTAAATTCGGTTATAATATATGGTCATCGTTGATTCTGCTTTTAGTTTACTTTTTATATTTTTATCTGATGATTTATATATTCATTTGCAGGTGCTGTATATGGAACGTTTGAAGCTATTAGATACAGGGTATGATCTTATGATTGTTTAAGTACGGTGTACCTTCTAGGCTATAAATTTAGGCAGTAACTTATTGTCATTATTTTTATCAACCCCGTAGTCAAAACCTCAAGTGTCACCTTACATAAGAGGTGGTGATTTCAATCTATTTCTTTCTGAATTGATCGATTTGGGTGCTTTATATCTCCAAAGGGTCAAAAGGGTAGGAATTGGGTCAACCAGGAATGTATTCTTTAACACATCATTGTGCTAAAGTAATCTCCAAAATTCACCATAAATTGTAATATGATGTAACAATAGTTTGTCTTTTGCTCAACTTATGCCCCTTCTAATTGTTTTTTATATCGAATAATGGAATGCAGATCCCCGGTCTTATGAAGATTAGACACATTGGACAAACAACACTTCGTAGTGCTGGAATTTTTGGTCTTTTCCTGGGTGCTGGGAGCTTGATACACTGTGGGAAGTCCTATTGAGTCTTTTTGCATATTAAAAACAATGAAACCGTAGTTGACTTTCAGAACATGCTAGTGCTGATGCGCACAATTCTCTTATTGACTTCAATAACAATCACGGCACTTTTGCTGCCTCTGTTTTTATGTTCACAAGTTTTTGTTGGTTAATGTTTGAGAAGCAAAACCACCCCGTTTGCCTCTGCAACAGTGGTGATTTTGTCCTTCCCTGTTGATGGTGGTGGGGGTGGTCCGGTGCCCCCCTAAAGCTTTGCAAGACCAGTGGTCTCATGATATTATGGTTGTCGTTTTGGGTTTTGACATAATACTACTTTTACATGTTTTTTTATCATTCAAGATATTTTTGTTTTCAGTTTGGATCACAATGATTGTGAGTTGTGGTAAATGTTCATATACTTTACATTACTATAGCCTGTGGATGTGGGTGCAATAATCTACCAATAATCCAGGATGTGTTCTGTGTTGATGTATTATATCCATCTAGTGATTGTAATCTTATTGAACAAAACAGAACTTAGTTATTAGTTTCATGGGCATTCTCTGAATCACATGGAGTTGACTTCATCTGATACTATGAACACCAAGAATTGTCATAATACTTGAAAACGCTTGGGATGAATATAGAAGATTACAAATACAGATTGCAGTTCAGGTCAGCGGTGGGAATCGTGAGAAAGATGATGAATGATACTTGGATTGCTGCAGATCACTTGTACTGCTAATGCTAAAAATATAACTACATGTGATCTTGATTATTAATCGGTCCGACTGAAAGTTTGTTTAATTAGTCAATTCTGTCTTAATGAATGTTAGACTCGAAATATTGATAATGAAGTAGAAATTTAATCTATCACAATCGACGTTGGCGCCTATGTACAGAAATTGATTTGGAGGACATGAAAGCAGTATGATATTTTAATATTTTTCACAACTTTGAGTGAAAATCAGGACGCCTAGAAGTCTATGTAATTTTACTAAATTCCACATCTTTGATCTGAATACATCTTAAGTTTTAACCCTATGGCAAAAAAAGACGAGGGATGAGAGTTCACCCCACCTTTTTCTCCTTTGAAACTTTATTACCAACATTATATGATTTACACGAGGATCATAATTCATAATCAGTCTAAGACCTTTCAAACATACCGTAATGATCGTTTAGATTTTTGTTCTAAGCTCCAGCTCCAGCTCGGCTCATTTATATGTATGAAATAAGATTCGTGTTTAAGATCGTCTAGGATCACGAGCTTAATCGAGCCTACTGTTCAAAGATTCAAGCTCGATTATTAAACAGTCTATAAGTTATGCTCGAACTTGGCTATAATTCATTTACGCTCAGCTTGATTCGAGCTTTGAACAATTCGAACTCTAGTGATTCAGCTTACTCACTTAATATCTTTATCGATTTCTTCTTCAAAGAACTTAAATGCACGTATTTTTAATTTCAGTTGATATTGTAGGATTTGAATATCTATCAAGAATTTATATATATATATTCTTTTCATTCTACTGATAACACATTTCAATTTATCTTTTGCTTCTACGCAATGATTTGCATTCATTCTTATCTCCGCGCGTAAGCAGGGCTCGAAAGTGAAAATAGAGGGGGGAAATGACATTTTTAAAATTCAAAACTGAAAAGACACAAAATAGCAAAACAAAAAAGAGTAAAATGTAAAATCTCCCCAAAATATGAAAAACTAATAAAAAGAGAAATCTCCCCTAAATATGAAAATGAGAAATGAAGGTGGTGCTGTTAGACATTTAAGTTGAGTGAAATCTCTCTCACATGCTAATTTTTTAATTCAAAAAAATCATGGGGTCCCATTATTTATGCATTATCTATAATATAACTAAAAGAGGGGATAGGGGGTTGGGGGTATACTTGGCACCCCTAATCCCCCTCTTTTATAGCCTAATCCTCCATCTTTATTAGTCCTCTAAATTTTTATATTAATCTAAATTAATTTACACTTTTTGGTTTTCTATCACCAATTTAAACTATAACCTCAATCTAAAACAATTAATTTACACTTTTTGGTTTTTTATCACCAATTTACACTTTAACCCAATTTAAAAATAATTAACTTACATTTTTTTATCCTCCATCACCAATTTACACTTTAACCCATTTTAAAATTAATTAATTATACTTTTTAGTTTTCCATCACCAATAAACACTTAAAAATAATTAATTTACACTTTTTGGTTTTCCATCACCAATTTATAATTTCACTCAATTTAAAAATAATTAATTTACACTTTTCGGTTTTATTGGTAATCTATAATATAACTCAAGTACGACAAAAAAAAAAAGTTTCGATCAACTACAAAAGGGTTTTTCTTTTTATATACTTTGCACATAACTAATCTTTCTATAAGCTTTTAGATAAAAAGTCGAATTTTGCTATGAGTAAGATTATGATTATTTTAATATATCGACTATGATTATTTTGAATATGTTTTGAAACTAGCTCATTAATAGTGTAATTTTTTAGCCGCTATATTCTATCAGGAAAAAATGCTACATAACGAGATGGTGTTGAATGTTTTAGTATGATTATCTAGCATGGTGGAACAGTTCATCATTTTAGTTTGTGTATGACAAATATACTTCAGAACTTATGAAAAACATGATATCAATTTTAAATAATACCTTTAAATAAAACCTTTTGATCCACGTTATGTTTAGGATTTAACACAACAGGAGATGGCTTTGCAAGGTTTTTGGCTTAACTCCTTTTTTTAATCAAGAATTTGTTTCCCTATCTTTCTTGCATTAGCCGATAAAATCATTTGATCGACGTTTGGAATGTTGTTGGTTGGGTTCCTTTTTTATTCTGAATAATTTTCTTAGATCTGTATGCAAAGATGTTTATTCGATTCTTATGGTTAATTTGTTTGGGGTTTATTTTTTTTAAAATTGGATTAAATACATAAAAGCACACTAAGAGAACTTATCAATTTTTTTCATGTTTTTTTTGCTATTTGTAGGGCATTATCATACATGGCTCGGTCAATGGTAAATGAGCGGAAAATTTTAGGAGTATTTTGATCGATAGAATGGCTATCCAGCTAGCAAATTTCGAAATTGATTTTGGTATATATATTTAATATATTTGACATCCAATTTTTTAGCTTTAATTAATGTATTTTAAGACTACCCGTTCATTGGACGGGACTGAACACTAGTACATTTATAAATTAACATGTGAAAGGGATTTCAAGTTAGGTGATATCATCTTACACCTTCACTTTTCCCATATAAAAAACTAATAAAAGAGAAGTAGGCTGAGTTTTGATCCCTAGACCTCTCACTCAATAAGACCTAGACCACTCCAACTAAAAGCTTGTTGTAACTCCGCAAACTAAATATATATTTTATACGTTTTTTCCTGTTCACTCCAATGACTTTTACTAAAGGTATATAATATAATTTCAGCTGTATAACTAAGGTATAGAAACGTGTTTTTGTTTTCTATATCAATCTATCTTTCTGAAGTGAATTTATGGCTTACCATACATTACTTAAAACAGTTATACACTATTAAAATATCCCGACACAAAACTAAAAATAACAGATACTTTACAATGTCCGTCAGTTCGGGTATCAACATTTTCTGTAAATAGACATGCCGTCAAACATTGTAATTGTAGATAATAGACATGTATGATCAATCTAAACTACGGATACACATATGTAACAATCAACTATAAAATTATCAATGCATACTTGAAAATATATAATGGGAACGATGTTGACTTAATAATGAATATACATGGAACCGGCTTTTAAAGAATAAGCCAAAAGACCAACTAATCACCTCCATTTCCCCAAGCTCAATCCCTTCCAAACTAGATATTGAGGGGGAACTCAATATACGCTCACAACGAGTTAATGCAAAATATGAAGAAAGAAAAGAAGAGGCACACCCAAAGGTTTTCGGAATGCTCCTTCTTGTGTTAAGTAAACTTTGCTTCCAACCTCTTAACAAGACGTAGGAGCGAAACTTAGCCTATAAATTTGACCACCATTTCTTTACGAGAGATGATGCAGAGGGAAATTAAAATTATATTCATTTACATACTATGTGATGTTCCTACATGTCAATCATCTTGCTAAGTCTTCATTTCCAATACCCACGCTTGATTTATCAAGCATTCTGACATTGTACTGTTCATAAACTCTTGTCCGGTTCTCTGCCCACCACTGCTCTGCTTGCTTCTCACTGAATCGCTTCCGGCTGCATATAAATCATGTTAATGTTCATATATACAATCGGGATTATATGGTTCCTTGACATTTATGTGCAGATTATGATAGCACTAATAGGGGGAAAAAACTACACAGTGAGCAAAACGTTTAACCAGTAAATTAAACATGTAATTATGTTTCTAAAGAGTTGAAAAAACGGATTTGTCCAAAAACACCCTGTCCAATTTTTTTTTTATCTTATTTATATATATAGGTAAGGTTCAAGAGAGAGTATTATATATATTTTTAAATATATGATTATAACAAATATAATTCATAACAATAACATCATATAACGGTCAAGGATGTTTCAGGTGTTAAAAATTCAGTTTGGTCTACTTTCAACCTGTTTGAACCATTCATGTCAGTTGATCTGTTTCTTATGCAAATTTTTTTACTTAAATATTGACCTGAACCCATTTGAGACTTCAAAGAAAAAGTATAAGCCAAATTGACCATTAACAACATATGAGTCCAAAATTAAATATTGGAATGTAGAATGGCTTACCTGAAGCGAACTCGTTTAAGATCTTTGGCACCTCCGGGTAACGATGTGAGGGTAATATAGACACCAGGTTCATCCTGTTTCACCCATTCATCATCAGCACCTTGAGATTCACTATCTTTGCTTCTGCTACTTTTTATTGTTGTTGCCTCTGAATTGGGAGGTTTGTTGTGGCTCAAACTGCGGGTATTGATGGCATTTGGTTTTAGCTGGCTGTTTGAACCATTTGTATCCGGTTCTTCATACGGTACCATTTGACCATTATGCCGGTCAACTAGGCCATTTGACAAAGTATCACCGGAAGCAAGATTTGATCCAAAGGATGTAAAGGAAGGAGATTTGATGTTCCTGGCAGCTCCCACTGGCAACCTTTCAGCCATGTCTTTCAGCTATAATTACAAACAAAATAAATGAATATAAAAAATTAAACTCCCTACTCTTGCCACACAAAAAAAAAAAAAAAAATCAAATTTTACTATTTCACATGTCTACAAATATATAACTACTCAAAATATGCTAAAAAACCTCCCATAATATAGCTGTTGAGTGTTAGTTCCATATCAGAAGATGAAGAAGAATATTTACTCTGAGAATTTGTTTGTGTAGTATAGGATCAGAATCGAGTGTGTTTTAAAAATGAAAAATCAGTTGGCCAAGTGAAATTCCTAATACGATTTACACATGTATGTGCCTAAAATGGGAGATATAGCCTCAACTTAAAATAAAAACCAATATGTCAGGACTGGAGATGATTAGGGTTGCATCCCAGCCTCGTATAGAAATGGAAATATGAGCTGAAAATAAATAAGTGCTAGTTTGCTTAGTTTGAAATGAAATAAGGACTTTACCTATAACACCACTATGATATTGATAGCACTTTCAGGGAATAATTAAGTATTAAGTAGGTTTATTAAATCTTCTTGATTGTAGGGCACATTTAGTATATACATATGCATCAACAACAGTCTAAACTAACCATTTACATTGGATACAATGTCATAAGCTACCACATAAAACTTATAGATTTCAAAAACGGATCTTACTTGGGCGGTAAGTGATTTAATCACTTCTTTTGCTGCCTTGCATTTTGAGCTCTCTTCCCCTGCAATAGCTATTGCCTCCTTCAGTTGTTTAGAGGTTCGTTCCAGCTCAATCTCTTGAAGTTCTGCTTTACGAGTAAGATTTTCGACCTGCTTGGCAATTCGAGTCGGTAAATAACCTCTCAAGGAAAACTAATAAATTAATTAAGAGGTAGCAAAACAAGCTGGTGGAGCAGGTTTGGGTAAGAAATCATAGTGGGTTGGGTAAGAAATCATACCAGGTTGGGCCGTTGGGTTGGAATGACCCTGTGATACTCTTTTTGTATTTTTTTTTTTTTTTTGACAGCAACGTGACAAAAAAATAAAGACATATATTAAAAAGTAACTAGTTACTAGTCCACTCTCCTTTAAAAAATACTTTTTCTTTTGTTGAAAAGTATACAGATTTAGGACATCGTAAGCATTTGAAAAAACCTTAAGAGACTTTGACTCGTCTAGCCCAATTAACCAACTTAGACAATTTTCATATAGCTGATATTCTACACTAAACCCAATATAAGCACATGGACCCATTTCCATAGCCTGTACACTAAGTAAACAACATTACAACGTATACGACTTGCAATCATACTATATCAAGTTAAGGCACCACAAAATAAATTCTGCCAACCAGATGTTTTTGATGCAAAATGAAGTCAGAAACAAATTCTATATAATCATATAAACTTCAGTTGCAATATCATGTATATAACATGCAGCCTATGATGTTAAGTTGCAGCAGCAGCTGGCCCATCCAGCTTCCCATCCCAGATGCACATAACAATTATTTAAAAATAACACAAATAAAAAAAAAAAAAAAAGAAAAAGATATGCATCATGCACTAGAACACATCATAATGTTTCACTAAAACAATCAATTTATCTGTGATATCACTTTAAATTTATATTTACTAGGGGCGGCAATTGCAGCTCACTTAAATAGGTCATTTAGATTATGATGTCTGGAACAGATCAAATTGGTTACTAGATGGTCCAATTGAAAAGGCAATAGCTAAAGCAGACTGCAGCACATAAAATGTTTATATACATAATATTGGTTTATTATGAGGTCTAGACACTATTCTAACAATATACATTAAGTCATTTCATCTACTTAAAATGGATCCAAAATATGTGTTTCTGGTTTGACCAAAGCAGACCTGACCTATTTTCACCCGCACTTAAAAAGTTACCTAATTTCAATCATTACCCGGCTTTTTCGCCTCTTTATTCAACTATTCTTTAGTCTTCCCAGTTCTTTAGGCACCCACTTATTAGCTTTTTGTAACTTTATAATCTAACATAGATCATATTTAAATGATGAAGAATGATGTTCAGCTATACTCAGTGTAATGAAATAAAAACTACATACCTGTGCTTTTAGTTTCACAACTTCTTCATTGATGGCATCATTTTTCCTTTCAGAATCATCCGTCACAATCTTTGGTGAAGATAGCCCACCCAAGGTTGGGATTGGTGTGGTTGACCGCGGAGGACTTGGCCGTTTCGATATTGGAGATGTTGCTCGAGATACAATTCTTGAACCAGGAACTGAAGCTGAGAAGAACTTTTTGGAAGATTCAAATACTGGATTAAGAGATTTAGATATATTTAGACCTCCCCATTGAGAGCTTCCATTAGGTATAGGTGACACACGACTGCTATTGAACTCTAGTTTTTTGTTCCGTTTTGAAGTACGGTTATCAATAGGTTTCAAGGCTTCCATCGATGAAAACCTAGCAAGGCGAGGACGAAAGCTCGGGTCTGACTTTTCATCTTTTTCATTTACATCAGTCATACCTGGATTCACACTTCCTCTTCTACTCACAGATGACTGTGATGAGATATCAGCATCTATAGATTTCTTCAATTTATTAACACAGTTATCACAAACACGATAAGGTTTGTTAGGATTTAATGCCATAGAGGCCCTTAACGACTTCTTGCTACTACATGAATGACAGAAAACAAGTCCACAATTATAGCAATTGTGGCGTTTTCTTTTGAAATTGAATGGTAGGTGGCAGCCAGAACACATACTCTGATCAGTTCCCGAGACCCACTTATGAAGACATATAGCTGCAGTAAAATTAGTACCACATGCAATAGTTTTTACTTGTTTATCTTTTAATGCTTCTACAAGGATGGGAGAATTTCTGTCATCTATGTCTCCATGACCAAGTCGACCATTACTACCCTTACCCCAAGTATAAACTTCGGTCCTAGAAGTCAAAACTGCAACATGATAAGCCCCACAAGATATCTCCTCAACAAAACTCTTTGAAAGTTTGCCTTCAACACGAGTCGGGAATTTTCCATCGGCTTGTGGGTTTCCTAGTTGACCATAAACTTGACTTCCCATTGTGTACACATGACCCGAGGTCGTAAGTGCAACAGTCATGCTATGTCCACATGTAACTTGACAAAAATTGGGATCAACGAGTGCAGCAACACAAGTGGGTACTAATTTAGTTTCTTTATCGCCATGGCCAAGTCGGTATTTATCGCCATCACCCCATGTAAATAATTTCCCCGAGGAACAATTACTAGAACTTGAATTCCCAACCATAACTTCTACTACTGCGGCAGTATGCCAAACACCACAAGCAGCTCTAACAGTTCGAAGTCCCTTGAGAGATTCAACTTCTCGAGGTTTTAGAACACTTTTTCGATCTCCATGTCCTAAAACACCAAAAGTCCCATCACCAAAAGTAAATAGTTGTCCAGCAGAAGTCACCACAGCCGTATGAAAGGGTCCACATGAGATGAACGAAACATGGATACCCTCTAGTGGCCCATTGACCCGTTTTGGGACCCAATGGCTTACCTCATTCCCGTGTCCGAGAATTCCAAAATGCCCATCACCCCATGTATAAAGTTCTCCAGAGAGTGTAACAGCACATGTATGATACTCACCACATGCTACAAGCTCAATGTTTGTATTGCTAAGAGATTCAATAAGTTTCGGGCACAAAACGTCTGAATCTACACCATGCCCGAGTCTCCCTCCAGATTCCTCTCCCCAAGAGAAGATTTCTCCTTGTTTGGTTACTAATGCAGCATGTCTTCCACCACAAGCAATATTCTGAACATCGAGCACAACTGCTGATTCTAAAGCTTTGGGTAATAAAGAATCAGTTTTAGCACCAATGGAACTGCCGATTCTCTGGGATCCACCATCTCCGGTGATTTCCCCCCAAAGAAAGACGTCTCCCAAGGCATCCCCATCATCATGACCAGAACCTTGACTTGATGAGCTAACAGCACTTGATAAACTTACTCTAAAGGCATCTACACCCGTCACCCTTGTGTGGCCATGGATGCTATCAGAACCTCGAGATGACAGGGAATGAACAGAACCACTGGCGGAATCTGAAGGGAAGAAACCCTTAGGAGAAACCTTATAAAAGTTCATGTCTGGAATGTTTTTTGGAGGACTTCCAAAAGGACTTTGAAGGGGGAGCTGATCACCTGTGTCCTGAATAGGCAGATATAATATGATATTTAAACATTTACTTGACATTAATTAAGAATTGAATCTGTAAAAACCTACATGGAAATGAATAGAGAAAAAGAGTGGCAACATTGGTGATTTAAATTACGTATGAAAATGGGTGATATACTGGATCAACAGTCAGATTGACAATAAAGACTATATGTGTTAACTTTAATTACAGAAATTAAACTATTTCAATAGTAATATAATGAGTAAATAGATAAATTCTCAGTACTTTTGACCAATTTGACCGGTTTCTGAAGAAACTATACTATTTATTTTATTTTACCAGTTTGACCTGTCAAGGATAAAACAAAACCTGAGTTGACTCATTTGATAAATGAATTGAAATTGTCAGCTCTAACAGATGGGAATATATATGAAGGGAAAAATATGAGTGTATGAAAGGTCAATCTATCTATTTAAGTGCGTAAAGCTAAGAACAAAATTCTCACCTTCTGGGAGCTATCACCACTACCAAATGGAGAATGTAAAGGTGAGCTTCTCCGCGTATAGGTCCTGGGACTATTAGCTTCAGATGGGATTCCGTCACTCCTTGATTCTGTTCTCCATTTTCTCTGATGGCCACGTGATATTAATGCCTTAAGACCACTAAACCACACCTCGGCTTCATCCTTATCCTTGCAGATCTACAAAGACGGAAAATTCAATTGTTAGATAACCAGGTCAAAGAAGATATAGAAATCACAAAATTCTTTTTCTAATTAGGCAGACAACACTACAACCAATATAAACACTTAACTGAGTCAGGAAGATGGATAAAATTCTTACCAAATCTAGAGACCTATCGTTATATATTAGAGAAAATGATTGATACTCCTTCTCAGGCCGTGGATATCGTTGAAAGATTGGCTGGAAAAAAATCATATAAAGATTATATGTTATTCCATGACACTGGAAAATCATAGAATTATGTTATATCAATTGTAATAACCTCCAAAGTATAACGACAACTTTATATCCTAAGTAAATAATCCCCCGGCCCCAAAATAAATGTCCTCTTTTTACTTTTTGGAGTTTTTTTTTCCCACTTTGACGTTAACTATTTTTGTTTGCGTTATAACACCTGATGAGAAAGAAGACTTCAGGGAATCCAATCAGTAAAATAATCAGGTTAATATATAAATGTATGCATGCCGGTGTATATAAGGTATAATTGCTATCCTTCAAAATTGCTAAATATACAATATACATATCAGTTACTTACTTCTTTGAATATTTTTACTTGTAAACAGAAAACAATTACTAAGGTTTCAAGGTAATGATGCTGAAACAGTAACTAAAAGATTTACTATCTTCGAAGGGAACAACTTACGGTTCGCTGCCCTGAAACAATTCTGGAGATATGACTTAGTTTAAGGTGTTTTTCCTCTTTACCGGAAAACCATATAAGGACAGATTCATCCTGAAACATCAGATGAATTCGATACTTATTTGCATAGTGAACTAACAAATAATTAATTATAATGAAAACATACATAACCTGAAATAGATAGTAAGAAGTCAATGCACAAACTTTCAGCAGTAAGCACAAAGTGCATGTTGTAAAGCACACTTTTTCACAAGCACCTATTGTGCACATTATAAAATTATTTATAGAAAAAGGGCAGAAAACACCTATGCGCAAGTGCATGTGGTAGTAAGATAATGACTAATTTGAGGCTTTTATATATATAGCTAACACTACATGAAGGACATATAAACCAGAATGAAGGATATTAAACTTACATTAGATAGCCTGAAGGGACAAAACTTAGGTTTCCCTCTTCTCCCATATTTGAGAAGATAAGCCCCCTTCTTTAGAGCAGTAATTGCCTGTAGCAAATTTCAACCAAAACATAGGTTAGAATAAATTCAGCACATTTACTGGTATAAAAAGAGATACTAGAACATGAATATAACAAATTAATAAGTAATAAAAAAAAGTCTTGTAATCAAAAACTAGCAGATATTACCACTAGAACTGCAGGAAGCTCATCTAACCTAGTAACAAGAATTCAATGCTAAAACTAGGATAAAGTTTCACCTATGAAAAATAAAAGAAGTAAAAGAACCTTTCAACTTCTATTCTTATAGTGTAGATACTCGAGTTGCAAGGCATCTAAAATCCCATACATCAGAGCCCATGATAAACAGGAGGAAAGTTAGAACACTGTACATATGTCAAGTCACTAGAAACAGTTCTAAAAAATCTACATATGTTTTCACAATGTATATGTGATACTCATGATATTATGTATGTGTGTGTGTTGGTACCCACTCAGAAAATTCGCAAGCAGCAGGCTTAACCCTGTGAAATCACAGGGTTCAATTGAAGCGTGTGGTCAAAAGAGCAGTAATAGTCATGCAAAAACGTGCGCTCTTTTCGCTTATCTAGTTATTTGGTATAGTTAATTAGAATTGAACAAGGGGTTATACAGACATATATCTGTGTTTGAATTCTTTCCACATTTGCTTATTGTTTATGAAACTTGCCACAATTTACACCAATCTCAACGCATTAAATCTGTCACTATTAAAGACATTAACCTTTGTTAAGTACTTAAGTAGTCATAGGTTCCACTTTAAGCATGTTATGACATGGTATCGGTTACTCTTCATTGCCCCTCATTTCATATGGTTACCGTGATAAATGTGGATACGGAAAGAGGTTTAATAAGCCTATCTTAAATATTGTACGACCAATAAGGGAAAGTGAGGCAGTTAATTAATATTGGCGGAGTATTAAAAACATCATTGACAGTTGTGTCTATGTGTACTATTACAACCAATCTGTCACAGATTCATCTCCTTTCTCCGTACTATTACCCATGCAAACTCCAATGTTCACTAGTATAACTATATCTATACTTACACTGCATGCAAATTGCCATACCTTGATCTAAAAGACTGCTATCATCCAGAAAGCTACAATCCCACAGATTATGTTGAGATCTGTTGGATACTTATGCAATGGCAAGATCCTAAAGCCTTAACGTCAAATTATCATGGCTGGTAAATACCTTTGGCATTACATTTCAGTATAGACACGAGAAACTTAAAGATGTCGATATGAAATTTGAAAATATTGTCTGCGTCCAGCAATATGGGAGTTTGGGATATGAATGCCAAAGTTTCATTAGGTCGCTCTAAGATACATAGAATATCAGAAGTCAGCTCATTCTTGCATTCATCCGTAAGACATGTATAGTTATATATCTGTAAGACATATATACGGTATATACAGTTATGCATCATTGCATAAATAGACAAATATCATTTGCCTATGTATCCTACAAGTATGTTGATTGTCATCCAGACTTCCTTCAAATTATGTTTGACGTTCAGGCCCAAAATTTTCAAGATGGATGATTGGACTCTTTATTTAAATACAGAGCATAAAATGGCTTATATATACAGCAAGAATTGGTAGGGAAATCCACGACTATATGCAACAATATAAAAAGACATGTAATCACCACTTTGGCATGGTTAACATAGTAAAATCAGATATAATTATTTTAATGATACAACAGTAATCCAGGACTACACTAAACCGTCAACAAAAGCACTTAAACAGTTACATGTACCAAAACTTCCTTTCCGGACCTAATCTATTCCAATAAACATATTAGGCAACAATCATCTATCTATCTATCTATATCAGAAATAAAACAGACAAATAAAAAACACAAATACAAATTAGTACAGAATTCATAATAGCGTAGATGGACTAATTAAAACATCCTTATACAAATAAATACGCCGATATAACTCTCTCCCCATTATATTTTAGGAACAAGTGTTTGAAAATGTACTTAACTTTAGTCCAAAGTCTATTATATGCATCCAACGTAGATTCGTACATATCAAACTTTCAAATATTCCTATTATTATAAGTATACAAATCATACTTTTGATACTTTAGTTGACGTATCATCGATTTAAGGTGCAACTTAGCAACCATAAATATTGCAATCTAGGTAAATTTTACAACGACAATATTTAAAAGTTGAATACGCACGATAGCAACATTCTAAAACTGAATACATTTCCATACAAGTTTAAAATAAAAACGTACATAAAAAAATCAACTTTATGTTAAACGTTATAAAAAACATAACACAAATTATTATACTCAGTAAATATATCAACACTTTTTGTTGCTTAACATAAAAACCTACATAACAACAACAAAAAATATATACATATACATATAAATATAAATATACACATATATAATAGTAAAAATAATAATAACAACAATATTATAAAATGAAGAGCAAATTATATTTTATTATATATATATATATATATAATATAATATAATAAATGAAATTAAAATAGAAACCTGCTCAATGTCCCTTTCAAGTTGACCACCAGCAGCTGGTCCAGTTCTAGTAGCAACATCTGAAATCATCCTTGGAGTCTGTAACATCATCATCATCTTCACAATCACAATCACCTCAGCCACCAAATTCCAACACTCAACCTCATTTTCTATTCTTTTTTTAATTTATTTACTATTTATAAAAAATTAATCAATTTATTAATAATAATTACAATAACTTATTGAAGCTATTAATGCTTATATTGAAGTAAAATAATTAAAATACTAGATTCGATCACAATGAGGGAAGTAGAAGAAAGAAAAAAGGTAGCGTAAATTTGAATGAAATTGAGCTTAAAAAATTTAATGATTAAAAAATTAGATCAAAATGATGACGAAAGTGAATGAATGCGTGTGATTGATGATGTTGTAATCAGCTGTGTGTGTGCAGGAAATGAGTTCAGAGAGCGCAGGGAAGAAAGAGAAAAATATATATAGATATAGATAGATACACCTATAGATACAGGTGCTGTGTGTGTGTGTGTGAGAGAGAGAGAGAAAGATTATGTGTGTACTTAAAAGGTGTTTTTGAGTAGAGTAGTATGTGAGTAAGAATTAATTCTCTTTCATTTTTATCCGTCCTTCAATTTAACAGTATGAATACTTTTTTATTTCTTTTTTAATAAATTGATGATTGATGGGAGTAAAGAAGGAAGAAATTAATGGTTTGTGAAATTGTGGTGTATATAATTTTGAAAAATAAACTGCATTTATTACTGAGTTTGACTTGACTTCTTTGAATAACAATAAAAATAAAATAAAATGATATTGTTATAACAAAATTTAATCATCTACAATCATTTCTACCTAATATGTCCAATAAAATTTATAACTTTGTTGTAAATAAAATTTGGTTGTATTAATATAACTACCTACTAACAAACGACTGGATTGAAACGATAGATATAATAAAAATAATGAAAAATTATTAGAACACAATGTATATTTTTTAAATATATTTTATTTATGAAAAATGATAATAACAACCATACTTTAAAAATTGTCATTGATAACTTATTACACGCATAAATACCAATACTTTATAAATTAAAAACCAATCCTTGAATTTCCGCACATAAAATAACCTAATAACCTTTTAAAGTTTTAACCCACTTTAAAAAATCACTTGTTGAAATGGATTGAAAGAAAAAGTTAATAAAAGTTTTCAAAATCATAAAATCCAGGATCTATAAAAAAAAAAAAAAAAAAAAAGTTTTGGGAAACTTATTATTTATATTGTGCATCAACTATTCAGTTTATTCATATCGTATGTATTCGATTAGTTTTTCTAATAGGTTTACAAATTACAATTAGAGTCATATTGCATCCATAAAACCTACTTCATCTCATATTTTACATGTTTAATGAAGTCAAAACATGCAATAGCATTGAATTAAATGTTTTAGCACATAATGCAGTCGAAATCGACCCTATGCCTTTGATCTAAATATTAACTTATTATTTATATATTAATTAATAGTTAACTAATATTAATCTTAATATATCTTATCTTAATCTATACTATAAGACATTTGAACTAATGACTTATTAACTAATCAAATCGTTCAATTTCATTAAATTGATTTTCGCTTATGTCATCATTTAGATTAACTTTAAATTAAAAATCTTAATAATCATCCAGATATATTATTATATTAGTATTTATATTTATTTATAGATAAATTCTCATTAAGTTACATTTTTTTGTTTTTCATCAATAATTTACACTTTTCAACCCTAAATACTTAATTTATATTTATTTTCAGTCAACATCTTGAAAAGACTTTTTAAAAAGTTACAAAAAGTATTTATATTTAATTTTTTAATGTTAAAATTATCATTAAAAGTCCTAATTGTCAGTGGTGGTACCACATGGGGGGCAAAGGGGGTAAATGCCCCCCTCAAAATTTAGATTTTGTTATGTATTTTTAAATTTTACATCGATTTTTAAAAGTTTTCTATAGGTTTTTAACATTTTGACCCATTTTATATTTATTTTCACGAATTTTTTTCTTTTTAATTTTGCCCCCTTTAAAATTTCTTTATGGTATCGCCTCTGCTAATTGTTTTTAGAGAATATGAAAACAATCGTAATTGTTATCTAAATATTATAAGACAGATGATTAAAAATAAACTTATTCGTGTTATGGTTATACATCATGATCAAATACATATACTTGAATATCAAATACAGGATCACAAGTATGTTTGTATTTTAATTCTTAATTAACTTTCATAATAATATCATACTATGAGTATAACTGGTTTTAAAAAAATATATATTATAGAGAAATTACTATAATATGTGTCTTGTAGAATGATTACGATAAACAATTTCATCAATATGTCTCAGCTAATAATGACAATGACGAACATGTGATTATTGTACTACAACTTGCAAAATATAACACTTAGAACCGTATATCATCAAAATTATAAGCTTTTATGAATTAAATGTATGAAAATCTAATATTAATAATATCGTAAATCCCATGTCCAGTTTTGGCCACGGGTCTAAAATCTAGTATCTATACTATATTATAAAGCAGATTTCCTCTAGATTTTCAACATTGAACTTAAATTTTCAATATTGATTTTAAGTACCTTCCCAAAAATGTCTCTCATATGTATTATATATTTACCTAAAATAACTATAATAGCCTTTCTCTTTACTCAAATCTCAACCTATCATTTTTTTCTTCTACACCATAAATCATTTTATTCTTCTAATTTACCTAAATCATTTTATTCTTCTAATTTATATATTTACCACTAAATCATTTTATTCTCAACCTATTATATATTTACCTAAATCATTTTATTCTTCTAATTTATACAAAAACTTTTATCTCAAAAACCATACATCGATAGATTATAAAAATTATATGGGTGTTCTTAAAATTTTATGTTCTTTCATTAGAGTGGACATTTGATATACCTTCGACGAGTTTTTAAATCCGATGGCGGAGCCCGTCAGGTAGATCACCCCATCACCGCCACCGCTTTACATCATCACCCCGCCATCACCTCCATCACCGTCGTAACATGCGGGTACCGTTCTCGTAATATTAATAGTTAATAGTATACAATTTGTCATTATGTCACATAACTTTTCTAACTATATGATGATCTGTATACCACTTTTATTAATGCATATACCATGAAATGTGTTATAGGGTGTTGTCTTGTACTCGTAAAATATTTTAAAACATACTTGGTGGTATATGACTGAAAAAGATGGTGCAAGAATCATCCTTAATATACATGTACATGATTAGACAAAGGTAAAACCAACAAGGTTCGATAAGTGGATAATATTCTTGGAGACAGAGGTCAAAGGTTTTATCTCCATGCCTTGCAAGAGTGGAGGTCTTTTTTTTTACCTTAGATAGAACCTGGAAACAACATTTTTACACAGTTGTGATAGGGATAAAGTTGTCTATACACCGTCGACGTATTGAGATTCAAAACCCATAATAGACGTCATTGGATGCTTTACTTTTACTTTTCTGTGATTAGACAAAGGTAAATAAATTTAACTTGAATATGTAGCATCTCGAATAGTTTATAGTTGATAACATCTAGAGGTGCAACAATCGGTTAACCGGTTAGGTTATTTATTTACAATAACCGTAACCGGTTTTTTCTTAAAAAAAATTAACCGATTATGGTTAACCGATACCGGTTAATAACCGGTTTGCATATGTAAAACCCATAACCGACCATATCGATTTCGGTTAATAAAAACCGGTTAACCGGTAGTGGTTAACCTATTTCGGATTTTATTAACCGAAAATTAGATACACGCTGAACATCAAAATTACACATAAAGGAACTTACTAGAAACACCAAATCTGCAGAATTACATAAACTAGCAGAATTATATTAAAGGTTAATGCATTAGACAAAAATTAGCATTAGACACCATTAGCCAGAAACATAAGCTTGCTATAGCAGCAGTAGCATTAGTCATGGAGAAACGGATTTGGGTTAGGAATTGAGCTAGCGTATTATCGACTTTTTATTGTTAAGGGTTTTTTTTTGTGATAAACAAAAAAATGATATAACTTATTTGTAATTCGATTCGATCGATTTGGGTATAGTTTAGGTTTTATTAGAAATTTAGAATATTTGGGTATTTCGATTGAATGAAAGGAGTATTTGATTGAATGAATTGGTTTTGTATTTTATTTAGGAAAGAGAAAGCGGCGCTTATATAGGGTTAAAGACAAGTAGTCAATATATAATAAATATAAATATAAATAATAATAACATATAAAGAACTGGTTAATCGATTATTAAATTATTAAAATAACCGGTTATAGGTTAACTGGTTAATAACCGGGTTTGGATTTGAAAGTTGTAATCGATTACTAACTGGCGGTTATTGGTAACCTATAATCGGTTACTACCTTATCGGTTATTAACCGGTTTCGATTATAGGTTAATTTTCGGGTCGGTTAGGTTAACCAGTTTTTCTTTGCACCTCTAATAACATCTATGAAACTCAAAAGGCAATGTACACTTAACCATGTCACCATGATTCATCACTAACCCAAACCCCTTTTTTATTTTAGATATGCAAACCCACTGATAGAGACCAAAGTGATGACCCTTTTAAAGGACTTTTCATGGGCTTAAAAGGAAAGGCATAATTGTGCCCACATCAAAATGGTCCTCCTTGCTTTTTGACATTTCCATGTTCATGCTCCCATGATATGCCTTTTTTAATCAGTTTTCAAAACCAAACCAAGCATTGCCACAAGCATAAAGGCTAACTTGTAGTCTTTTCCCTTTTTTTCACACATTTTCTGGTACATGTGTTATAATCATATACACACATGCAATAAAAGTTGTTCATCCATAGTGTTCCGGTTATTCGGCATGACCCCCCTAAGATGGGAAGTTTAACCAAACTCTTTACCAAATTATTGTTCCTTAACAGTGTTTGCTTGTGTAGTGCATGTTATAATCAAGAAAGACGTAAAAACCTAGGACACTTTCGAGTACCAATAGCAACAAAAAAATCACATGGGCAGGCGCTAGAAAAGGCATAAGATCTGCAGACCAAGATCAGGCTAGAGCAAGCCAATGACCAACAACTAGTGATCCAAAGTTCAACAGCATATAGAACAAGAGGTGACAATTTCAACTCATTTGCTCTTCACAAGTTACACCATACATTTTATATCCAGGTAAACGTATAAAATGTAAAAAGAACCAACATAAAAGGATGGTAATCAAATGGGTCATAAGCCTCCAGAACAATGCAAAGAATCTACTAGAACATAAAACTCAAAACGGTCAAAAATTACTCGAGTCAACATTTTTATTCATTTTGTAACACTAGTTGTTTATAACAAATATTGTTTAGTTTCAAAGCGAAGTTGATTTTCTTGAAAAAGGTTGAAGCCCGCATGTAGTCGTCATGATTAAAATTGATTCATTATATTTACAACACAACTGTCTTATATTTTTGATAACATGTAGACAAAAATCATTTTCAGGTAACTACCCCAGATCCACTTTGACAAGTGTCAAAAGTTATCCAACTCCTAATACGTCCAATCTTGAAGCCTTTACGTGTACAGAAATGACCTTCAAAACCAAGAAAGCATACACGTTTTGATAACTGAACAATGAACAGAAAGAAAACCAGTGGCTATCAGCAGATCACACAATCTTATTATGTCCACTCTTCTACAAAAAAAAAAACTGCGTGATTCGGAATAGCCTTACAAAACTAAGTACACACATATAAAAGAAGTATAAAACAATCAAGCTTGAAAGTTTTCACCATAAACTGCTAATATATACAACTTCAAAAGAAGTGGTCAAGCAGTGCAATGTATTGGTTGGAATCTCATACCTGAAAAGCTTACATATCCTGCTTACAATGTCACTACTCTCAGTTTCCCGCTTTTCAGAATTTAAACTATTAAACAACTACACTTTCCTTTCACAACACAATAGTTTCTCAATCACCCGAAGAAGTAGTTTCCGCATTTTCATCATTGCTAAAACTAGAGGTCATCTGCAGAGTCGACCTGCAAAGGTATGTTTTAGTTTTCAAAACTTATTAAACCAAACTGAAATAAACTACATTACACTACAGACATCCAATATTAGAGATGCGAAATAATGGGTCAGGCATGTTGGATAACAGGTCAAAACGGGTTAGGTTCAACGATAATATTGGTACATTGTGGTTAGGTACAACCGAAACAATTTTAGTCTTAAGAGTTTTATAGTTGACAGGTAACTGACAACGAATACCGAATTATCCATTGGTTTGTAAGATGATACGTAGATTCTGACTCTGTACAGTTATTCCATTACACATTTATCACATATAAAATAAAAAGAGGTTTCTTTATCAGTGATGTCCAGAGTCCAGAACAAAAATGAGCACTTTTTTAACTCATTAAAGACTTAACCCTAAAACTGGAACCACATGAATATAGTTTATCTACAATACTAAATTGGGAGTATGCTACATGAAATACACCATGATTAGCCTTTACATAATGCATGTATCATCACATGAAGAAAATCTTCAACAAACTCTGCTAAAATGCTAAATCTTAGTGAATTTGGTCAAAAGAGAAAAATCTTTTAAACATATAAAAGTATACACACTGACCTTTTAGTCATGTTGGTTCTTGGAGGTAGATCAACCATTGCTTCTTTACTTGGATACGCTTGACATATGAGGTCATCCCTACTTCTCTTAGTAATATTCAGTTAATATAAAATAAGTTTAAAGTCAATACTTAGATTCCAATAATGCATAGGAAATCACAGAGTTAATGGATGAATATGTACAAAAGCTAAAATTCGCACCTGCATTTCATTTCCTGGATGAATCTTTACCGAAACCAGTTTGGAGTATTCATCAGTTCCTCTTCTTTCTCCATCGAACAAGTCATCCTACAAATTATCCCCAAAACGAAAACTTCATTAGGGCAAAACTTTGTATCCCAAAGTATAGCAAGAGACAGAGGTGGCAATCTAGATCAATTTATGTACAAATGGGTTGATTCGGTTATGCTTTATCTCTAACAAGTAAAATAAGTCGAATATCACCTAAAAAGGATCTCTAACTCATAAGACCTCCTTAGTCAGTTTATTTAATATTAGATATTAAATGGAATAATTAAGGTAAATTAATCATATTCAGTTCATTTCAGCTGCATTGTCTACTTTTATAATAATTAGTACGGAGTATATTCTTAGAGAAAAAGTGTTTCAACCAAGTCAGCCTGAACCTGTAAACTGTTACATATATTGAACCTTTTCCCATCCATGATACCATCTTTAAAAATCGGAAAAGAAAACAAAATTTAAAGTTAGGACCTTGGGTGTTCTCCTATATATCCCTTTGTCTTCAAAATCAACGTATTCACCTCGTTTAACATTCAAATCAGAAGTCAAATGATCAATATTATCTCTATAGTTGACCTTTGAAGGGCCGCTGTGATGGCTACGTGGGTAGTTCTGTACTTGCATAACATCAATGTTTATCCCATAGCCAACTCGACTGCGGTTAGACTGAGATTCTGCTCTCCTTACTCCAGGACCGTGTTTTATTCTCGTCTCAAAGATCTCTTTATGGCCATGAACTGAAACTTCTTCATCAGAACCGCCATTTACTTCCATCTGCGAACTCCTCCCAGATTGAGAGCGTATATGTTTCGAAAAATGAGGTGTTTGTTTATATTGGTTGTTAGCGTGTTTCTCATAATGCCTGGATGCATGTCTTATCTCAAATCCTGACTCATCCAAATCAAGAGGGTGGTAGTTCTTCGGGTTGTATCTTTCAAGCATCTAGTCAAGAAAGTGGAAAAAAATTAGGTTTAGAATATACAGTTGAGGGCTTGAGGCAAATATGAGGGAAATACTATGATAGCTATAGAAAAGTTAAAAATATGAGGAACGCAATCAAATTCAGATTAAATCACAAAATCGTGACAGGAATTAATAGTTTATATAAAACACCAATCATTAAACATCCATGAAATATAAGTAGAAATACATATTAACTTTGTTTCTGATGATGCCTCGGGGTTAATGTTTAGTGCTTCATATTCATACTTGTTCAGTTTGTTAATATCCATACTTGTACCTAGACAACAATGAGAGGGCCGGGCTGGTTGCGTAACATATGAAAAGAAGTTCAGGTGAACATGGGAATATATCCAGATGTCAAAACGGTTTGGTTTGGGTTGGGTTGCCCGTAAATTCTTTTATCCAAAAATTTGTATGTTCAGTTTATATATAGATTAAATGTGTTATATATTATAAAGCTTATATTCTACGAATACAGTCTAATCTTTAGAATAAATAATTTAGAGAATTTATGAGCTAAACATTACACATTGGGGACTTTCGGCCCATTTGAATTTAGAATAAAACGATTTAGTACATTTATGACCAGTTTCCTTTTATCAATCTCTTTATTTTATTTTGCATGTTTTACTCGTTTAACGTGACAGAAATCCATACATAAATATAATGGATCATAATTCTCGCCTCTATTAGGACCGACATTCAACTTCCAAGATTATTTGAAAGGATATATGGCTCGAAACGATATTTGAAAATTAAAAAGAATCTAGTTCCTTAGTCATAGAAGAGGTAAACCTACAACCAAGAGATTGTAGGTTCGGGTCCCATTGTAGAAATGTGGTGTTATGTGTGACTTATTTGCCTTCAAAAAAAATTGCTGAAAAAAATTGGAAGAGCGCATGTCATACCTTGCTTGCACTAGGAAGTTGAAATGTCTTAGAACTATCCGGTGGATGAAGGGCAGTAGGATCACCAACATAGTAGGGCTCTGGAAATATATCAAGAAGTAATAAGTAAGGTGAAACATAGTTCGACACCTACATAAAATATACTATGTAGTTATAGTGGTCCAGAATCAAATATCGGTCAAGCTTAAAAGTGCCAATATATGAAACATTAGTGTTAATACTTGCAATAACTGGTGCTGATAATGTCGTGTTTAAGTTTAGGCCGAAAAGATAGAGCCGCTATTTGGACCACTATAGCATCAATATCGGTATAATAATGCCGATAATTGCTGGCCTGCTATTTTGACTGAGGTCCGCTGACCGTGGGACAGCAGTGAGACAACGGTAATTTTAATCTACATTATAATAATCTATACTTAATACTTAATATTAAAAGACCTATCAAAAGTCAAGCTTAAAAGTGTCAATATATGAACATTAGTGTTAATACTTGCAATAATTAGTGCTTATTATGTTGTGTTTAAGTTTGGGCCGAAAAAATAGCAACGTTATTTGGAACACTATACCACCGATATCGGTAAAATAGCGCCGGCAATAAGTGGCCCACTATTTGGACTGAGGTCTGCGAACTGCTATAGGACAACCATAGCACCGCTATAGCATCACTATTGATAACATAGACAATATATGGCCATGTTAACCATGATATGTACTTTGTCGTAAACTTGGCTCACTAGGCCAAGTACTCGGCAATTAATTGCTACTCAGTCAGTGAACGAGGCAAGTTGGACCTGCCTGGCCTCACAAACCAGTTTGGTCCAAAACTCAGTCAAAACTTGTATTACTCATCAAACAAGACCAAGCTTGGTCAAAAATCAGTTTTTAAGTATTTGAACAATTGTGTTAATGTTTCTAAACATATTTATGTATTAAAAATATACTTTCAAACCACTCATCTTTTTAAACATCTAAATTCAAGTTTACTATTTATATATCAAACCATTCAATCCGGTTACTCTCAGCCCAGACCAAGTACTAGCTCCAATGTCCCCGACTGGTCGAGGATCAATTAGTGAGATATAAGACTTTGTTTAAAAGTGGGATCCAATTTTCATTCATTAAAGTATAGCAACATTATTGGGATCCAAATGACCATCTTGGCATAAAACACACTAAGAAATGTAAAAAGGATATGTGTTGTCATTAGGACATGCTATGCATATAATACGAAACAATTACTACTTACGGTTGACTGGAAACGTGACTGGGTTCTCAAATGCTCCAGGAGGAAGTGTATCAAATTCAGTACCAAGTGGTGGACCATCCTCACGATAATGCCTTCCCAATTGCCTTCTGACAGCTATGATTGCAGCATTCTCTGCTTGACCTCTCACCTTTAAATATCCTGATGGACCCGGCTTGCTCTTTACACTATTTACATCTTTATGAGTTGGATATTTTGACCTCACTAAACAATCGACATTTTGTAGGTGGAAATTATCCTTCAATGGCGAGCTACTTCCTGAAGATGTATCATCATCCATTTCCATCATACTGTTATGTTGATTTCCATGGTCAAACCGAAGTTCTATCGGTAAAAGTCCTTCAGTAGTAAATCTTCTGCTCTCAACTTCTTTTGGATCAAAATGCTTGTTATCTCCTTGTTTGGTACTGCCACAAGAATCTTGTCTGAGTCCACTGCCGCGATCCTGTATGACACCACTTGACAAATCTTGTTTTCCCTGTGCCTGCCCTTCATCATTGGGTAGTTTTTTGTCTTTTAATCTTCTGTGACAAAACCAACCAGAAACTTGCTTTTCTGTTAGACGTATTGACTCAGCAAATTTTGCTTTCATTGCCTCAGAGGGATACTTGTGTTCTGCAAAAAGAAGAAAAAGACTGCTAAAGGATTTCATGGAAAGGTAGCAGCTTTGATCCAGAGATATATAAACGGGTTAATTTGTGTTGTGGTGATCTCAAACAAGTCAATTTTAACAAATAAAAAATTTGCTAAAAGAGAACAGGTCGAAGTCACCCAAAGTGTAATTTTAATGCATTAAACTCCTCATCAATCAATTTATATTATTATGAGTATAAACAAAAGCCTGAAAGGTTAATATCCACATTAACTATTTATATAAAAAAGTTTTTTAGCAAAAAGTGTTTCGTGTTAGCCCAACCTGACCTTGCAGGTTTAGACCCGTACACAAGACAACCTAAATTGAGTTGGATCCATTTTGCCCCTCTATAACGTGCTTTATGAAAAGATAAAAAATGCAGCAAGAACAGACGTACCATTATAAAAGTTCTCAAGTGCTGCAATTTGATCTGGTGTCTTGACAGTTCTCTTAGGTTTCTTGTCTGTAATAGCCTTATTCTCATCGGCATGAACTACTTGTGGGTCTATCAGCAAAACCACAGAAAGATTAATATAAAATAACGATGTACTGATGATTCTTCACCAGTGGTAATTACAAACTCTGATTACGTTCCAAAGAGGTTACTAAAACAACTGTAAAAAAATACAAAAGAAATTGTGGCATTATTAAATACTTTTAGATCTAAACTATTCACAAACGTGCACTCCATATTGGGAAACCATGTAAAGTCACCACACTGAATCCCTATATGATAATCTTCTTTGGCTTTAGCATAGCTTATTGAGAAATAACATTGAACACATAAAGATCATGCAAATAGTTTACTGTAAAATCTTGTCCTTTTACCAAAATAAGCAAAAACTACTTTCCTTTTTTTTTAACTAATTTCCCAGAAAGACATTCCTACATTCTATTAAGAGTGGGAACATCAGCTGCATGTTGCTCTCATCAAATGTTAAAAGAACAGTACTCTAACAGTTATAGGAATAGCACCGTCTAATGTTAAAACTTAAAAGGACATCATTTATCGTGAAAATCTAAAATGGAAGGGATGCTAAATTTCCGATAGTTATATGGAGAGCTTTTAGAGCCTAAAATATAAGTTTACTAGCAGAGAATTTCACACATGCATAGTCAATAAATTTGTAATTACTACACCAAGTTGAAACAAAGAAGTGAAAGAACAAACTTGATAATCTGAAGTACCTGCATATGAAAGATGCTCCTTCATATTATAAACACTTATAGTACTTATACAAAAGAAGCAGGTTATATATCGACTGAAAACCACGTGATCGATCAGAAACAAATTACGTCCCTCAGGGTACAACAACAACCTATCATGTGTTTGTTCTAAGCACATATTGCTTTAAAGTTCAATTTTTCAAAGGGGCTTGCATACGTCAACAATCATGCTTATCTTGCATAAAGTCTGCAACCGGGAACTATCAGTTCAATAACATAATGCCACATTATCTTCACTTCTGACCACAATAATTAAACTCGAGATTTCAGATGATCTATTGCCATGATAAAAACATAATGTCTGTTTGCCGAAAGCTAAATCACACAACCCAAATCTAATGTACCAACTAAGCTAATCCGTTTGCTATCAGCCAAATAACACATAAAAGCTCAGAATATGAAAAGTAACATCCTTGCCGTGAAAGAATAAGTCTTTACGCCTCCGAATCATTTAACTTGTTCTCACATAGATCTATCCTCTCTAAACAGGGGGAGAAATGAACACTAGATTTTAAAAGGGTTTTAGCATATCGACAGAAGCAAGATAATCGCAAATATCCAATTAAGAATAGCCATTTCAATTTCCTAATCATAAACAATCATAACAATTAAAAGTAATTAACAGAGAAATTCTCAAACCCCAGAGAAAAAAAAAATAAAAAAATTTCTTAACTTTTCTTATATTATTTTAGTTTCAACTTTATTAATACAATCCCAAATTTAATCAAACTTTCACAAAATAACATAAAAAGGCCATAAAACAATAAAGTCAAAATTGTACTTTTAATTATAAAAGTCAAAATTGTACTTTAACTCTGTAACAGAGCAGATGGAGTGTGTCATGAAACCAAAAATAAATAAATATAAAAAAAATCCATAAAACTTCATGAAATCTAAATCACAACATCATATTAATAATAATTACGTAATCGAATTAAAAATAATAATAAAATAAATAATACCTTCCATAATTGAAGGTGAAAATTAGGGTTATCGAAATCCGTAATGCATTCTGGGTATTGGATTCAACAATGGGAAGTGGATAATGCAAAGAAATTAAACAGATTTATGATTTACAAGAGTTTTTTAGTTTATATTTAATTTAATTATTATTGCAGATTGAAAGGTGAAAAAGTAATTGTAAAGTATGGAATTGAATGAATTTGGGGGGGTGGGGTTTGTGTTGTTGAAGAAGAAGAAGAAGACTTGAAACGATTAAAAAAGAATTTGTTAATTATTCGTGTATATTGAATTGAATTAAATTGAATTCGATGAATGAAAACTTTTCATGAAAAAATATTATTATTAACCAGCATGGTACCCGCGTAATGCGGCGGTAATGGTGGGGAAGACAGTTCGGTGGTGGCAGTGAGAGTACTTTTTAGAGATGAAAATAGTTAAAGGGCATAGTTGGTATATCACATGAGAAGGTGCCTAACAAGAAAGATTATTTAAGGGTATTTTTGTATTATCATTTTTTTAATTAAGTAAATGGGAGGAACCAGTTTCGTATTATAGATTTATTATTATTGATGATTATTTCATTATTATTTATTTATTTAATTACTCGTATAAATATACTGTGCTATGCATATACAGTACAGTATAGATCTCCTATGTACTATACATACGTCAAAATTTGCTCTTCTTGCTCACTTCGTTCGTACTCAATAACATCCAATTTTTTGGATAAATTATTCTATATAAGTTTACAAGATTTCAGGTAGTTCTAATTTAAATAGTTTATTATAGGTTTTGTTTACTTTACAGAAAATATTAACTAAAAAAAATGATAAATGAAAATTGTGTTCTAAAAATATGAAAAGATGATGCAATAATAACTTCCAATAATAATCAATATCAATAGTAGAATCAAATCCAATAATAATCAATATCAATAGTAGAATCAAAAGTAGAATCAGAGGCAAAATAATAACTACAATTTCATTCATTTATTTTATAACAAATGATGCAATAATAACTTATTTTGAAATGACAAATAACCTAAACCTTTATCATTTTACCTCATCAATTAATTAAAAAAAACATTATAATCTATTTAACCTTTTACCCAACCGTCAATTTTGTCAATTTCACACATACTCTCTAATGTAACAATTTACAATTTAATCTAAGTTTTTTTGAAGATACTATCATAATAATCTATAGACGGAGCAAATATTAGGGCTAAAATTTTATTCGAAGGTCAGTGACAAAGATGGTTAAGGATAACAGAAAAAAAAGAAACTTCCATATTAAGGGGGAAAAAAGGCGTATGGTGTAAGTTTTTGTCATGAAAAAATAGTCCCGAAAGGAGCAACTATGCTATTAACAAATGTAGTTTTAGGCTCCTCTTTTAGTTATAAGATAAATATTTGATAATAAAGGGTCATGATTCCGAGTTTCCCAACACGTTCAAATTCCACCAATAAAATTTGTCAACTCATTTTATCCTTATAACCCTTCCAACCATTTTTTATGATGCACATAACATTTCATTACTAAAATTCCATTACATAGCAATATAAGTTGAACTAGGACAAAGTCCATTATATGATAACTAGTAAAATTTGGCCCCACGTTGCGGGCTTCAACTGTAACAGTTGCATTATTTTATTATTACTGCGTTGAACTCTCAATTTGTTTAATTAAAAATGATTACGTAATTGATAATATTGTTTCGAATATATATTTATTTAAGACCATAACCACATTAGGTTACTTATGCGCATTACGGGGTTTCAATAATTTTGATTAAACTTTGTTATTGATAACGTGTAGTTATATATGTTAGTTAAAAACTTTAACATATGAAGTACATATTTACTTAAAGTTAACACCACAAACGATTCTAAAAATTTATATTAACGAATACATATATTTTATAGGTGCAATAAACCAAATATCAAAAATGAAAAAAAAAAAAAGTTTAAATGAAAGTTTTTAATATATTAGTTTAAACAATCAAAGGAAAAAAGTGTGAGAAAAACTAGATAATAACATAATGTTTCGGATATACGACGAAAAAGTTGCAATATGTTGGTTGAATACCCAAAGGGATAAAACTATGAAAAACCACATTAAGTTACTTATGCGCATTACAGGGTTTCAATTATTGTGATTAGACTTTATTATTGATATTGTGTCGTTATATATGTTAGTTAAAAAGTTTAAATATGAAGTACTTATTTGCTTAAAGTTGATACCACAAACGATTTTAAAAGTTTATATTAACGAATACATGTATTTTATAAATGCAATAAACCAAAAATCAAAAATGAAAGAAAAAAGTTTAAATGAAAGTTTTTAATATATTAGGTAAAATATGAAAGAAAAAAAAGTGTGAAAAAACTAAATAGTGGTACATAATGGTTCGGGATATGACAAAAAAAAAAGATGCAATATATTGGTTGAAAACTCAAAGGGAAAAATGCAATATATTGGTTGGAAACTCAAAGGGAAAAAACTGTGAAGAAAAGCACTAAAAAACCCATATTTAAAACTCGGAACGAAATGCGATATGGCAAAATCTGATTAGTGATTTAGTATGTGTGGTGGACGAATAGTAACATGCCACATAGGCGGTTACTATTCATCCCGTGCACTGTTCATGACTGCATTCCTATTAATATTAGGATATAATAATAGAAATAAGACAACGAATATATAAGTTTACACTGTCATCCATATATCGCTCCAATTGCGCGTTATTGCTCAAGCATTTCGTCTATCATTGTTGGATCGATGATGTGAACGTGTGGTGTATTGAAGAACTTAAAGTCGCCCCTCATATCCTCTTTAGAGGCTTGTTCAAGTTATAAGTACAAAATTGCTTGTGTTTTTACCTTAAAATCATCCATGTACTATGTTTACCTTGGTTCAACGGTCTCAACAATACTACTCTTTGACGAAGCTCACTAACAACACTCTATTTTGTTAGGTTCAGTTTTGCTGAAAACTGAATCTCTCCAGTTACATCTGGAGAGCATGAAGAATTGTCCGAAATATTTGAAGTTCAGTTGTAATGTACAGTTTATGCAACTGATGACTTCATCCAGTTGAGATCTGAAGACATATACCTGAAGACATTCCAATTGAAATCGAAGACAACAAATGAAAGAAAGAGAATGGCAATGGCAGCGAAGCCCAGTTGACATTCTGCCAGATCAATCAACTGGGGAATCCTCCAGTGTAAATGCTTTTACAAAGCTTTACACTGATTACGAGGAGGACCTTTTACACTACATCCTTTTAACCGGACAATAATTTCGTCTGTGGATAAAAGTGCAAAGATGTAGAGTGGTTGAATAAAGTAACCTTTTGTCTTACTTTATTTAACACACACAAAGGATTATTTACTAATACTTTTGTGTGTTGTCAACCATATTTGTACATCGAAGTTGAGATCCCAATGCTCATACTTCGACTATAAATAGAGGTCCTTGCCCAAGCATTTCAACAACTTTGCAAACACATACATTCTGCAATATTGGTGAACTTGTGCAATATTCTCTCAATCGTAAAAAGGAACATTTCACAACTTTAAGTGTTTCGATTGTTGGGAGAATTTCCAAGTATAGATCAATTGTATTTCATAGGTTGTTAGGATATTTACATCTTTGTATTATCTTGGTTCCGCAACAACCTTGTATTTTATTTAACAATCAATAAATAAAATACACTTGAAAAATATATATTGTCTCACCATGTTTACTTACTTGTCACTTACATTATTGCATTGTATTTACTTATTCAGCTTGTCACCTTAATAAGTAACATTCCAGTTAACCTGGTACACTACTCACTTTAAATTGGTCACGTCCAGATTAAGTGATAGTGTTGCAAAGTACTCTCACTATTGACATAGAGGTGTCTTCAGCACCCATCTAGTAATAGTTGGGACAGAACAGGCAGGTTGAATTGCTTCAATTCTATAACCTAGGTCTGCTTGATGGCTGCTGAAGGTGAGAATGGTTCTGGCCCTAAAATGAAACTAATCCTAATCCTAATGTTAATGTTACAACTCCCTTGAATACCAATCCTCCTCCTTCTCTTACACCTGGAGCCAGCCACGTTCATGTACACTATTCCAATACTCCAGTTCCCAAATTCGATGGGAATGGTGAGACCTTTGGTACATGGAAAGCTAGAATGCTCTTGCATTTTGGTGGGATAGAGAGGTATATGTTAAAAATCCTCAAGGATGGACCATATATACCCATGTCCAGTGGTGTTAGTCCTCTTCTAGACCCAACCGGGAGAAGAGGTACCAGGGAAAAGTCTGAGGAACATTGGTCTGACGAGGATTGCAGACTGATTGATCTTGATACCAGACTGAAAAACATGATCCTTGCCATTATGTCTTATGTGTGTCAACGTGTAAGCCTAGCCCAAAAAACAATAGAAGTAGGTCTTGGACTTTTCTTTTTTCATTTAACCCCTACAACAAAGCAGCATGGTTGGATCAGTGGTAAACACCTTTGCCTCTGGAAACAGAGATCACGGGTTCGATCCTCATCCCATGCAAAGGTTGGAGGGCATTTTCTACCATTTAGGTAAAAACTGGAAGCAGCTTCTCTACTTAGGTAGATGTAAGGTCTGCCTATATCTTAACCTCCCCCATACACCGTCGAAGTATTGAAGCTCAAAACCCGCGGAAGGCGGCACTGAGCAGTTACTTACTTTTATTTAACCCATACAACAAAATAAGGATGTGATTATATTTTTACCTGCTTGGCTGTTGGCTGTGCATATAAATATATAATTATAGTAGATTTGTTTATTAAATAATTTATTTTGATTAAATTATTTATTAAGAATATCATTAGGCCATATAAGTAATGTTGAACCTCTCTTTGCATGTTAAATAATGTACAAAAATAATAAATACTTTGTTCTAAACAAATGATACATCTGTTCCAGTTTGATAATACTAACGCCTATAATACTAACGCGCGAGTTGTTATACTAGTTATTTACAAAATAATTCTTACACCATACACATTATTATAGCTCTATAGTTTTTTATAAGCCTACATGATGCACGAAATAGTTTTTCAAATATAGTTTCTATAATATTGTTTTTTTCTTCTTGAACATTTAGTTAGGATACCACATCAGAGAAAGCTTACCGTATAACGGTAAAGTCTTATACATACCTTAAAACAACGAGATATTGACTATGAGTTATTACAAAAACCCTAAGACGTGGATGGAACTCAATTAAATTAACTATGTTTATAATAATTATATAAAAAATATCTATCTATTTATTACTCGTATTATGTAAACAGCATCAATAACTTCTTACTAATTAATTAAATTGTTTTGTCATGAATAAAGGGTAGCATATATGGGCTTTTAAAAACGTTTAATAATACAACGGGCCTTTAAAAAGGCTTAACCCTATGCGAGGAGAAAGTAAATAGCCGCCGCCAAGTACAAGTCGTCTTCAAGGTTTAATTTTAATTATTTTCATTTATTTATTTATTATAGAGGTATAGTAAATCTCTATTACTAGTTTGAATTTCAATTTATTTATTCATTTATTATGTATTTATAAACGAGCAAAGCAAGAGATTAAGACAGATGCAATTTTGTGATTTTTTTTGATTTGTGGTTCAGGTGAAGGTACATATATATAGTGTACTGGAAATTAATTAAACAGTTGTGATGGGAAAAAATGATGATTCTTATTTTAGTCTGCTACCATATGAAGTTGTTCTTGTGATATTCAATAAAATACTTGATTTAAAAACCTTATGTCTTTGCAAACCCGTTTCTACAAAATTCAATTTGATAGTTAATCAAGTCAACAACATTCGTTTTGTTGCGTCTCGTGTAAACAGTAAAATTTTATTTAATCCTAGTTTCTACGGTTTTTACGAAGAAGAATATTTTTGGGAATATCCTGAAAGGGCTTTGTTATGCCTTATTATCTTGATTCTAGTTGGGAACCTTGTCCTCCCTCCACTTTTGAATCCGAGTCTTTCCGGTCTGCAATTCGGTCTATGGATATGTTTACTAGACTCAAGTCTCTATATATCGACCTCCCGTTTACAGGCCAAGATGGTATTTGCACCATCAACCGTAGTAGTATTCCTGATTTTTACAAGTGGAAGATTAAGTTTGGTGAGACCCTCGAATCGTTAGTATTTGTGAATATGTAAGTAGTGGCGACGTGCAGGAAGAGGAAGAGGAAGACCAACTACGTGGCACAGTTGCTTTGGGTTATACTCGTAAAATTGAATTTGCTAATCGTCAATGTTTGATGGATGCGGCTGTGAGGTTTAGGATGTTGTTGGGTTGCACGCTTGATTTCCCATTGTTGGAAAAGGTATCGATTACAGAATCGGGTAATAGGGGGGGGCGTTTCTATTAATGATAGAAACAAGATCGTTGAGATAAGGGAGTGGCTACTTTCACCCCCTGATAGTGTGGAATATAAGCTGAAGACTCTTAGCAAGGAGCTTCCTACTAAATTAAGCGTGTGTTACGTCCCTTTGTTGAAACTGCCAGTTTCAGGATACCTGATGAAGAGGGTGTCTCTTGTTACGATTCAGCGGACTATGGAGTTCCTAGATGGAGATGATAGTTTTTATATGACTCCTATTAATTTGGATGATTTTGCAGATAAACAAGAGGCTGCATATGCTGAATCCGTGGTCGAGATGTTGAAGATGTGCCGTAGGGGCCTGCCGCTTCAACCATGGTGACCTTAACAAATTATAACCCTCCTTCACCTTGAAGGGAACATCATATTTGAACTTATTGTACGAGTCTTTGTGTGTTGTGACCATTGATGATGTGATATTAATGTTTGTGATGTTTTCCTTGCCTAATAGACTACTGTTCTTTGTGTATTGTACTACTATTCTGTTTTTACACTGTAAAATTTTGTTATATGACGCTGTTGATGAATGTGTTTTGCATTTAAAGGAAGTGTGATCTTGGTTTAGTTGTTTAACTGTATCTTTAGTTTTTTTTTTTAAAGTGCCATGAATGCAAGAAGATTAAGGAAGAATTCAATATCAAGGTACTTTCAAGTCTCTAGCAATCTAAAGTTTTATTTGATAACCATTTTCATTGTGCAATATGGGTCAGGTAAACGGCCTTTGCAGGTTGGGTAAACAGAGTATCCCTTTTAGAACGGATCGAGTCTGGTTGACTTTGGTTGGGACTGGCATTCCTTTTTAAGAAATGCTAAGTTATTATGTTCAATATAATTAAAGAAACTATATTATCATAGTTATGATCCAAGGCTAGAAATGAATTTTTGGAAATGCGATTTTGTAGATTCTTGGCAGTTATGATCCAACTTTTGCAAATACTGTCGTATTACTTTGGACGAATTCAGATTTCGGAATCACCAGTTTATGTCTTAAGTATCACTCCAAAAAGAACGCACACTTTCAATGAGTTAAGGACACCCCTGGTACCTTGCTAAAGACCTCTGAAATCACAGCATACAACTCACAACTTCTCAATTGCTAGGAGACGATAAAGAGACATGATATTGAGTTGGTGGGTAACTGGTTGGTAAAGAGTGACACCCTTTAGGACCCAATACACAAAGATTATATTAGATGTCCTGTCTGTTTGACTTAAAGCCATAGAGGAGGCCAGTTCAACCTGTTTAATTCGAAATAAACAACTCACGTTATAATTTACTTACGAGGAGCCTAGCATGTATACTCTACAAATACAGCTAAAATGAAAATAAGTCAAACAGGTCGATGAAGCTCAAAGTGTATTTTACTGCAGGAAATCTCTGTATCATTTTAATTAAACAAAGTTTGATTCTTATTATAAAAAAAAAAAACTTTGACTCATTATTAATGAAAGCTATAAAAAAAAAAAAAAATTAAAATAAAATTTTTTGACAGAGCCTCAATAAGTTCTATGATTTAACAATACTTGAAAAAGGCCGATGCATCATATCAGATTAAAAGGTTGTGTTTCACGTACCATTTACACTTCACCCGGCATTATGGGATTGGTCATGCTCAATAAAATCCAATGCTTCTTCCATGGTAACAACATTTACATGAGTAACCCAATTTTTGTGCGTCACACCATATATCTTGTCGGCGACTTTAACAAGTTCAGGTCGAAATGTTGTTGTAATAAACTGTGTACTTGACATATCTGCTAAACGGCGAACCATGTATATATATATCTTTTACGTGATTATAAACACACCGGGAATGGCTCTCCGGACGCACCTTACCAAACAAGTGGTAACATGCAATCTATGAGCCGTTTGGGGGCCGGGTGTGTGTTTGCGGTTCGTGCACGAGACAAGTATCACCCACAAGACAAACCGTGCGTGTTCTTGGTTTTCTCTCTCTAGGATTTGCTCGTTTCTCTCTCTACACTCTTTTTGGAACACGCATGACACACACCCTCTATTTATAGGCAAAGGCTAGGAACACGCAAATGGCTGTTTGCGTGTTCTGAAACACGCAGGCCTATGCGTGTTTCCAAGCCCAAGCCCATTAGGGTTAAGGCCAGTTTGCGTGTTTCTGTGGGCATAACATACTTTTGCTTGTTTCCACAGAAACTCTCAAACCATTTGCGTGTTTCTGAGAACAAACATATTTTTGCTTGTTTCTTAGAAAGTCTCAAATGAACATTTGAGTGTTCTTACTTTGACTAAGCAAGACTTTTTGCTTGTTCATAAGAACCCTCAAATAGTACTTAGGATATGGTGAGTAACTGTCCATACTGCTGTCAAGACGCAGAACCGACCTTGTACTCTGAGTTAATGTCTTTACTGCTGTCAAGACGCATAACTGACATTAACTCGACTAATGCTTTAACTTCTGTAAAGATACGCAGAACTAGCATTAATCTTGGACACATTTCAACTGCTGTAAGTACGCAGAAACTGTGTCAACAATATTACCTATTGGAAGTGTGTATATAAGATTAATGTTCAAACTGCTGTAAATACGCAGCAACACAAATGTCTTAACTTCCCTCTGGAAGTACATTAAGTTAATATCTAAACTGCTGTACGTACACAGAAACAATATTAACTTAATGACTCTTTACATGTAATGTCTAAAACCTGCAAAGTACAAATAATAAACAATCATATAAACATAAGTTGGAGCCCAATTGGCTTACACAAAATATACCAGGGTAATATTAGGACAAACGATAATTACAAGACTTGAAATTATACACAAATATTCAACACATATCTAGAATGCTCATGTCACTGAGAATCATGAACTAACAGTCCCCCCTTGACATCAGCATCTAGATATGGCCTTCAAGTCTTCGTTTGTCATCCTAAGTGTGGCCAAAAACCCTCTTTAGGAACTTCAGAAGTTCTTCACGCTCTTCTGCTCTTCTTTCTCCTTTTGACTTGAGCTTCCTTCTCAAAATCCGAGCCGGACTCTGTCGCTGAATCTGTGCTTATGCCTGCAGCACGTCTACGAGCTCTATCTTGATCTGCCCATGATCCAGGATCCTTTGGCTTGATCATATCGGCCATTGCATTTTGATATGCCACGTTGTCGTGTCCGAATTTGATAAAGATCTCGTTCTTCAGATTCAAGGTGCCAAAAGAGTCAGATGATAAAACATCATCTGCAGAAAGAATCGGAACATTCTGACGACCAACTCCTACATCTCCTGTTGGTCGTTCTTGGGCACCAACTCCAACATCTCCAGTTGGTGCGGGACAAGCATCGGCAGGTGCTTTCCTTTTATCTTCAGATGTAGGACCTCGAGAGGTACCAATAGCACCGTGCTGGCTTTGCTCCCCCTGAGATATAACACTCCTCGTGCCTATTGGAAATCTTACAGTCTCCCTTTGTATGCTAGGATCATATCTCTCGTCCTCTCTACTTTCCCTCCTAAGGGCATCATCCTTGCAGGTTTGCTGTATCTCTCCCTGAAACTTAAGATTTTCAATAATCTCATTTAGCTGGTCATAGTCGTTATCGAAGCTTGTCAAACCTACAGTCTGGCTCTTTATAACTTCAGTATGATTTTCCAATCTTTCAAAAATCAATTTCAGGTGCTTGGTAGTCTCAGATTAGATTGATTGTAGAGCCTCTGGCCTTGTTCGAAGCTGGGCATTCTTAGCCTTTAGCTCTTCAAGCTCCAAACGCTGTGATTCTTCCTGCTTAGACAGATTCTCTGTCAGACTATCAACCAAAGCTCTCATGTCATCCACTTGCTTTACCAACTCAGATATTTCATCGTTGTTGGTTCTGGAGCTGGTTGGTTGGGAAGACATCACTGATGGTCGAGGAGGGATAGTTGGTGGTGCCGTTGGTCTTGGTGCAGAAGGTCTGATTATAGATGCATGTGGTTGTTGAATTCTAGAGGGACCAACAACCGGAAGAGTCATTGTAGTTTGTGGAACTGATGTTGTTGATGCACTGGTGAAAGATGTGAATGCAGACCCTGTAGCTGAAAGTCTGATTCTTGTACTTGTATGCCCAACCGGTGGCCTCATCATCAACCCATTACCTGCTCCCCTTGGTCTAACAGCTACTTCCTCAATATCAAGCAGCACATGCTCAGACATACGACTCAGCTCTTCTTCAACTGTCCCACTCATCATTGCACTAAGTCTTGGAGACTTTTGTGTGCTAGATGTGCCTTCATCAGTCCTTTGTCTCCTCCTGGACTGTAAAGGCGAACTATCTTCTTCATCCTCCTCTTCAGGCTGATAATCTGCATCAGCCCTCAGTTCTCTCTCAGATCGAGCAACACGCTTTTCTTGTATAAGCCTGCGTGCTCGTTCTTGAGGGTCCTCTTGACCATCATCACTGGAGCTGTCCTCTGTACTGCTCTCAGTGGCATGAGGATCACTATTTGCCTTATCATCAGTCTCGTGATCCTCGAACATCTCATCAATCTCTGCCTCAAGATCTACATGAGCATTATAATGTTGAACCTGATTGATATCATCATTTGGTTCCAACATTTGTCGTGCAAGCTCCGCAGCTGCTTCAACATTACCTTGACCTTGTTCCACTTGAAAGAACAAGTCATCGACAGCTTCAACATTTATTGGAGGCGGTTGCACTTGTGGTTGTTGTTGTTGTTGTTGCTGTACTTGGTGTGCTGCAGGTGGTGGTTGAGGAACCTGCTGTGGAGCTGCAGCAACATTTCCTTCAACATCAGACCCATCATGGGCAAATCCATCATTATCCGGTGCGATGTATGACGGATTGATGACTGCACCAAAAAGAGGTCTGTCTCTTGGTCGAGCTTGAGGTGGGAGAGAACCTCTATACTTGTAACTAATAGTAAATATGCGATTAGGCATAGTAGTTACATGTCCGATAAGACCCACCTGTGGAAGATTGGGCAGATGAGCATTGATGATCATCATGATAAAACGAGGATACATCAAAAACCGCTCTTTGGCAACTGCACCAATTTGCCTTCTAATCTCGTTGAAGAAGTACTGAGAGAAGCTGTAAGGCTTGTTCAGCACAAGGGAGACAACTTGGGACTGTGTCTCAATATTCAGCTTATCATACCATGTCTTTCTGTTGCTAAGAGCCACCAGAACTACGTGACTGAAAAACTTCCATCTTCCATGAATACAGTTCTTTGTGAAGGTGTTTTGATTTGGATCCCCAACATATCCCATTCTTCTGTAGACTACATATCTGAGCGCTTGCGGGTATGTGATTGGACCATTTGCTCCTCCCTCTTGGGCTTCGGTACCCAATCCAAGAATCTGGACCAAATCCTGAGGAGTGAATCGAATGACCTGATTGTTCACCGTTGCTTCAATCCTTGGATTTCCTCCATCAATATATCTAGCAGAGGCCCAAAATTGACTAAGGTATGTCAATCTGATCACCGGGTTGGCAGTAAGAACCCTTCGAATTCTGGATTGTTGAAAGAATTCCAGAATAGGAACAAACTCTGCTGCGTTCGCCTGGTTAACTTCCAGGTTAATCAAGTAGTTATAATTACTGTGGAATTGTCTGTCAGCCATCTACAAAAGATATATACAACAAACAAGTGATTAGCAACAACAATAAAGTCGAACCTTAAAGCTCTTAATCATTTCCTAAACCCGTGAAACATTTTGTTTCATCGGCTCCGAAAATGTTATTAACTTTAATCTTCAACAAATCATGTCAATCCTTAAGGTTCTGAGCAATACTTCTAAATCCCTAGAACACTTAGTTCTATAGGCTCTGAGAGTGTTACTGACCTTAACTATCGACAATTGATGTCAAAAAAAAAAAACATGGACCATATTGGATAATTAGTATTTATCACGCGGGTCATATTGGATCGTAAACAAATTGTTTCATCTTCCTACCGGGTCATATTGGGCGGCTCAACAAATACAACGGGTAAAACTCCAATTACGCCATTTCCATTCCCCACACCAATTTCCAACGAAACTCTCGAATCACGCCATCTCCTCCTCTTTCTCTCACTTTCACTCTCCGGTCACACGTCACCCTCTTCAGCCGGTCCCTGCTGTTGGGACTTTTGGGTTTTATCAAAGTCATATTATCCTTATAACATGAAAAACGCAGCGGAAAAAGTGAACCTTTCATTATGTTATATATAGTTAAAACCAAATTTTAACTTATAAAAGAATACCCCAAACAATAAGGATCCATGTATATGAATGTCATACAATCAAAATAACAACCATAGGGTGTTTAGAAGACTACCTTCTTCCAAGCTTATGAGAAGGTTGATATGAAGAAGATGATGTTCTTAAATAAGCCAAGTCTTCAAAATAGAAGTACCTCAAGTTTGCATACCCCAAGCCTCCAACAAACACCCAAATATGCTAGGATTTAGACTTGAAAAACCCTTCTCTTCTTTCTTTGTTTGTGCCGAAAATCAAGAGAGAAAAAGAGAGAGTTTTGCACTTGAGAGTTGAGAGAACACTATAGCAAGTGCATGTATTAAGTGTGTGTTTCCAATGTAGCTAGTGGGTTATATAAAACAAGCAAATGTATGTGTGTTTTGGGTGAGAGGGGGCCGGCCCCAATGTGAGACCACATGGGTCTCACCAACTCAAAATTCACATGCATTTTCCTTTTATACAATATATATAAATGTTTTAAAACATGTTATATACCTTATGTAACATATTATGTATTATACACAACACACATAAGTGTTTATTTTGCCAAATAAACACATTCACATATTTCTCAAAATAAATTATCCATATAATTTACTTATATTTCTCAAGTGCATTTATTTAGAAACCCATTTTCTAAATGCTTCAAGTATTGATATTTATTTAAAGATCATATCATATAAATAAATATCATAAGTGTTTGTCTAACTTGTTATTGGGTATGACCTGACTTGGATCATCACATACTAGCCACGTCAATTTAATATGTGTCTTGGGCATACGAAATTCCAACAATCTCCCACTTGCACAAGATTCATAGAATATTGACGCAAGTAGCAAATACCGCCTAACAACGGTTTGCTACCCCTAATACGTGTGACGTAGTGCCATTCAATAACATCATCCCCTTCAAGTCTCTACTTGAAATGATTTAGGTGAATCGATCATTTATCCTTTTGTCGCAGATGTCATGTTAAATCCTAGAGACATAGAGTGATCATTCTCTATTGATTTAACTTTGTAACAGGCCTTAGACATCTAACTCTCAACGAATAAGAGGGACAAATCCCATTTTGACTACATACGTCTTTCACAATCACCTTATATCATACCTGAGCTTAGCCTTATGTACTGCCATGTTTCAGAACAGCGAAGAACCAAGTCAAAGTGTAATATTCAGTGAATATCAAGACCCAATATGTATCTCAGGTCTGAGAATACAATGATATTCGCCTTTTAAATCAAGATTACTTATGATCAATCACAAAGATTCCATGTAGTAATGCTTGAGTGCAGGTCAGTCCAATATTTGTATGCCACAAATATCTATGAACCTTGGCAGCAACACATTGCTCTATATTCAAAAACTTTTGAACATCTACCAATCCAAGTTCATAACAGTCTTACATTCATATTTGTTCCCACAAATATGATCGACTACGGACATTTAGAATAACTAATTTATTCATGGATTTAAACATGCAAAAAATGGAACACAACACAATTTAAATGCATAATACCAATATTCATATAAAGTGTTAACAAATACAAATGTTCCGATATCCAAATACATAAAATAGATCAAATCCAATCACTAGAATATCGAAGTCCCATGGCACAAGTATGACTTTCATGCTTAGGCCTTTCAAGGAGCTTCGTGAGTGGGTCCGCAATATTTTGATCGGTGTGAACTTTGCGAATACATATCTTTCCTTTTTCAACTTCATCCCTTATGTAGTTGAATCTCCGCTCAATGTGTCTAGTCTTTTGATGCGCACGAGGTTCTTTGATTTGAGCAATTGCGCCCTCGTTATCACAAAGAATTTCTAGGGGTTCTTGAATGGAAGGAACAACCCCTAGATCGGCAATGAATTTCTTCAACCATGCAGCCTCTTGTGCTGCCAAAGAAGCGGCGATGTATTCCGACTCTGTAGTGGACAATGCAACCACATCTTGCTTCGAGCTTTTCCAAGAAACAGCTCCTCCATTTAGAATGAAGATGTACCCCGATTGTGATCGAGAATCATCTCGATCAGTTTGGAAACTCGTATCCGTGTAACCCTTTACAACGAGCTCCTCCTCACCAGATCCATATATTAAGAACATATCTTTAGTATTTCTAAGATATTTCAATATATTCTTGACAGCCATCCAATGACTATCTCCTGGATTTTGCTGGTATCTACTTGTCATGCTCAAAGCGCATGACACGTCCGGTCTCGTGCATATCATAGCATAAATGATGGATCCTATAGCAGATGCATATGGGATTCCACTCATTTTCTCTTGCTCAACTTTTGAGCTAGGAGATTGAGAAGTGTTCAATATAGTTCCTCTTTGAATAGGTACTAAACCTTTCTTAGAGTTTTCCATCTTGAACCTTTTCAAGATTTTATCTATGTATGCACTTTGATTCAAACCTACTAAGTGCCTTGATCTATTTCTATAGATCCTTATTCCCAAAATATAGGCGGCTTCACCAAGATCCTTAATGGAAAAGCAACTTCCAAGCCAGGCTTTTACACCTTCCAAGGTTGGAATATCATTTCCAAATAGAAGAATGTCATCGACATATAATACTAGAAAAGTAATGGTGCTCCCACTAGCCTTCTTATACACACAAGCTTCATCAGCGTTTTTGATGAAGCCAAATTTCTTGACTTCTTCATCAAAACGACGATTCCAGCTTCTTGATGCTTGTTTCAATCCATAGATTGATTTCTTTAACTTGCATACTTTATTAGGATGTTTAGGATCGACAAAACCTACAGGCTGATCCATATAGACATCTTCCTCAAGATATCCATTTAGAAAAGCCGTTTTGACATCCATTTGCCATATCTCATAGTCATAATGAGCGGCTATGGCAAATAATATCCTAATAGACTTTAGCATTGCCACGGGCGAAAAAGTTTCATCATAGTCGACCCCTCGAGTTTGAGTGAAACCTTTTGCTACAAGTCTAGCTTTATAAGTAAACAAGTTTCCATGCATATCGTGTTTCAATTTGAACACCCATTTACTTCCAACTACTTTGGAATTAGGAGGTTCATCAATCAATTCCCAAACTTGGTTATAATACATGGATTGCATCTCAGCGTTCATGGCTTCTAACCATTTGTCCGAATCCGATTTGGACATTGCATCATGGTAGGTGGTAGGTTCATCAGAGACCATCATATAACATTCATCCATAAGAAATCCATATCTTTCAGGTGGATAAGAAACTCTACCAGATCTACGAACGTTTTGTGTGTCTTGATCAATTCCTTGATCATCTTCAACATACTTTTGTTGAAAGCTAGTGTCACCCAAGTGTGTATCTGTCAGTGGTTCTTGATCTTCTTCAAGTTCCACTGTTCTAGAACTAGTTCATTCCATAAGGAATTTAGTCTCCAAGAACTCAGCCTTTCGAGCAACAAATACATTTTGCTCATTTGGATCGTAGAAATAATATCCCAAATCATCTTTAGGATATCCTACAAAGATACATTTAGTGGATCGGGGTTCTAATTTGCTTGAGGCATCATGTCTTACATAAGCCTCACAACCCCATACTTTTAAGTATGACAAAGATGGAACTCTTCCATGCCATATTTCAAAAGGTGTTTTCTCCACTTTCTTGGTTGGAGCCATATTTAAAATTCGGGCAGTAGAGATTATGGCATAACCCCAAAATGACAGAGGTAGTGAGCTTTTGCTCATCATAGAACGAACCATATCTAATAGGGTTCGATTCCTCCTTTCAGACACACCATTATGTTGTGGTGTTCCAGGTGGAGTTAGTTGTGAGATGATCCCACAACTTCTAAGATGATCTTGAAAGGCATCACTTAGGTATTCACCTCCTCTATCAGAACGAAGAATTTTTATTGTCTTGCTGAGTTGGTTTTCTACTTCATTCTTGAAAATTTTGAACACTTCAAAAGCTTCACTCTTGTGTTTTAATAAGTACACATAACTGTAACGACTATAGTCATCGGTGAATGTAATGAAGTATCTTTCACCATTCCTAGTCATTGACTTAAAAGGACCACATACATCCGAATGTATGATACCTAATAAATTTTTTGCCCTTTCATTAGTGCCATTGAAAGGTGCCTTAGTCATCTTGCCTTGTAAACAAGATTCACATACATCAAATGAATCATTTGATTTTGTTTTCAAAAGACCATTCTTTTGAAGTGTTAGTATGCGATTCTTATTTATATGGCCAAGACGACAATGCCAAATATAGGTTTCACTTAAATCTAATTTAAGTTTCTTGGTGGTAGCTTGGTACATTGAGTTATCATATGTTGTGTTTTCATGAACCAATTCATAAATACCATTTATAGGCATGGCTTTAAAATAAAATACATCATTCATAGAAATATGGATATCATTGTTAACAAATTTAAAATCATATCCAACATGTCTTAAACGGGAAACTGAAATAATGCTCCTAGTCAAACTGGGTGCATACAAAACATTGCTCAATACAATTTCCAAACCACTTGGAAGTTTCAAAAGATAGTCTCCTTGGGCTTCAACTTGTACTTTCGCACCATTGCCCATTAAGAGACTAATGTCCCCCTTCTTGATGTTCCTTTTTCTTATGAACCCCTGTAACATATTAAAAATATGAGTTCCACATCCGGTATCCAATACCCATATGTAAGAAAAAACAGTATTAAGCTCAATATATATCATAAATATTGTACCTGAGGTTTGCCCTGCATCCCTCTTAGCTTTCAACTCTTTGAGATAGGTTGGACAATTACGTTTCCAATGTCCTACCTCCCCACACTCAAAGCATGGGTCATTGACAGCAACCTTTTGCTTCTTCGGTTTTGGAGTATCCATTTTTGCCTTTCCCGTTCCTCTGTTGTTCCTTTTGTTGTTTCCCTTTCCTTTAGCAATATTTGCCTTTGGTCCGGGGTTGGCCCTTTTCTTTCCGCCTTCATTGATCATGTGAACGGGTTGAACCTTTCCTCCCATGCTAGCCTCGGCCGTTTTGAGCATCCCATGGAGCTCGGAAACAGTTTTGTCCAATCCGTTCATGTCATAATTTAACACGAAGGTCTCAAATCTCTTAGATAAGGAGTTGAGGATCAAATCCGTAGCCAACTCGGTTGAAACGGGACAATTTAGCCTTTCGAGGCGATCAATGTAGCTTTTCATTTTAAGAACATAAGTTGAGACGGGTTGAGAATCATCCATGTGACATGCATGAAGCGCTCGAACCGTTTCGAAGCGTTCAACCCTTGCCTTTTGTTGGAACATTTCCTTGAGTTGGGTAATCATGTCATATGCCCCATGGTGCTCGAACTCCTTTTGGAGTTCGGGAGTCATACTTGCCAACATTATGCAACTAACTTGCACGGAGTCATCGACATATTTAACCCAATCATTGTAGGCATCAACATTTGTTTCTTCGGGCTCATCGGGAATAGGATCGTCTAGTATATAGGATTTCTTTTCATGCTTGAGAACAATTCTCAAGTTACGAAACCAATCCACAAAGTTGTTTTGGCTAAGACGTTCCTTTTCAAGGATGGATCTTAGTGAAAAATTATGGACGTTTGGGTTGGGGTTGATTGGATTGTTAGCGGCCATCTACAAGATTAACAAAGTCTTTATTAGTATTTTCGATATCAAATATAAATTTTAATTGTTAATACCCTTTTATGGCTTATGGACAATTAATAATTAAAATCTAGAATCCAACGTTATATTTAAATAATGGTTAGGTGACCTTTATCCCATTATTTAAATTAACAAGGTAGTCAACGTTTGACAATTGTAACATTTTACAATTTCTAGTGGTATGGGATCGGTTTTAACATCTTATGTTAAGTCGGCAAGTTTAATCCCATCAACGCCTTTGGATACCATGCTTCGGTGACCCTATTCACATGGCTTCCAAATCAAGTTGTCTCACTTATACACACATGTAAATTTATCCATACAAATGGTTAGGTGACCTTTATCCCACAAGTATAATGAATTTACCTTAACTTATAAGTTTCCTCAAAGTAGTTAGGTGACCTTTATCCTACAAAGAGTTCCCAAATAATTAAGTGTTGTATAAAGGATGGCGTTTTAACTTGTTTTTAAAGGGTCGTTTGAGTTTTTATATTCTAGTTAAAACTTTGTATCATGATGAAAATTTTGAAATCCATATTTCAAAGTTCTTTTATAAAATCCATTTTTATAATTGTAACCATTAACTTTTAATAAAACTCATTTTATTTTACCAAGTTAATGTCAATTTTAAAACCAATTTTTAAACTTTTATGTATGTCATTTAGTTTGTTGTTTTGAGCATCCACATGACAATATTATCAACCAACCACACAAACATGACAAACATAATAATAAGTGCACAACATTAGCCAACTAATTTGACCACACTTGTTAGCCGAAACAAGTGTGTCAAAAGGTCTCAACCTAAGGGACAAAGTGACACAAAATTGGTGTCAATGAACTCCCACTTGATCTTGCATCCAAATGCTTCAAGTAATCTTTTGTGATGTGATTTGAAAGTCTTTCTTCACTCTTCCTTTTGGCCTCCAAAACAGCCCCTAAACTCTTTAAAGCCTTCTTGGAGATTACATTTACAAGGAAAATGCAACTAGTCTACTTATTACATTCCAAATGAAATAAATAAAATTACATAACCAAATGAATGAAGAAAATCCTATTTAACTATTACAACCATTGAATAATTAAATAAAATACAAAGACATCCACACATCACAAACAATCACAAGGTCTTTTGGCTAAGTTGTGACACTATAATACACAAACAAAAATCAACTTTTGATGCATGCATCCATATAACCGGCTCTAGATGCCATTGTTGGGACTTTTGGTTTTTATCAAAGTCATATTATCCTTATAACATGAAAAACGCAGCGGAAAAAGTGAACCTTTCATTATGTTATATATAGTTAAAACCAAATTTTAACTTATAAAAGAAAACCCCAAACAATAAGGATCCATGTATATGAATGTCATAACAATCAAAATAACAACCATAGGGTGTTTAGAAGACTACCTTCTTCCAAGCTTATGAGAAGGTTGATATGAAGAAGATGATGTTCTTAAATAAGCCAAGTCTTCAAAATAAAAGTACCTCAAGTTTGCATACCCCAAGCCTCCAACAAACACCCAAATATGCTAGGATTTAGACTTGAAAAACCCTTCTCTTCTTTCTTTGTTTGTGCCGAAAATCAAGAGAGAAAAAGAGAGAGTTTTGCACTTGAGAGTTGAGAGAACACTATAGCAAGTGCATGTATTAAGTGTGTGTTTCCAATGTAGCTAGTGAGTTATATAAAACAAGCAAATGTATGTGTGTTTTGGGTGAGAGGGGGCCGGCCCCAATGTGAGACCACATGGGTCTCACCGACTCAAAATTCACATGCATTTTCCTTTTATACAATATATATAAATGTTTTATAACATGTTATATACCTTATGTAACATATTATGTATTATACACAACACACATAAGTGTTTATTTTGCCAAATAAACACATTCACATATTTTTCAAAATAAATTATCCATATAATTTACTTATATTTCTCAAGTGCATTTATTTAGAAACTCATTTTCTAAATGCTTCAAGTATTGATATTTATTTAAAGATCATATCATATAAATAAATATCATAAGTGTTTGTCTAACTTGTTATTGGGTATGACCTGACTTGGATCATCACATACTAGCCACGTCAATTTAATATGTGTCTTGGGCATACGAAATTCCAACACCCGCCGCCTGTGGTTTCTCCTCCGCCGCTGACATCCGGTAACACTTCTGCCTTCTCTGATTCTGTCATATTTTGAGTTGATTTGATTTGTGTATCTATATTTATATATCCTGTATCTATAGGATTATTAAGTTTAACCTATTTATGAGGTTTTCATTCTTTCCCTTAATAGTTATTATATATAATTATTTTTTTGAAAGGTTATATTATATATAACAGATATATGTAATTGATGGGTCATGTTGAATTTCAATATATCAGATATAGATAGATGTAAGTAATGATTTAATGGGTCATGAGATTGCTGTAAATTACATATCAATTGGGGTCTTGTATATGCCATTGTCTGTATTCATGTGTCGGTTGAGCTTGAAATTTTGATATATTCATGTGTCGGTTGAGCTTGAAATCGGGCTTGGTTTATTGAGATACTAGTCTGTATCTGTAGAGTGAGGTGGCAGCAGACAGAAAAAATATTGTGTGTAGTTTGTGTTGGTTTTTTTAGACTAGAAAGAAATGGAAGGATGAAGTTAGATAAAGGAACATTTCAAATACTGACATCCCGTCTTCTTAGCTTAAAATCAGTGTTAAAGTTGAGACAATCCACAAATTGTACGTCATTGAGCTTGATTTTATCAGATATTGATTTCATGGGTCTTTTTGAGTTATTGATGTTGCCAATCAGTTTAAAACAGATCTTAAAATTGTTAAGCTAGTTGTTACACGTTTTCTAATTGTTTAATTGGGGTCTTGTTTAAAATAGATCTCATGTCGGACCAACAAAGTACTAGAGATGAGATTGAAGATGAGGTATCTTCATCGAAATCAAACAAAGAAAGATCTATAGTATGGAGCTGCTTTGAAAGATTTGGGCCACCGGGTAATCAAAAGGCGAGTTGTATCATTTGTGGAAAAACCTATTGTGCCAACCCAAATTCCGGAACATCAAATATGAAGCGACATATACCTAAATGTTTCATTGTTGATGAGAATGGTCCACCAAAGAAGAGTGTCCCCTTAGATCAAGAAATGTATAAAGAGAAATTGGCGATTTCAATAATCAAACATAACCATCCTTTTAGCTATGTTGAGCATGAGGCAACAAGGGATGTGCACACTTTTTTGCATCGTGATGCGAAGCCAATAACAAGGAACACTGCAAAAGCAACTGTCATAAAAATATACGAGAGAGAAAAAATGATTCTCAAAGGGCAGTTGAAAAAACTAAGTGGTCGGATTTGTTTGACTTCAGTTTTGTGGACTTCTATTACAACAGTTGGATACATGGCATTAACTGCTCATTTTGTTGATGAAAACTGGGTGTTAAGAAAAAAAGTGTTAAACTTCAGATTTATACCGCCACCTCATAGTGGTTTATTGTTAGCAGGGTACTTGATTAGCTTTTTAGCAGATTAGGGAATTGAAAAAAAGATTTTCACCATCACTTTAGATAATGCAAAGTATAATGATGGTTTGGTAGATTCTTTAAAGGGACATTTACGTTTGAATGAGGCGTTGGTTTGTGATGGAGATTTCACTCACATTCGTTGTGGTGTACATATAATTGAAGGAGCTATCGAGAAGGTTCATGATTCGGTGAAGTATGTTAGAGGAAGCGGTGCAAGAAAGTTCAAGTTCGTAGAAACCATCCAACAACTTAACTTGCAATGTGGAAGGCAAATTTATCAGGATGTTCCAACAAGGTGGAACTCTACATATCTCATGCTTGATTGTGCAATAGCTTACAGGAGTGCTTATGATGCTTTGGAGTTAGTGGATCCATATTATCTCACATGTCCATCTATGGAAGAATGGGAAAGGATCAAAGTAATCACAAAATTCTTGAAACCTTTCTATGAAATCACAACTTTGTTTTCTGGGAGTTTTTATCCCACTTCTAACTTGTATTTTCACCAAGTGTGAAAATTCAATGTACTATTGAAAATGGGATTAGAAATTCAGATGAAGTGATTAGCAAAATGGCAAAAGACATGAAGACGAAGTTTGATAAGTATTGGGAAAATTATTGTATGGTGTTGTCTTTTGCTGTTATTATGGATCCTCGGTATAAGGTCAAGCTTATTGAATATTGTTTTTCCAAACTTGATATGGATGAAGAACTCTGTGTAGTAAAAGTGGAAGAGATTGTTGATGCACTATATAAGTTATATGATGAGTATCCGATTCTTTCGAGCAAGGTAAGAAATTCTTCCATGGGTGAGAGTTTAAATGTTGGTACATGTGGTTCTTTGAATGGGGACGAACTTGATGGATTCGAGTCATTTCAAAGTCAATATGAAAAGAATGACACGAGTCACAAGTCACAGTTAAAAGTATATTTGGAGGAACCCGGTATTAATAGAAAACAAAAGATTGATGTTTTGCACTTTTGGAGAGATAATCAAGATAGGTTTCCACAATTGGCTCATATGGCTCGTGATATATTGAGCATCCCCATTACTACAGTAGCCTCTGAATCATCTTTTAGTATTGGGGGTCGGATTATAAGCAAATATCGGAGCTCCTTATCAAGGTCAAGTGCTGAGGCATTGTTATGCACTCGTGATTGGTTGTTTGATATAGAAGGTATTAAAGATCTTAGATTATGAAGTCGTTCTATTTCTAACTTATTATTCTTAAAGCCTTTTTTTAATATGTTGTAACGTTTTTACTCGTTTTTACATGTATAGATGAGGAAGAAGAGGAAGGACTTGCAGAAGACATTGAAGCATTGATTCCAAATTATAGTAGTACTACTAGCAGGATGTGAAACAGCTCTAAAGATAGGTACTTTTTTTCTTAGAAGATTTTTTGTCCATCTATAGAAACGGATTACCCTTTTTGTAGAATGCTTTGCTTATCATTTGGAAATTGGTTTATGGTACCATATATATAGATGCTAATGAGGTGGATAATTTTTAGTGTGAGATATATTTCTGGCTTCTAAGGTCCTAATTGTATTGTATCTTTAATCAACACATAATGGGAGTATCATATAGATATATAGTTTGTCTATTTGTCTTACAAATGTAGTTCAGTAGTTGTTAATGGTTCAGTGATTGTAAAACACATGTCTTTGAGCAGGTAGTTCAGTGATGATATAATGGTTCAATAGCTTGTAAAACACATGTCTTTGAGCAGGCAGTTCAGTGATGGTTTAGTATCTTTAATCAACACATAATGGCAGTATCATATAGATATATGTTTGTTTATTTGTATTATAAATGTAGTTTGTCTTATGTATTTTTTATGGGCCATTTGTAGGATCAATTGGGAAGAGTTTTCCTTTTATCCTGTATCAACATTCCGTTTACAAAGATTCATGTCTCACTTTAAGTGTCCATATTGGAGGCGTATCATGCAATTCTTGGAGAGCATTTGGTTCAAGCTGCTGGACAGTCATTTTTGTTCTTGTGGCATAATAGTTAAACTATGTGTATGCTTAAATGCATTGTATTCTTGTTGGATCTTAGTTTGTAGTAGTAGAAAGTCCAAAAGTATGTAATGGGTTTCTGAATCAATGTAGTAGTAGGGATTATGCTGCTGATTGAAGGGATATTAGAATAGTAAAATGAACATAATGCATTCATTTTTGAACTTGAGAGCATTCATTTACGTTTTGGTTTCAATATGCATTTTAAAAAGTTTAAAGTTTGAGATGTTACATGGTTTCAAACTTTTGGTGGTTTAGTTTGCTATTTTGAAAACGGCCTGTTTTGACCCGGGTCCGTTTTGACGCGACCCGTTTTGACCCGATCCGTTTTGACCCATTTTCAAAACAACCCGTATTGACCCGTGACCCGACCCGATCCCACCCGCACATTTTGCCACCTCTACCTCTAATGATGGATGACGACTTTAGAGTCACTTATCATGATATCATTAACAATTGTAAATACAAACATCACCCATATCATTTACTCATGCACCATCCTGGTGTGGTGTTATTCGCACACACAATCTGCCAAACTTTACAGTATAACAACGGGCCGGCAATTCTCTCGATGATGGTTTGGATGATTATATAATCCCCTAACAAAACTAAAATTTCAAATGGGATTCTTTCAACCTGAGAAAACATCAAAAGCAATTAGAAGATATGTGGGGATATAGTATACCCTTGATCCGAAGACTATTTTCTGGGTTGCAAACCGTGATAAACCAGTGCTCGATTCCACTGGATTTCTTAATGTTTCGAAAGATGGTAATGCGGAGATGCTAGACAACAAGAAGAAAGTTTACTTCTTGACAACCGTAGGTAAATTTCAGTGTATGTAGATCTGCATGAAACTCCAACCTTCCAAGTGTCGGGTCTGTTGGACTTCTCCACGATATCAACATTAAACGTGCCGATTTTTGTACCAGGAAGAAATTAAGCAGTTGGAGTTTCAAAGCTCTCTCTTTCCAGATTCTCAAATTTAATTTAAACACAAGATTTCCAGAATCCGGCAACATACGTGCAGTTTGACAAGCTCCTTCTGTCAACACCATAATATCAATTATTCGTTACATTTCCGTTAAAATGTGTGAGAAGGTCATGTTTAGTTAGTTTGCATTATATATACTAGTCTTTATACCTGTATGAACATACGAATCATGTATAGTGATGATCTAAGGGTAAATCGGAAGGAACCCTTTAATCCATGTACCGTATTTATACCTACACAAGTACACAACTACCCTGGGAGTTTGTATTGAGATGATTTATAATTATCTTAAACTTTATGATTAATTAATACGATGTATTTAATTGTTGGTCCGACTTTTTTTTCGAACATTCAGTCGGTACACGACATCAGGGAAACTTCACCGTATAATGGTGAAGTCTTGCACGTATCCTAGACAACGAGATATTAGCTATGAGCCGTTACACGTATTCGGAGGGAAAACCCCAACGTTTGCCATATCTAAGGATCAAATTCAAGACCTTGGGTAATACCGGGAGTGCCTCTGACCATCCCTAAGGAAATGATACAACAAGACACTTTGACTACTTACAGAAAGACACACTTTGACTACTTACAGAAACACGAACAAACTTGACAAGTTGCTTTTAGGGCACATGTATCATATCATATAAAGATTAAATGATGATAAGATAAAAGGGAAATGGTAATTGTGATAATACTTAAAATTAAAAATTTAACACTCAAAGCAAATGTTTTATAATGTGATATAAATTTTCAAAATATGAAATTTACCTACGGTTGTCGAGAAGCAAACATCCTCCTTTTTGTCTAGCATGTCAGCATTAGCATCCTTCGAAACAGTAAGAAATCCAGTGTAATCGAGCACTGGTTTATCATGGTTTGCAACCCAGACAATAGTCTTTGGATCAAGGGTATACCATACCCTCATTTATCTTCTAATTGCTTTTGATGTTTTCTCGGGTTGGAACTTGGAAGAAGCCCATTTGGATATTTTTTTTTTGGGGGGGGGATTCAAAATAAATCATTCACACCATCATCGAGAGAATTGCCCGTTGTTATATTGTTAAGTTTGGCTGAGTGTGTGTGCAAACAAGACAACACCAGCTGACCGACATGATGCATCAGCAAATGATATGGGTGATTTTGGTATTAACCGTCATTATGATATCATGATAAGTGACTCCAAACTTTTCGATCAAGGTAAGTGTGTGTAATTCGTCGAAAAGTTGTGTATGATTAGAGGGTTCACTATGGAGTATTTAAGAACTCAACTGGCCAAGGCCAAACTGGTTGTGTTGTACCAAAGCTACCTTGTTTATACGGCCTATTAAATTGAATTGAATTGGCCAGCAAAAACTAGTGGTGTATGGTGTATATTGCTGGCCTATTAATTGAATATTTGACTTTTCTTGTTAACATACCACGCTTGTTTAAAGTTCGGTTTGATATGATATGTGGTAGACCAATAATTAAATGTATGATTTTATGATATGTAGGACAATTAAAGTCTCCCAAGAACTCAGACATGCCCATACATGTCAAAGAAATTCATCTGCAAGACTCGCTCATTTCAGCTATACTCTAATTTGAAACATCACCGTGGTTAATGATCCATGGATATGATGATCTGACCAAGCGGAGATGGTTTAATAAACATTACACATGTTATTTGTATACAATATGTACGTAATTCTGCTCAGAAACTTTGTCAATACGACATAGCAACCTTGAAAAATTACGGTCTTATCTCGTACTTCTCATTGAGTCAAACCTTGAAAAGCTATTGTCCGGTGTGCTGCTGCTCATAGAATCGAATCTTCGAGAAAGTTTCATGTTTAAAAAAACCATGATTAATGGCGCTAAAAGAGTCGTACCTCTAAAAATTTTCAAAGAAATTATATCGTGTTGAGGTAGCAGCTATATAAGCTGGTGACAGGGCCGAATCATCAAACCCACGGGAATTTTTATTTGAATATTGGCCCGAGGGGAATCACTTCTCCTTCGACTGGCGCAAAGCTATAGGAGTGGGAAAAAAAAAAGTCAGAAAGTCATATATGTCATTCAAGGCTGTTATCAGGAAAGAAAAGCACTAAAAGATGCTAGCATAAATTCCAAATACAAAAGAACTCAAACAATGATAATTGGTAGAGGCGGGAAACACTCGCTCCTCACGGACAAAGGGAATAAGATGATATAGTTGTTCTTGTTGACGGACAGGCTGTTATTTTTGTGTTGCATGTCATAGTTTAATTGTTAGCCCTTATAAATTCAAAACTTGATGTAAAAAGAAAAGAGCCCAATAGTTTAACTTCAACCTAATAGCACGAAAATTGGGTAAACATCTTAAGAAACGGAGAAACAGGTATATTGGTTATACCATATTGACATACATACACCGGAGCTTTGCCTTAAGAGCGGCTGATTCAGAATCTTGTAAAATGGTCTTATTACTAAGTAATCTTATTGAATTGACTATTCTAAGCAAATTATAGGATTATAAAAGTTACATAGAATAGATTTGGGGTGGGGTGGGGGTATGAACTGAGCATGCACAGGTTTGGGCAGATCAGAGACCTGAAATAGATTTGGGGTGGGGTGGTTTTAGAAGATGGCGTTCCATCCATTGGACAAACATGTAAAAGATTATGGACATCAATATGCATACCGAAAAATTGTATCTCAAAAATTTAGGTGTGTCGTCGTTACTTTTCTAGAACTACAAACCCGGTAAATGATTAGAAGTAGAAATTTAGAGAATGATGCAAATTAAGCATTCAGATATATCTCAAACATGTGAACTGAACAATAGTTTAGCTAAATTTAAAATCTCCATAATTACAGAGTACTCCTAAACAAAACACTAACTTTATTATCTAGGAGTAGTTTTCCAAATTTGATACAAGTTTCATATTAGTGCCTCCTTCTAAGTCGTTGCTTCTCTCACTCCTTATGTTTTTTTCTGGATGGAAATCTTTAGTTTGTGTTTGAATGGTGAACCACAAAAAACAAATGGCATGCGTTTATAAAAGGGAGTTTGTTTCAATTGATAATAGCCTACGTGCATAACACATTGTCCTATCTATTTCAACCTTTTCTATTACTACATTTTATTTATCAAACTATTCACTGATTGTTCTTTATTACTAAATGTAAAGGAAACATATACTCATACTTATCAGCTAATTAAGAATAACCTTTGTTACTATTATTACTTTTTTATGTCTACATGTATGTATGTAAAAAATCTATAATCACCACTAATAAGTATTTTAAAGAAGATGGAGGTTCCTGTCAATTAGGGCTGTCAATGGGTTCGGGTTCGGGTTGGCAGGTTTGGGTTGGCGGGTTCGTGGGTTGAAAAACTCCGACCCTAACCCAACCCACTAAAAGTTTCAGGTCAGAAATTTCAACCCACAACCCGCCAACCCATGACCCAACCCATGTGACCCGAGAAGCAAATATATATAAATATAAAATGGAATAAATCAACCAATATAAAGGTTTATCATTGATGGTGTAAGCCGAAAACGAAGAGTACAAAAAAGAAAGAAATATGAGGGTATTGTTAATACTTGGCACAAAGTTAACAAACTTATCGCCTCGTTCTACATCACAATCATCTCACAGAATTTTGAATCCTCCTTTTATTTCATATTTGAAGTTACTTTAGGTTATAAATATAAAAAAAATGAGAATAGGACGTATGAATTAGTGTAATGTGGAGTATGAACTATTATATATAATTCAATTATTTTAAAGATATTAGGTTGGCGGGTCGACCTGACAACCCAACAACCCAACCCGGACCCAACTTAGAAAAAATCAGGTTGGCGGGTTGGTGGGTCGAAAATACTCAACCCTAACCTGATTTTTTTCGGGTTGGTTTTCGGGTTGGGTCGAAATTGACAGGCCTGTCAATCATGTTATTTATTAGTAAAGTAGCAACATACCTCATTTGATGCATTGATCAACTCAAAGTTGAGGCCACCTTCAAGACTACGCTTTTTTTCTCCTATATACATGTAGTTGAGCTTTGGAAACATTGATTGACCAGATGTGAAAACCTTCATTTGTGGACAGCCAGAGATCCTAGAGTCATCCAACTGCGGCCATCAAAACTCGTTCATCCCACAGAAGAAACCTTTGAAATTTGGTAAATCAGTCAATTTGAGGGACTTTAGATAGGGAAAGACAACAACTTTAGATGTTGTGTGCTCTCCATCTTCCTTCAAGTCATCTTCCTTCACAATTTCTTGCATTGCCTTGAAGTGTTCTACAGTCAACTTTTCCAGTCGTTTGAGGCTCTCAAGTGTGGAGCTGGTGAATACATGCTCCAAAAGGTCACATTGCTCGATTAGCAATATCTTTAAGTTGAGCAATTGTGAACTTTGGAAGGCCATAAAATTCCAACTTCACTCCTTGCGGTAGATCGATAACATCGTTGTTGTTGGAGAAACCTGCCAGATTTGGTAGATCATACAGAGAGAGCTCCTTTAGCTCCTGAAACCTAATGTCTCCGTTACCATTTTCACTGTATACAAGTGATTTCATAACCCTGCAATCCATAATTCTGAGATGCTCAAGCTTCACCAGACCGTTTGCTACTGGGACTGTAAAGAGGTATCTCAAGTTGTCACACCCAGAAACCAAAAGGTCTCTTAAGTTATATAACAAGTGCGGAGGTACGAATTTCGGTGAAACGTCTTCATGGTTATCACAATATTGAACATCAATGTCGAATAAAATTTTAACGGATATGCAGAATACAACAGAGATCTTTTCAAGATGATGCAGCAATGACATGGAATTGCTTGGAAAAATATTCACAAGATTATCACAGCGATTCACTGCAAACTTTCGCAATGAGCAAGAATCAACTTTCGCACTGCTATTAGGCCATATATTCACCAATGCATCCATCCTATCAATAAACAACATCTCCAACCTAGGGAACATAACCTGCATAGTAATAAAGCAGTGTTAATCACTCGATACCTCAGTAAAATACATTTTAATTATTATTTGTTAGAATGTATTAAATGTCACATGTAATTTTTACTAAACATGAAAATTAATATATATATATAAACCAATGATATGATTTTATGGAGAGGAATTTGTTTAGTATACAGAATTCTCAATCCAGATTATGGGAAAGAAATAATAAAATATTGAAGGACACATGTGTTAGTAATTACCTCTTTGTTGAATAAAGTTTTAATTGCAGAACTACTACGGGACATAGTAACAGATGTTGATTTATACTCTGAAAAAATGCTAGTCAAACTGGGAAGGGATCTAAGTTCCAACTCCACTAGTTGCGGTAGATCGATTACATCTTCGGTGTTGGAGAAACCTACCAACATTGGTAGATCATACAAAGATAGATGCTTTAGCTCCTGAAGCCTAATAATGTCCCCTTCTTCACCAATTTCACTGTATACTAGTAATTCCATCACAGGGCATTCCTTAACTGTGAGACGTTCAACCTTCACCAGACCGTTTGCTATTGGGATTGTAAAAAGGTATCTCAAGTCGTCACAACCGGAAACATGAAGCTCTCGTAAATTATAAAATGAGTGTCGAGGTATGGATTTCGATAAAACTTCTTCAAGGTTATTTATGCCACCCACTTCTAAGTGAAGCACTTCTGTTTTTGAAAACAACTCATCCATTCCGGATTCCAACAGTTCATATTTGTTACAGGCCAACGTCAGCGTGTTTTCAGATGAGTGTGTGTCTCTGCCACTTTTTGCTACTAAAAACCGTCCCATAGATATCTTGAAACTTTCGAGTTTATTATACGTCATATTCTTTGACTGAAAATTGTTCTCAAAGAATTCAACTTCTAATGCAGAAAGATTCTTGGAACGTTCTTCCAATTCCTTGTAGTTTATATCCGTAAATTGGATGCCCTTTTTTTCTTTAACCGTCATATAAAGCTCTTCAAGCTTCACCAGGTTTTTCAAGACACCATCAGCGATTTCAAGATTAATACAACCTGTCAAATCGAGTAGCTTTAGCTTCACTAGCTTCCCGATTGCAGATGGTAAACATCTGATGCCAGAATGAGCAAAGCTGAGCACTTCCAAGTTCAAAAGATGATCACCAATAGGAGAACAATCAGACACCAATGAGCATTGATGGAGACACAGTGTTCGAAGCTTGGTGGAGCATTGAAGCGATACAGGAAGCATCGGATAGTGCAAGTTCTCACATGCCATAACTTGAAGATTTTCCATTTTCGCATAAAAATCTTCAGGAAACTTAAACGATTTATCGCCATTCATAAGTCTTAATAGGGACACGTTTGGGCAATTAAAGTCTCTAGGTAACTCAGACATGCCCATACACGTCAAAGAAATTCTTCCGCAAGACTTGCTCAATTCAGTTGTACTCTCGTTTGAAACATCATCGTGGTTAATGATCCATGGATGATCACCTTTAGAAACTTCAGATACCACAGAAGCAAGCACAAGATCATGCATTTTGACACACTCAGAGTAATCACTATCGAGCAATAAATTTGCATTTTTGAGATTGAGTACACATGCCTTTGTCCTATCTCTAGCGTCCCTCAATGTACGAACTTTCTTTAACAACTTAAGCCCCCATGCGTATCTCGTCAGATCCTCAATTGGAATATTGAAGTCATCTGGAAACAAGCCACAAAGCAGAAAAATTGCTTTGGTATCTTCTTCCGCTATAAAGGTATAACTTATCTGAATAATTTGTTGCACATCATCGAGCTCATTTTCCTTCAAACAACGAAGTGTATCCCTCCATCATCGAGCTCTTGTTCCAGGATGTTTCTCTCCCTCCTCAATCTCCATCTTTTTATTTTTCTCTCTAACCAACTCTAATTTTTTCTCATCTTTTAATCATCAATATACAGATGCATAAAAATATATTTATATATAAACAAACACACAATCTATATATTCATAAGTTCATAACCATAATCTCTACATACATACAGATATGCATTATATCTAAATCTATAGAATAATCTGTATATATAGCTATCTATCCATGTAGCCCTCCCCCCCCCCCCTCTCTCTCTCTCTATGAAGGTGTTACAGTGGTTGTATCTATTCTTCGAAACGGGTACAGATCTAACAAACCCACCTGAATCTTTGATCTCGGTTTTCATCGAAATGGTTGCCATATTTATTCCCATTTGAAGTCTTTATATAAATAAATTTCCATAAATCTCAAATTCTAAAATGAGATCATGTTGAAAGGAGAGACCGAACTAGTTTGAAAGCACCAACTTTCTAACATCCATTTCGTCTTTTCTGGTACTGGATTCTATTCACTGCAAAACTCCGGTAAGTAATAAAAAATACGAGCCTTTTAAGAATTACCGCTACTGTTCCACCACCACCATTGTTATTCTGTTCCGCTGCTGCTATGAGCTCTTGTTCCACCGCTGCTACTGTTGTTCCCCTGCCTCTCTTTTTTGATTGCGGGTTATCTATATCTATAATCTCCCAATAATAATAAACCAACCTCCTAAATTCATTTTTAAAAATGTAATAGCCTTTGGATGAAAAAAGAAGGTGGAATTCTAACCCTTGGATTTCCTTGCTTGCATCATATACCTTTTTTATAGTTATTCCCTAAATTACTAAATACTAAATATATTATATTAAATACTAAATTACATTCCTTTTTCAAGATTTAATCATTAACATTGAATTGATAAGAATTTGTATACGTATCTTTTATATATATATGAAAATTTAGAATAGTAGATAATGTATCATATCCATTGATTAATATAGTTAAAGAAAACTTGGATACGAGTATTTATTTATTTAAAATAAAATAATAGTGTGTTTAATGTGATTTTCATTTGCTATATTTAAAATTGAAATAAAAATTAATAATACTTTTTAATCTAGACTAGACTTATATTCGCGCAATGCGGCGGCGGTGGGGGTAGTGATGGCGGAGTGGTGGGGGCGACAGTGTGGACGGTAATAGGGCGGCGATGGGGATAAATGTAAAAAATAACTGATGTTAAATGTGGTATTGTACTTATCTTAAGTATTGTAGGATCTATACTGTAAATTATTTATTAAGGGTATTATAGATATATTATATGAAGATGGAGATCAGGGTATTTTTGATTTTTCAAAGATAAAAAGTTTAAGGGAAAAAAAATAGTCGTTTATTTTTTTAGATAGTATAGATAAGGATGTATAAATTTTATATTTAATGATATAGCTTATATTAAACATATAGCTTGCTTTTTATTGTTATCAAAAGTTTGAGTTTGTAAACTATTTTCAGTTGTTTACTAAGCAAGTTGAATACTTTTGTAATTTTTATTTTCAAATACTTTAAATATGTATGATTTTTATATTATTTTAGCCTTTTTGTTTATTTACAGTATCTAATTTTAGAATTTGGTATAGATATAAATAAATCACTATGTTTATTTTTATCTTATTATTGTTTATATTTTAAAATTTTAAAAAGTTACTAGAAGTGTGCTCATGGAATTCTGAAGAATTGAATGTGTTCTTAGTTGTAGCAATCAAGAACACGCAGTGCGGCGACAGACAGCTATGGCGATTGGTGGCGGTGTCGAGTAATAAATGTTGTTGATTTAAAGTTAATTGATTTAAAACGAGGTAATTTAGTTATTTTATGGGTTCGTGGATAGATGTTGTAAATAACTTTATTAAAGATATTTTTGGTAGATCATGTATCTTAAGTAATAGGTGTGTTGAATGATGAGAGACATTTAAGTTATATTAGACATGTAATTTGAGAAGACTGAGAGAGATGTGTTCCTTTATATAAAAGTAAAGATAACGTATATTAAACACATGTATTCTTGAATTGAATTTTAAATACCTACAGTTGGCATAAATAATGTTTGAATTGGATAAGTTAAGTTTTTTATTGGTTAATAAGTAGTTTTTTAGAATATATGTATGAAGTTAAAGATATAGAGGATTATTATTATTGTTGTTGTTGTTGTTGTTGTTGTTATTGTTGTTGTTGTTGTTGTTGTTGTTGTTGTTGTTGTTGTTGCTGCTGCTGCTGCTAATATTGTTATCATTATTAATGTTATAGTTTTTTAGTCCGTATGGAATGACGTATGGACATTCCAAAAAAAATATGATAACTATATATACATAAAAAATAATAAGTATTGACGAACCACTTGGTCTTAGATCAAATAGCCACCTGGGGCACTCTTTCGGGGTTATGGGAGGAGATCTTGGCTTGAAGACCAGGAATCGAATCTCAATTCTCCATGTTTTTGAGCATTTACCTCTTCGGACACGTGCGAGCTGTGTTGTCGCACCCTTGGTCTCGAGAGGTGCCCTTAGGTTTCACCCTTTAGCATACTATCCGTTTGGATGTCACTGCTAGAGTTCAAACCACTAACCAACTAACACGTCGTTCTAAAAAAAAGGTATCAACGGATTTGTTTAGCGTATAAAACACTATGTATTATTAAAGCCATCACATCAAAAAATTATGTAATATAATGACTTTTGAAAGAAATTTATTGTGTCATTGAAATAAGAGTTATTAATGGAAGAAAAATCTAACTGTGTTTTCTCGTGAATATATAATATATACATATATATGATTTTAATTTATTTGTTTATAATTTATAACATGGAAGAATAAGGAGTACCATTATTATAAAGATGTAGTTAACAAAGTTATTGAGTGGTATTCAATTAAACCATTTACGAAGTATTAAACCAAATATTATATTTACCAATTTTTTGGTCAATGATGATGCTATCAAGAAAATATAATGTTGGAGAATAAAAGGTAAAATTTAATTAATTGTTTTTATTTTTTCAATTTAGAATTAAGAGTTTTGTTATAATATATATTAGACATTTTTGTTTTGATTTGCAAAAGTGAGGAAAAATACAACTCATGGTGGTTGGGTTCATATCCAAATATAAATTAGATTGATTTGGGTTTGAATTAACTCAATGTTGTGTAGTCTTCAAAATGCCATTATTTTAATAAAACCCGTATGTATGGCTGCACTAAGTGCAAAAAATTCATTGTTTTCGAAAAATCACAGTAAATCAATCATAAATAGTTAGAATAGTTAGAAGACGTATAAGCTATCGTTGGAAAGGTGTGTGAGTCTAGTTTTTAACAAAGTTAGTTTCATTAATTAACTTTGAGCAGAAGTCAATCAAATCTTCAAAGTTCTACAGGGTGTCCAGAAAGTGCTAGAAGAAAAAAAATGAGTTTTGTTTAAAAATCATAATAAATCGTCCGTAAGCCCGTAGGAGATGTATAAGCTGGCATAAGAGTCCATATTTCTATGAATATGGTTTTATATCATGAACCCAAATTTAAGTTGGTCAAATGGGTAAAATACTACAGCTGGTCCACAATCATAAAATTATAACTTTAGAGTGTAGACTTATTAGAAGGCCAAATAATGAATGATAAAGATATTTATAGGTTACTACATGTATAATTTTAAGTATTCAAAATATGCAAAAAATATTATTGGTAAAAGTATATATGATTAAATAAGGTAAGTATGGTTTGGGTAAATGATCATATCAAGGCGTTGTAATAATTATATCGTGTGTTTAGTGGTTTAGATTTGCAAGACGCTTAGTATAGATCGTACAAAGTTTGTTAGCATGAGTTGTCATTACCAAAGGTGAGTACAATATATATATTGTATGTTTTTTACGATGAATGAAGGAATGCATTATGAACGAATAAATGAATGAATAAATGAATGAATGATGAGCGAACGATTGAATGAATGAAAGAATGCATGAATGAATGAAAGGATGAATGCATGCATGAATGAATGAAATGTTTGAAAGGGTTGGAAAAGCGTGTCCAAACATTTGTAACATATGATATGATGTTATTGTTATATATGTTGATTGTACTCACTAAGCGTTTCACTTACTCGTTAGTCTAGTATCTTTCTTTTAATAGGTGAATCTCGATGTATGCTACATATACAAGGATTTGAGATTATGGATTTGAGATTGAGAAGTGAAGTCATTAAAAAGGTAGAAACTTGTACCGTTATGTAGTTAGGGTACAAGTTATCTCTTGTACATATGCTTTTGATACGTCGTCTAAAATTTTATAATGCTTCATTTTGTAATAATTATTTAATGAGTTTGGTCATGACATCTCGAAAGTTATATATTGTCTCGAAAGTTATATATTGTCAATGCATCGTCACCAAAACAATCATCAAACTATTAAAATGATGTTGGTTTTTAATGATGATAAATAAAGAAATGAGAAATTCCAAATCAACAATAAAATGACAATTTAATCTCTCTCTCTCTATATATATATATACAAGCATAGTGTCCGCGCGTTGCGACGACTAGAAGGTGATGACAATATAAAAGGGAGGCGGTGGAGAAGGAGGGCAGCGACGGAGGGTGATAGAAGGTCGATGAGAATGTGTAATGATCATTAGAGAGAATGGTGAAAGGATGTATATAAGGGTTTTATGTTTAAGTAGTGGTATTTTAGGAAGAAAAAAAAGTGTTAAATTTTAAGAAATCCAATACTTTTTATAAGGGAGTATAGAAAAGGCTATCAAAACCACGTGAGGATTACATGGCGTACATCAGCATCTATATTTGTATATCTGTAAATTTAAAATGTAACATAAAAATCCACTAGCAAGGAATTGAACCCATGATCAATGACTTAAATGCTAAATGCTCTTGCCAATTAGACTAAAGCCGAATTGATGACTTTTTTCCTTATATAATTAATGTTAATTGTAAATTATTTAGTTTATTGATTCAAACATATGGTTCATAATATATATACATTTAACTATAAAGATATGTGATATCAATCGAAAGCAATCAAACATTTTTTTTCCGTCTGCATATACTTTTATAATATATATATATATATATATATATATATATATATATATTATTTTAGAAAGTTTTCAAAAAAGAATATCTAGCTTTTGAAAAAGTCAATTACTACATTAGACGACAAAAAATTTATTTTTAACAAAACTTTTAAGATCTTTGTGTTTTTTATTAACGTATATTTACATTGTTTTATGACAGGTAATTCAGATGAAAAGCCTTTTAAATATGTCATTTTGTAGAGTCAAACCCATGACTTAAGGTAAATCAGGAAAGAACCTAGCCAGTTAATCCAGCCTTCATTATTGTCAAAACTCTAACCATTTATAAAAGACGAACACAACAAATAAGAATGTATTATAGTTTTTCATGTAAACTACGTATTTAAATTGTTATAATAATTTTAATTTCATGAGATTTATAGAAAATAATAGTATTCTAATGTTTACTTTTAGATCATATTTTTTTAACGACAAATTATCTTAGTTTTAGTTCTGATTTATTACGAATGCCTATGATCAAAACACAAGACTTTCGAATATATCCCAAATAGTTACTAAGAGCTTACCAATAAGCAATCAACTTTATTGGCTTTTAAACCCTTTTTTCTTTATTTTGTTATTTGCATCAAATCATTTATATATTTTTGATAAATTTAAGTGACTACCACAAAAATGATTGATTTTATCATGTAAACTTAATATTTTTTAATTGTTTGTATTGTAGATTTGATAATAATAAATTCAACGCTTTTTTAATATATAATAAAGTAGTGTATAATATATATATATATATATATATATATCGATTTTCCATCGTCATCTATTATAAATGATTAGTTCATGTAACGCAGTATGTATAATCATGTTGGGTATATATAGATAATTATTAGATTTTAGACCCGTGTCTAATACACGTGGTTACGATGTAATTAATATTAGATGTTAATTTATTCTAGTTTTAAAATTTAATATATTATTATGAGTAATAAAAAAAATTTTATGTAACAACCATACTTTTTAAATATTATATATGTGCTAGTTAGGTTGCCTATGATCCCACAAGCCATAGTTATACTTGAAGCTAGTAGATAATGCCCCTAAATTAACAATCTAAAGCTATTATTAGTGTTAAGCTCAATTTAATAAAATGCCATCGAATAAATATTTTTAATCGATATATAATCAAATAATAAATAATAATATAAGTCTCACAAGTTGAGATAACAATCAAAATTTCTTATAAATGTCCAACAAATTGAATCATCAAGCTAACAAAATAATATTTGGTCATGAAAATACTACGAATATCAAAAAAATATTTATAACTCATAAAGTACATAAAAGTGTTTAAATAATAATAAGTATCTGTATATATGTCTAATATAAATACAAGATTTATAACCAATTAACCATATAACAACTTAAAACACCAAAAATATATGCATACATACATATATACACGACCCGCATGCATATAAACATATACTAGAATAAACAATTTACTAACATTACAAATAAACACATATTACTCTTACAAATGTATACATACAACATATATCTATATACAAATCCACCTACAACTCTTTAAAAAAAAAATAAAAATAGAAAACCCCTTCACTTCCCCCACTTTGGCCGTCCCCCATACACATTCCACACACACTCACATTTCAAATTTACTTCCACTAAAAATCCTTCTTGAAACTCTCATTTCCCACACACTCTTCACCTTTTTCACATACAAGCTTTTATTTCCTCTAGAAAACTCTCCTCCCTCCTTCTTTCTTCTCTTATTTCGGCCAGCCCAAGAACAAGGGTAAAACAAAGCCAAAATCCATCTAAACATATATAAATAATAAGGGTTAAGTTAGATAAATCAAGGGTTATTGTAAGCAAGGTTTAAGGTTTGTATTAAGGTTTGAATAAGGGTTGTTTGGAGCCAAAGGAGCCACGAAAATCTGCATCATTTTCATCTTCAAAAAGTGTTCATCAAGGTATATATCTTCATCCTTTTTACTAGATTTAATTTATTTATGAATATATTCAAAGCTTTTATCAAAAGATTATATTTTCTTTATGTTTTCTTTCAAATTTACCCTTGGTGAGGGCAAAGTTGATAGGATCATTCTTCCCATGCTCATACATGTTGAATCTATGTAGAAAAATCCAAGGATTCAACTAGTTTAAGACCCAAAGGTGTTGTTATAGATTATATAGCTTTTAAAATAGTTTTTCCTTTGAAAGATGGTCATGTTTTTATATATCTTGAAGGTTTGTTTTCTGAAAATTTTTATAAAAATATGTACTTTGTTGTTGAAATGTTGGATCTATAAAAGTTTACATCAAAAGTGTTGAGATATGTTGATAGTTGTAAGATAATCTTTTTGCATGAAATGATGGACATGTTTTATATAATTTTTATGTTCATATTTCTGGAAATTTTCTGGAATTCTTCATAAAAGTGTGTTTTTATGTTGATGGATTATAAGATGGATAAAGATTTATTGTTAAAAAGTTGAGATAATTGCATGCATGTTAGATTTAAGAAGATTGGATATTTTGTTGGATTATGAGATGAAGCTAGACTTGTTCTAAATGAAAAATAGGTTAAAAGTCATGTTAATATTCTGAAAAAATTGTTGAGATGTCAAAAATAGAATTAAAAGGCATTAAACAATTATCAAAAAGATCTTGAATTTAAAAAAATATCTAGTTATTCACTTCTTTCGAGTGGAGATCTTCAAGCCTATCTCATAGTAAAACATCTTGAATTGTTTGGATCACTTCACACAAAACACATATGAGCAAATAGAATTAAAAGGCAGTAAACAATTATCAAAAACATAAACTAATTGCTGTTAAAAAACAAAAAACAAAGATAAACTAATTCCATCAATCTACAAGCATATTAATACCTTTAATTTACGGCATAACCTATATATTATTTTTCAATTTTATTTTCACGATCCTTATAAAAGATGAATGATTTTAAAATTAATTAGGAGATCTAAAAATTGGTCAACACTCTCAAAACCCTAAAGCTTAAGTAAATAGAAATTATAGTCTTGTAAGTGGTGATAGCCAATGGAGATGGATGTTGTGAGTTGTGGCAGTACGATGGTGGTTTCATGTTGCTTACTATGGATCGACATGATATGTTGTGTTTTGCCTGCCTTTTTTTAGGAAGCTTTTAATTTTTTTGCTTATCTTAAAGAGAAAAAAGTCATTTTAAGTGTTTGTGTGGGCTTTTGAGCTTATGCCTTTAGCTTTTATAAGCCACTTTTTGATAAGCTAGAAATCAAAGCTTTTTAGCTTTTTTTCCTATTTTCCTTTCTTTTTCCTTTCAAAAGCTAAAAGCTAATCCAAACACTACATAAAAGCTTATAAACTTAAAGCAAAAAAAGCCAAAAGCCACTTATATTAAATATAAGCTAGGCCAAACACCCCCTGAATGTGTTTGAGAGATGTAAAAGCAAAAAGCTAAAAGCCGATGGCTTACTTCAAAAAAATAAGAGGGGATTTTAATTTTTTTCAAGCCCGCGCAATGCTAAGATTAAAATATATTTCGTATCAAAGTTCAAAGACGTGTTGTTTCATAATCGATCTCTATTAGATTACTATGGAGATGTGTTTTTTGTAAACATGTTTCTATTTAGATGGGTTTAGAGACGTTTTATATATAAAAACCGGCTTTAATGAAAAGAGATCGGTTAATGCTTTAAAACTGGTCACCATTTGTAGCTATAGAGACGTGTTTTTTTTACTTTAACCCCTTTGTATACATAGAAACCATTTTTCATTAAAAACTGGTCTCCTTATCATTTCTAAAACTAGTTTTATCAAAAATTTTCAAAACTGGTCTTTATTGAAGGTGTCTATTTAGATTTTTGTAGTAGTGCATAATTTTAGGTCTCGGGTGACCAAATAGTTAAGAAGAATCTAACAAGTATATAAAAGTAACTTAAATTGAGTTAGGATGATATATGCTTTTGTGGGAGGTTAATTAGACTTGAATTACACTAATACATAAAAATAGTACTGAAAATATAAAATTTTATATGCTACAACCACATTTGGCCTCTGTGTAGTTTTGTCATTGAGTTCTATATGATTGTTTTTGTTGTATATAATATAACTTACAAAAAATCAGTGAGAAATAAAATAAATCGGACAACGCCCGGGTATAACCTAGTATACAAATATTGATGTAATGAGATGATATGGGCTATTACAATAGCATTTTTTAATTCAATCCGTGAGTGTCAGTTCAAGTTTGATTCCCATGTATCTTTCAGTAATGATTTGAAATTAAAAACGGTTTGAACGTAAGGAGAACTCCAATTCCCTCAATTACATTCAAGAAGAAAAAGATCATTTGGTCACCTGCAATAAAATTAAAGATATACATTTAGAATTATCTTAAAAGCTAGATAACATATTTTTCCATATAAACTTTCAAGAGACTTAATTATTATGTGGATTCACATCCAAATTAGAATGAGGCAAACTTATTAGTCTGCATCACAACCTATTTAACGCATAGCTCATGTTTAAGTCTAATATGGGATTGTCTATGTTTACGAACTTCTTTGGATACAAAATATGTTTTCTAGTATATATATGTTTTGGGAAAGTATATAATAGGTTAGGGATGAGCAAATAAACCGTTGACCCGCACCCGACCCGAAACCGACCCGGAACCGGCCCGAACCGATCCGCCCGAAGCCCCAACGGGCCGGGTCACGGGTCACGCTTTTGTTGCATTCGTGGGTCACGGGTCACGCGGGTCGGGCCGGGTGAAGGCAAAAACCGAAAAAAGTAAAGGAAACCCGTGAACCGCCCGCGACCCGCCCGAACTCGACCCGAACCGAACCGACCCGTACCTTCACGGGCCGGGTCACGGTTCCAATTTTCATGCATTCGCGGGTCGCGGGTCGGACCGGTTTTTCGCGGGTCGGACTGGGTCGGGTCATTTGCACATCCCTATTATATAATCTTCTCAAAACGCATCCAAAACATCTTATATGAACTTATGCAGTATTTATCGGATGGACTGAGGGGGTTTATATACGACTAAGGGTGTTGGCAATCGCTACACTCACTACTTACTCATCTCTCACTTCCAACCAATTACGTTGTGTCACCTCAAATGCACCACTCACTCACCACTCACTTAATTTTTGTTGACATTGCCACCACTCACCCACCACTCAGTACATATATTTAAAATACATTAAAACAATTTCATTTGGGTGGAAGAAAAAAAAAAGAAAATTAAATTTGCTGATAAAAAAAGCCTTTATGGCCTTGATTTTCGTTCCACTCACTTATGATGTGGTCGGACCACTCAAATTCATCTTAGGTGATGGCGGCAGTGTGCGAGTGGGTCGTCCCACCACTCACTACCGGGAACACCCATCGTTGCTAACACCCTAATGCCACTGGAAAAAATAAATTTCTAGGATAATCTCTTATATAAATAAAGTAAAATTGTGATGACATCTATATTTTTAAGAAAATCTTATTTGTCATCATTAAACTTTTTCTTATTAATCATTTATTTTTTATCTAATTAATTTATGACATCATCTTTTGAATTTTAATTATTAGTATTTTCATTTGAAAGTTTTTAAAACTATCAAGCCTAAAGTGAACTACGTATAATGTATAATAACAATTTTTTTATGATGTAGTAAATGTTCAATCTTCATTTTTCATTATAGCAACATTGATAACTTGCCACTGAAAAATATAGACATTTTTACATTTCGGTTTTTTTATGCTTCATTACGATGATAGGCATGTATTTACGAAACTTGTTTAAAATACCCGGGTTAGTATAGTTCTTAACTCGAAAAAAAAAGATATTTCACAAAAAAAAAAACATGCATTCTCAACAATTTTATCATGCCGGGAGAGGAATGTATGGTCCATAATATAGTTATCGCATTCTATTTTCTTACCAGATTTTTAAATAACAATTCATATAGCTGAATAACTTTTCCTTAAATGTTTTTTTTTTTTATCACCAATCTTAATATTGTGAATGACCTTTCCTTAAATGTTTTTTCTATCACCAATCATAGTATTATAGACAAGTGTTGATCCTTAAAATATAGGAGTTGATATTTGTATCACAAATTTACCACGTATGTATGTTTTATATTGAATTATAGAGTATGTTATAAAATTTGTACACCACGTATGTATGTTTTATATTGAATTATAGAGTATGTTATAAAATTTGTACAGTGTGATGAATAAATCAAAATTTGTGATACCAATATATCACCTCCCCTTAAATTTGTTTCTCTCCCAATGTTAGTCCAAGTAATCATTGAAATTTGAAAAGAGAAAGAAATTTGTATTCACGAGTGGTGAAAAGATAAGCAGACATAAACAGACTAAAAGTGCCAACCTGGAAGAAATGCTGCATTCTGTCTCTTTTGGGACCACGACAAACTACAAAGGAAAGAATTAAATGAATTGAGATTATTGTGAATTTGTGATAAATCTGTTTGTCTTTTTCGTTTAATATGACACACAAATTGGAGAAGGTTATAAAGAAATGAGTACGCACATTGCTCCTCCGCATGCGGGACCAATTGCTTGGCAAATCGACTGCAGAGTCATGGCTATTCCATTAGCTATACCTCTTTGGTGTTGTTCCTGTTAGCGATGATGTGTGTATATAAATATGGTAAAAAACATAACAATCAGATGTAAATATTGTTAAATTAAAAATGTATGAAATCACTAATATAATTACCACGGCTTTATTTTGCAAGATAAAAGTCCCGGTTATGATGGAAATCTGATAAAAATAAATAAACAAACTAAATTATGGGATATAGAATAAATAATTAACTACACCACATGATTTAGTAGGTGGTCAATATTTCTACATATTTTTTGCAAAAATAAATAATCCCCTCCAATGAACCTTTCGTTAACACAATGGTTTGTTTTTGTGACTCAAACCTATGACATAACAAAGGTTTTTGCAAGTAAAAAGGTAACACGATTTCTGCTAATAGTTATCAGCAGAAAGAGAGTTTTTGACTAACAAGTATGCGGCATAACTGGGTATCTCAAGAACAATTATGAGCTTAAACATCTATTATCACCTTTAAGATTGTACCTATAGATAACTATGGGGTAAATGGGTGGGATCCATTTGGTTTCAAATACCGTCTTGATACCCAAAGCGTACACCGTAGAAAAAATCATGTCCGGTATTACTAGATCACAAGATTCATAGATCACAAGATACAGTTTCTCTACTTGCCTTTGGCAAGTTTCAAACTGTGACCTGCAGCTTTAATTTGTAGACCCATATGATGATCACATACTGACGGTATTACTAGAGTTTATCTCATTGGTCTTAAATATTGAAAAGCTATATGCATCTCAAAAATTTGTGTAATTTAAAAGTACATATAGAATAGTTTGTACTTTTAAAAAATAAAAAATAAAAAATCATGATATAACCATATTTTGAGGTAGCTTTAAGAGGGTATTTGGAATAACAATTTAAAGTGATTATTAATTTGATTATTAAGTTTGTAAGCGCAAATAATCTAAAAAAATGTTTGTATGAAAAAGTGATTATTTGTTATTAAAACGCAGTTTTAAATAAGCACATACATGCTTTGAATAGGTTTGAAAAAAAAAGAATCTATATTGAAAACGCATAATATAACTAGTTTAACTTTTTTTTTTTAAAATGAAGATAATTACATTACCGATAAAACGTTCTTCACAACGGATGCACCGTTTATTGTGACAGCGAGCATGAAGCCGGATAACAACGCTATGTAGGGATAGCATGTGAGTATAGTTATGGATATAATCTACAAAAGACATAATAATTAGCACCAAGAAGGAAAAACTTTTACTATAATGTAAGGGTTGTACTAATAATAGTTTAATTTTATGGATTATCATATTTGCGTAAGTATATGTATTTTTTATCATAAAATTTAAGAGCTAACCTTTTTATCTCAAATTATAATTCTTAATTCAAATAATTAAAGTCTCTAAGGCTGTCAGAAAAATCTATAATATAAACATATTAAACATATTTTACTCAAAAGGTATTATACAAATAATAAATGCAGGATAAAAATAGAATAATTTTGCCTTCAAACACCTCTTTTTGGATACGTGTTCTAGATTGTGGAAACGACCATGTTGAATCCAACTTTTGATTCATTTTCCAAGCAACTCACACAATAAACTTAAAATAACATAATTTTGGAATGGATGCTATTCAAGGGATTCGAATCCAAGTCTATCCTACATAAGAAGTTTAAATGAACGTTTGGTTGATGTAGGAATGATCATATGACCCGAAAACATGCAACCCGGTCCAGAACCGCTTCAATCCGATCTGAACTGATTCGCCTGATAAAGTGACAGATCGGGTCACAAGTTTGATTTTACTGTCAGGTTTCGGGTCGAGTTAAGTTTTGACAAGTAAAAAACAAAAGTCCCATAAACCCGACAATCAAACTGAACCCATCCAAACGGGACCCGAACCGACACACCCATATGGTAACAGGCCGGATCAGGGGTTCGATTTTGTTACTTTGCTGGATAAGGGATTTTCATGGGCTGCGTCAGGTTTTGGCTCGTGCACGTACCTAGGTGATGGGTATGGAAATAATATTTAGAAAAAAAGCCAATAAGTTTTTGATTCAGTGATCAAATGTTTGATAAGACTCCCATCTCACACAAAAAAATCGTACACGATAAGAGAATCTGAAACCTAATATTTTAGAAATTTGGATGACCGGTTATTTTGGATCCGTCTGTTGTTCCCCAATTCAAAGGGATCCCAAAAAGTGTCCACATATCAAGGATAAAATTTCATAGGCATGTCACTCTTATGTTTTATATTTCAAGTTCAAATATTGGTATTTGTAACTTAGTCAAAAGCAACTCAAACATTTCATTTTAGATCACAAAAGTAACTCTTTAGCCATAATCAATTCTACAACTAAAATGTCGTTTTTAACATTATGATAGTAAACACTTACAGACACTATGTTATAAAAAACAATATCAACGACAAAATTGGTACGTTTAAATAAAGTATACAATTATAACGTCATGTATCGCGAAGCCGTGCTTCGTACAGGGCAGCACTCTAGTAATAGATAAAAGTTTATCAAATAAAGTCTTTATTACTTTTTCTTTTATTTTTCTCCCAAGATACCTAATTTCATAAAAAAAAAACTTACTCCTGAAATACGAGCAACCATGATGGGTCCACATAACCTCTCCGCAATCGGATATAATGTGGTCTGGAAGAGGAGAAGTCCCATTCCTACAATATCAATTTAACTCAGTATAAACATGTTATCATGGTGTTATTATGTAACGAGAGTATATAGTTTTTTGGTGTTGCCAATGGCCAACGATACGACATCGTACCGGTGAGATTTATAAAACTTGGTATTTACCTGAGATGGACAAAATTGTTCCAATATTATCGGTAGAGTAGCTAAGGCCACCTAAACTCTTAGGACTCACTGCCCACAATGAGAAAACCTGTGCATCATAAAAACCAACACCATGCTATACGTTAGAATTGGTAAACTTATAGGCTATTTCACTATTCGATTCATCAAATCAAAAAAAAAATTATGGAAAAGAGTTTTGTATATATAAGTGAAGTTAACATGAAAAATCCCAAAATTCTTTTCTATCACATTTTGTTAAAAATTCTTTAACTAAACAGGCCCTTATGTAAATGTAGAATCACACACCTAAAATCATGAAACATGTATGTATAAAGAAATGTGGTTGATCATGCAAGACACGAAATTTTAGCTAATTAGCAATCAGATTTCAAACCTACCTCGGTGTAAGTGATGTCGTGAAGAGAAAAAACACAATAGATAATGATAGAAGACATTAATGGCCAGTTCCTAAGGAGACTTATTTCGGATGAATATTTTCCTTCTCCTTTCTTTTCCTTCATATCGGTAAAAGATGAAGCAGACTCCAACTCGTTTTTCTTATGAAAATGCAAAGTTTCCTGCAATTTTGACAATTTCAATTGAAGAAAAATTACACAATAAAATGATGCACACCATAGTATCAAGGGCGGTACTAGAGGGGGGCAAGGGGGTCCAATGCCCCCTTTCAAATTTTGAATTTTGTCATGTATTTTTAAATTTTTTTATAAATTTTTAAAAAATTTCTATAAGCTTTTAACATTTTGCCCCCTTTTAGATTTATTTTTCATAAGTTTTTTAAGTTTGCCTCCTTTGCAACTTTTTTCTAGTAGCGCCTCTGCATAGTATCTAGATACTGAAATGAATAATGGTCTTTTAACTAAGTATCTAGATAGGAATTTCTCAAGGGACAACATGGAATTATAGATAAAATAAGAAAAATGATCAATATAACTAATTTAGTAAATGGTAAGTGTTATGCCTAAAAATTGGTTCTTGACCAGTGACATAATCAATTCTAAGGCTTCTCTAAACGCTACATTTTTCTCAAAATTTTCTTAACTGGCTTCGCATGTAACAGAAAATGGTGGGCAAAGACATTTTGAAGAATTTTTCTCAATAAAATGTTTTTTTTTTTATTATTTTTTTTTTATCTTGAGAAAAAAAGGAGAAAACGAATGGGGTGGGCCACGATACATTTCAAGCTCTGATTAAGAAAACAAGTCCGAACTAATTTTCTTGCTTTGCTTTGTTTTGTTTTGCTCAGAGTAATGCAACATCTAATTAATTACTTATAATTAAGTGATTTAGGAATGAAAAGGATGAGGTATAGTAATTATAAGGCTTAAAAAAAGAAGATCAAGAAAGGAATGACGGTTTGCAGCAGGTTATTGTTTTTATTTATTAATTCTTATATAACTCTTTTGAAGTTTTTTGTTTAATTTGGGTGTGGGAAGATGGAACGGCTTGATTAAACTGCGAAAATGTGCATACCACATTGACGATTTGTGCAATTAACTCTAAATAAAAATTAGTTATTTGTTAGGAAACTTTACCGGAATCCATAATGCACCGATGGTCACAAAAAATGCGAAAGCAGAGATGCAAAGGCAAGGCAATAGGTATGGAAATCTGCAGCAGAAGTAAAAATTTTAATTTGTTGGCGCTCATCGTATTTGACTTGCACAACAATATCAGAAATAATACCTGAAAAAATACATTCACTATTTAACATAAAAAAGTTAATGAAGGGTTAGCATTACCTCCCAAATAAAGAATCCGGAGAAACTAGACTTGGAAATCTCTCTGCAGGCTTCATTTATAAAAATAACAGTGAAAAAAGATTATTATAGCACAAAATAGGTAGATAGGAACTAAAAAACATAATGTTCATCAGAGTGTCAGCATAAAATTTCTACCACCAGTCAGTATCAAATACTTAAAAATAAAATTGGAACAATTTTGATTATGCCCAATTAGATGAACTCAAGTACCAGGGGCCTCCTCTCTAACTTGGGACTTATTGACGTACGTCCTGGCCAATGGCTTCTTCGAGTGCTTTTGCTGTGATTCATGAGACAGATTGCATTCTTCCTTGGTACAACTTGGTGTCGTCCAAGGTAATATTCACATGTAATGGGTCAATCTTGATGTCAATATTCACCCATGATCTGTTAAGGACTTGTTCAACTCCGACTTTCTTACCTTCCTTCCCAAAGATGTAATGACTTTTTTCACATGATTATTCGTTCTAGCCTTTTTACAATTTAGAAGAATTGGAATTAAATGCAGTTACTTTTTTCACATGATTATCCTCTCTTGGATCACTTCTAAGATAAATTATGTGATATAAAAGTGTCGGTCGTGATTATTACTAACATTTAGTTTGCCCCTTAAGTAGTTAGAAGTGATTTATGTATAGAAAAACAAGATACAAGTGAAGAACTGAAGATATATACCTGTGCTAGGTAACCTCCCAAAGCTGGCCCAATAACCATCCCTATCCCCCATGCTGTACTAACCTGAAATAAAGCACTATTCATAAGCTTCTAAGTTCAAAATAAACGAACTGGATTGCCTTAGTGTAGATATCAATCTAGCCCCAATGAAATACTTACAATAGAAATTAAAGAAACGAAAAGGGCCAATGACTTACAGCTGACAATCCTAAAGCTTGATGTTCCTTGCGGAAAATTTCACATGCATATGCCTGTTTATAGTAACAAGCTTATCACATTAGCGGACAATAAAGATACTCTATATAAATATAACTTGATCAGAATGGACAAGATTTGAAAACTGCATAAGAGAAAGACTTGCATCATCTTCTGTACATGAATGTACTATAAAATGCAAGACAAGACATACCTTTATTGTTCCAAGTAGCCCATTGAACAAGCCAAGTAGAAATCTTGTAATGATAGCCATCGAATAGTTGACGCTAAAACCAAAGAGAGTGTTGAAAATGACCCTAAAGAAGATATAAACGAGTTAATTACAAGTTTTTTTAAAAAAAAAGGATCATGTATATATAAAGTGTTACTCAACAGTACAAGGAATGTGTTACTCAAAAAACGTACATCGTTAAGGTGCCCAAAAGAATAACTGGTTTTCGACCATATCGATCAGCTACAACTCCCCAAAAGACAGATGAGAGTGCTCTTCCAATCATATATGCAGACCCTTCAAAGGATTCAGTTTATGACATATACGGTTATATACACTTTGGGTAGAGAATTCAAACGGGTCAATGGGAATGCATTTTGACTAGAGAATTTTGACCCAACTATCTTTGACTAGTTAGCTAATGAAAAAGAAAACAGGTCATTGATTTGGAATGAAATTGCATAAGTTAAAGTTAATCTTTACTTGAACTAAGATACTTCTTGTTATTATATAGCTGACACAATGAATATTTATAAAGATTTTAATTATTTTCGATGAATTGAGTTAAAGTTGTTAATTAAACCACGAGAAAACAAAAGAAGATGTTCTGACCAAATATCTTTCCGTTGATCAACATGTTAAGCTTGTTAAAAAGGTTGACTCAGTTGACTTGTTTAAACAATAAAAACCGAAGGAGGTATTAAATTTAATTTAAATATCTAATAACTAGCTTAACAAGGTTGTAGGTATAAGTAACTAAGTAAGTAACTGCTCAGTGTTGCCTTCTGTGGGTTTTGAGCCCCAATACCTCGACGGTGTATGGGGAGATTAAGATGTAGGCAGACCTTATCTCTACCTAAGTAAGAGAGGCTGCTTCCAGTTTCTACCTAAATGGTAGAAAAGGCCCTCCAACCTTTGCATGGGATGAGAATCAAACCCATGACCTCTGTCTCCAGAGGCAAGGGTGTTTACTACTGATCCAACCATGCTGCTTGTTGTAGGTATGATAGTGTGATTGAAAGTATCACCAGATCGAATATACTATTTATCATTCATAGAAATATAGAAATTATAGATTTATAAAACAACTAACCGGTCGGATGTAATTCTAAGTTAAAACTAAACTGTCCATTATGGACCTTGTAATGAACTGAAAGACGATGGCCAAAAATTGCTTACCCACAAAGCCGGCATAGTAACTAATGTCCTCTTCTTTGTCCGCAATGTTAAAATCCCTTATCTACGATATTCAAGTTAAGACTTTAGACTAAAATAAATATAAAAAAAAAATCTGGAAGAGAAGTCAACAAACTTACCATGAAATATAAAAACGGAAAGAGAGAAGATACTGGCAGTGCTGTAAAAGCAAATCGAGAATGAGATAATGAGACAATGTTGGATACCGTATCATTTTTAAACTTTTAAACAAAATTCTGATATACTGTATATGCTTACAAATTACTGCTTGATTTTGAAATTAAAAATAAAATAAAATTCTAAATTGTTCTCAATGAAGCTCCAATGCATTGTTATCTAAAATAATTATTAGAGCACCAGCAGTGGGTTTCCCACCAAAATCAACTAATCAAATTCTTACAACTCAATTTAACCATTCACACAGTAATTAGTCAGTCGTAATCAATCATGTTTTAAATAAATCTAAAAGTAAGTCGATCAATCTTGTGAGTCAAAGATGGACTTATGAGTACTCCTATAATCATTCTAATTGAGACAATCTATGTTAATTACTTCAAGCAACAGAGTAATTTGCATTTTAGAAACAACTATATATGAAATATAAATATGATTATTGAAAAACAATTTATGGATAAATGAATTTAAAAGTTAGACTTGAGAGAATAATTAATAAATATTTATTTAAATTTTAAAACTACATCAAATTCATTTTTATCTCAATAGTTTTTCACTCATAATAACAAAACATCTTTATTCTGAGGTAATAAATCAAAAACCCAACATTTCTCTTAATTTATATCCTATGAAGTTTTAGACAAAAACTAGTTTTTACTTTTCATGATTAATAATGGTTTTCAAAGTATATACAACAGGTCATTCTAAAGTTTTGTATATTAACGTTAACAAAAAAAGTATAGCTTCTTAAATAAACGTATATTTAAAAAATGTGGAGTTTCCAAAATTCATAATTTTAGATGTGTATTTTCATATTTAATTTATTATACCATTTTTATCAATACTAATTATTAATTTGTGGATATGTGATAATTAAAAATGTGTAAAAGTTTGACTAATTTAATAATAGTGAAATGAATTTTCGAAACACCCGTAAGAAGGCTCTGTTACGACTTTGATTTGTGAATCGATTCGGAAATATGCCAATCAAAATTCATGGCCTTAATTTCCCCCTAATGTCCAAGAATGTGCATGGCAACAAACACGTGTGGAATTTCAAAAACAAAACACGTACGTACACTATAAAAAAAATCTCATTTATTCACACTTAGTTATAAGAAATGTGAAACAGTTTATGAATTTAATCACATATAAAAGTGTGTAGAAAAAAATTCACATTTAAAAGTGTGAATAAATTTTAAAAGTTATAATTTTTTCACACTTATAAATGTGTAAACAAAATGTTAACACTTAAAAGTGTGAACAATTGTCAAATATTTTTACACTTAAAAGTGTGAAAGTTAATTTGTAACACATGATTTCTTCACACTCCCCCTATGTGAAGAACATAAGTGTTACAAATTAACTTTAACACTTAAGAGTGTGAACAATTGACATATTTTTACACACTTGAAAGTGTGAACTTTTCTTTTCCACATGTATAAGTGTGTAAATATTGTGATTTTTTAAATTTCTTCACACTTTTAAATATAAATTATTTCTATACACTTATAAATGTGATTAAATTAACAAAAATTTTCACACATTTTAAAAATATTAAAAAGTAAGTGTGAGAAAATGACATATTTGTTGTAGTGGTATGGTCTTCCCGAGTAAAACACGTGCCGGTTTTCTCCTAAATTAAAACACGTATGAAATTTGTTCTTAAAAACGCTGTCCTTGTGTCCTAGGTATATGACAATTTTAAATTTAAACGCGTATGGAACTTAATTCTAACTAGCTAGTAAAACTCGTCTGGATTAACTTTACCAAAACTCATAATTATTTTATAACTCGTAATAATTATTTTATAACCTGTCGTAATTATTTTATCACTCTTAATTATTTTCATCTATGTAAAACTCGCAAAGGCTTATCTTTTGGGCAAAACTCGTAGACTTTATTTTAGGCAAACCCGGTAAACGTAACACTTAGAAAATAAATTAGTCAGTCAAGCTTGAAAACTTCTAGTCAAATAAGTTATTAACCATGACGTTTTCTAAAGTTTATACTCGTAAAACATAAATGGTTCGACATAAAATCATATTTATACTATACTAAAAACATATGTGATTGTATAATTGTTTTATGCGTAGAATGTACAAGTTCTTATAGCACATAATAATTTTTATCAATATTCATTTTAACACCTTAAAGTTTCCATCTTTTAATTTTTGCTCCACATCAAAGTTTCGTTTTCATTTTCTTGAGATTAAATTTTTGGATTCTCATGTTTTTCATCGAATAACTTTCAAATGGTTACGGTTTTACTCTTAGAATTTGATTTTGATTATTTCCATCCGTCTTTTTATATATGTAATGTTTTTAATATATAATAACTTCCATTATCGTTACGTTTTACGTTTATGTAATATTTAAAACATTAATATAATTGTTGTTTATTGTATTTTACAAAAAGTTTGTACAAATTTATAAGTTCTTTATGCATGAATATATAAGTTCTTATAACACATAATAATTTCTTTTATCAGTTCTAATTTTAACCTCCTAAAGTTTTTATTTTTTTATCTTTTACCTTACATTAAAGTTTTCATTTTTATTTTCTTGACGCTAGACTTCTGAATTTTCATCAAACAACTTTTTACAATTACGGTTTTACTTTTAACATTTCGTTTTTGATATTTTCATCTCTCTTTATATATAAATAACGTTTTAAATATGTAACAACTTTTCATGATCGTTACGTTTTATATTCATATAACATTTAAAACAATAATATAGTTATTGTTTATGTTTTTATACATTTTATTATTATTTTATATTTTTTTTATTGTTATTGTTATATGTTTAGTTGTTATTTTGAAATTTTAGGTTCGAATATTTGACATTAATCTCGGTGCAAAACTTTATCATATAAAAAGTGTATTCCGCGGCAATGGCACGGGTGAAATAACTAGTTATATTTTAAGGTATAAATATATATGTGAATTCATTTTAGATGGTAAGGACATGCAAACATATATGCATGCATTTCATTTACCGTGCGTAAACTAGGAGAAACCCGGCACGTGCCTCATTTTATTATTTTTCTTGCGGTTAAATTATACTTACACTACATAAACTATTTAAATTATCCACACTTTCGGTTAATATGAATAAATTATAATAATTTGTCAAGTTTTTATTTTTGTAATACTACATTAAACTAAAACTAAGTTTGCACTATTAAGTGTACGTATAGAATAGGTATTATAAAATACAAAAGTTCTATTTAGTAATTAAATATGGATCCTTTTGATTCATAATAACCGATCGATATGATATATTCTTCTCTAAAACTTAATAAATTTCGGTTAGACTATACAAAAGCGGGTTCTATTTAGGGGTTCATTAGAATTTATGAAAGTGACTTTAATATAATCCCGTATACAAAGAAAGCAGATTCTATTTGAGGGGTCCTATTTAATTAAATAGCCTTAATATATGACCCGGTTTATAAAAAAAGCGGGTTATATTTAAAGGATGTAGTAGTGTTCCAAAACCCTTATAGGCCACCCTCATGATGTTACTTAATTAACAAGTTTCTAACATATATGAAACCTCTTGATAATTGGTAGATTTGTGCAAATTATTCATTTTTCTGGAAAATAAAAAAGAAAAGAGTGGTAAATAAAAAGACTTACCAGAACATAAGACCACGATCCATATAATAATGATCTCCTTAACAGGTAAGCCCGTTCGCGATTGTTTATCACGATCCAGATTACAACCTGGGCAGTTCTCGTAGTATGCTTGTTCTAAAAGCTCTTCTCTTAGTTCGCTGTTAGGAATCATTGTTGTAACCAAACTAGACGCTAGAATCGAACTTTTATTGTAGACAAAGATCAATCTCTTGACTTAAGCAAACAACAAAATCCGAATTTAAACAAAGGATCTAGTTTACTTCTCTTTTGAGTGTTAAGATTTCGAAAGATGATTAGACAATTCATCTATATATACCTGATGGTTCTTCAAGAGTTGGTGATGGAAATGCATGGGTAGGTGTAGAATTAGTTCTATAAGTTCATACAAGGTTTAAAAAAATGCAATGCATGAAGCACACATATATGGACATTCACAGAACACATTGACTATATGGATTCATATTGAGCTAGTACCAAGAGGAAATCTAATTTTAAATAATGCATGCAATGCATGCATTATCTAAGTGCATCACCGGCCACTTCAAATAAATTACTCCGCGGAAACCAAAAAGTGGCACTAAATTAAAAGTTAGAAAATGAAAATAATAAGTTGGGAATTAAAATTCATTGGTTACTGTGTAATATGTAAAAAGTTTCAAGTAGATTATAAAAGGAAATTAAGTCAAAGAGCATAATAAACTCTAAATTATAATTGAACTATATTATTTTCCCACATAATACGCGAGTTAAATATATTAAGTATTCATATAACATAATTAGTAGTTACAAATAAAACATATTGAAATATGATGATAATTTTTTACAAAATAAATTACTTATTGAGTAGTCCTTGTGTAATTGATTATATTTGTTGATAACAAATAGTGTAAAAGAATGTTTGACTCTTTAGTTGTAAGCTGAATTAGTTTATGCTCACTTAAGTTAGATTCAGCTTGGATATCTAAGGTCACCCAGATTCACATGTATCAATGTAATAAGCTTAACAAATGTTTCTTCAAGCTGCATTAATGTAGATTATAGCATTTGATCTAAGTCGAAGATGAACAACAAAGATAGAAGAAAAAGTTTGGTGTAAAAGTCAGCTTGGGCTACAATTAGCTAGGATGGCTACGATCGTACAAATGTTCTAAGCTGCCTTATAAAAAGGTACATGGTACATAACAAATCCTTAAGCATTGATAGTTGTCTTTTATGTGAGTTATTCTAATACACATAATCAATATATTAAGTTTTTATGATAATATAATAAGTAGTTATGTATAAATCATATTGAAATATGATGATATCATTTAAAAAAGTTATTAAGTTAACTGTTATTTCCTTATTTATACAATATTAAATTAATAATTTTAAACTACAATAATTATTTAGTAATAATTATTTAGTTAACAAAGAAACATTAATTTCAATGGCAAAAGTTGCTAAATATTAAACTCATATGTCTGAATGTAGTGGTTCATAATACAACTTAACACATAACTAACAAAATATATAAGGGGATGACAATATAAGGTTGTTAGGTAGTTAAGCTTAGATGTGAAATATTCACATATTGTTTTTTTAATCTATAAAAATCAGGGGCCATGTGTTTTAATTAAGATTCAACAAATATTAAAAAATTAGTATGTGACGGGTTACACACTTAAGCTTAGATGCCGAACAGCCTTATATTCACTTTTCCCAATATATAATCATAATATACATGTTGGATAATGTTACCATTAATTTTTATAGAGACTTGATAAATGTACCTTTTGAAAAGACGTGTTTCGAAATACACTCTAGCAAACCATATAATGGTGATTTCAATAATGACAAACTATGTTGTCTTAAACTGAATTTGCGGCTACTGGACAGTGGCTCTCCAAAAATCAAACTCACTGATTAAAAAGACGTGTTTCAAATTACACTTTAGCAACCATTAAATGGTGATTTCACTAAGGATAGATTACAGTATTTTAAACCGGGTTTGCGCTATTGGAGAATGGCATCTCCAAAGGATAACCCCTGTTGAGTCTTGGATTCGCTGATAAGACTTGCTCGCTGACGTGTGTCGACAGCGAGTGTTCAACGAGTTCAGTGACTCTCTTCAGCGGGTTGTATGCTGCTCAAATTGTTGGTCAAGGCGGGAAGATTTCAAACCAGATAAAGACAAGAGTCACATGGTGGTTCTTCCAACTGTAAAATACCTTATATGGCAAAGGTACAAGTTGGGACCAAAACAAAGGTTTTCTCTCTCATACCCGTTTTGGCAAAGAAGACAAGGGCTCTTGCATGGAAGTACAAGGAGCCAATGGGATGTCGACAACCACCATCTATCACCATCAAAGGAAGGCTGTGTTTCCCTAATTCCTCTATAAAAGGCAACACAGCCGCATTGTATCAAGTGTGTTTGTCACCTCAAAAGTGTGTGTCACTTGTAATTGTATAAGTTTTTAGTGTGTCTAGACTTAGCAAATACTTTGTTCATTTGTATTCTTGTAAGTCAAGTTTGTAATATCGACCATGTATTCATCGTTTAATCAATGATACATATGATTATACATGCATAGATTTATTACATTTGAACTTGTCATTGTTCTTGTTCATTATCTTCTTATTTACTTTCTTGTCTAGCTTAACTATAACATAAGTTGTGCATTCGTGGACTGTCAACCCCCACAGACACGTCAACCCCAAAGGTTGAACCCATGACATGTCAGAAAAACCCTAAGTGTATCTGTCAGTTATGTTAACTCTATTCGATTTTTATAATATATGTGTAGGTAAAAAATATTAAAGGTATTATAGTTTAAAAGATAACATTTCGATAAATATAAATAATTTAATATGCTGTTCTCAAAACTGAAGACTATTAAAAATATGTAACAATTATCTTGTGATGAATAACGTAATGTATATATATCTTCGATACAAGAACAATAATATGTTTGTATTATTAATGGTTGACAATAAAATTTGATTTTTGTCCATATAACTTTTGATTTATCTTGATGTATTGTATATTTTCTAAATAACTATTTTCTAATCATACATTTTCCCTTATATTAATCAATTAACATTATATTTTTCACTTCTAAAATTTTCTTCTATATACGCGCGTTTGCGGCGGCTAAAAGATGAGTACAATATAAAACGGAGGCAGAGGTGGAGATTGAGAGAGGCGGTGGAGAAGGAGGCGGCGGCGGAGGTGATAGAAGGTCGATGAGAGTGTGTAATGATTAAGGAGAATGAGAAAAAGGAAATTGTAACATCCCAAACGTTTTGTGTTTGACTATTTGACTTTCTATTAGTTCATGTTAAGTTTATGTCCCCTAAGTGTGGTTTATGTGCCCAAACGTTTATGTGCCCTATGTGCCCTAAGGAGATGTGTTTAATGTGCTATATGAGTAAGACTTTAATGCTTTAATGATTGATGTACTAATGCGTTTAAGGTGTATCTATATGACTTTAGAGGTGCTTGAAGTGTTTAATGTATTGTAAGTACTCCCTATAGGTGTTTTGAGCTAATTATAAGCCATAAGAAAGTCTAGGGACTAATTTTGACATGGGTGAAAGCTAAAAAAACGGGATTAGGGTATAGGAGCAGGTCAGTAGCTTCTAATTACTCATAATATCATTTCTCTTTGAGCCCAAGTCACCACCCATTGTCAAAATCAATTCCTTATTCAATTTCATCATCGTTTGGTTGATTCGGAAGCATTTTGATCAAGTTTTCATATCCTTTTTGTAATCTCCAGGTAGTAAAGGTATAATTACATTGATTTTATATCATTTCAATCATATAACCAGATCCATAATTGATCTAGGTCATTAGAGGATCAATTGATGTCTTAAACGAGTGTTTTGATCGATTTGGTAACCTAAAACCTTTGTTATTGTGATCCAAATAAGTAGAAGTTAATCAATGATTTCATTGCATCATTATGGTCTTAAAATGATGAATTTTGAGGTACAAAAGTCGTTCATAAGGTTAGGGGTCGTTTGGGGTGTGTTTGGTTAAGTGTTGGAGGTTAAACAAGGTGTTTTGTGCAGAATCGGGGATGACTGCGATGCAGTCACTAAACTTCGACGCAGTTGGTTCTTCGCGACTTTAACTGCGACACAGTTTGGCCCACTGCGACGCATTTGCGACAGAATCTTTAAATGACTATAACTTTTGAACTGTAACTCCGTTTTTGACAAATAATTATCCTCGGAATCGTGAGAGAGTCTACTTTCTAATGATAATGCTTTTAAAATATGATTATGATGTCAATTTTCCAGAAAGTCTAATTTAGTGAGTGAATGCCGAGTTTCGTCTAGTTATGTAAGCTCTAAAGTATTAAACGAACCCTCGATGCATCAAGTCTTGTCTTGGGTCAGGTTTATAGGTATCTAGGCTTGAGGCATGACCATAAGTAACGAGTAATTGTTGGCTCATTATGTTGTTTAATGATTATAGGTAGTCAGGAGTCCTTAGCAAGCACTGTATGATACTCATAACTGGTTGGTAAGCTATACCGAGGTAAGATAGCATCTTTTGACATCTGATGGTACAACAAAACACGTTTTCACAAGTTAAACCTTCCAATTGAACATGTATGCACGTTTTATGTTTATTGGTAACTATGAGAGGTTGCTAAGGGATATTATACTTACCATTTATGATGTATGACATACTTTTGCAGGTTGCAAAGGTATGAGGTAAGTATACATGTTATGAAATGATGAAATGTTTATGTTATGTGATCATGAAAAGATGAAGTATACATGGCTATATGATTGTATACATGGCTTGAACACCTAGTCACTAAACTTATGATAGGATTGCCATGTTACACGCACGTTAAGGACCTTAAAGTAAAGATGATATGTGATTAGCTTAGGTGAAAGTGTACCCTAGACTAATATAAAGATTAAAGTCTCGAGCAATATGTAAAGTCTTGTGTTAAGCTTAACCCGTGCTAGCTCCTCGGGGCTGGTACGTACGTGGTCACGTGGTTTGGAAATCATGATACTTCCCGTGGCATAGTTATGTTTGAGTATTCCGGGTGGAGTAACTAACCACCAATTCGTAAAGGCATAAACGGTTTATTCAGTTGGATTGAGATTGTCTTTCTTTGATGACGCCAATGGACCACCTTATGGTTTACCCATCATGTCGGGTGTGAGGACTCCATGTATGGTCTATAACCGCCTACATACAACCCCACATCCCTAAGTAAGTGGCTTAAGTCACTTAGCCTATGTCTTGGCAAAGAAATAAAGAAAGAAAGATAAAGTAAGAAAGTGTAGGCACATTTTAGGACATGATGAAACTAAAGTGTATGATATGTTGTTATGTATGTATGTGATATTACTTTAAACGCAGATTTCGTTAATATATTAAATTAGCAAACGTTTTCAAATCTATGTTATTTTACTTAGCTAATTTTATTAGCTAACACTTGTTCTTTGAAAATGTTGTGCCTTTAGGATATTCAAGATTGAGCTAGGCGAGGGTTAGCTTGGTGAGACTTGGGTAGAAAGAATAAAGAAGCTTAGCAAAGACTTTTAATGCATAGACTTCTTTATAGCCTTATGTTTTTCGGCTATTTTGATTATGTTTAAGAATTGTAATAATGGGCATTTGTGTTGGTGCGATACTTGGATTTACTTTTATTGTTTTGATGATGCTTGTTAGTAACACCACTTTTAAAGGTACCATCCGTTACGGATGGGGCAGATTTCAAAAGTGATCCTTTCCGCTTATTTTAGACGTCGTTTGGCAAAGTTTTTAAAAATCCAAGTTTTTAAATGACAGGTGTTACAGAAATAAGGTGGTGTTTGGTTCAATAGAATTCATAGGAATTCAATGGAATTGAAATTTGAATTCCATCTTTTACTTGTTTGGTTGGAACAAATGATGGAATTGGAACTGAAATTTTTCCATAAAATTCCTTAAAACAAAGAATTCACAATTTCTTCCCAAAACGCATGGAAAGTTTTCAATTTCATTGGAATTCAATCAATTTGACGAAAAACCCCACAAAGTATACAAAGTTATTTCTACTTTACCTTTATATTTTGACTATTTTAGCTTCTCGTGCCTTGCCGCCACCAACCGCCACCAACCACTGCCACCGATTAGGACATGCCTCTGACCGCCATCTATGTTCGATTAGACACATCACCCGACCCATTGACCATCAACTGTTAACGATTGACTAAATACACACACGGTTAGAAACCACCACCAACCACCCGACCTAATCTGATGTTTGGTATAATTTTCTTATTTATCTTTTCGATTTGATTAAAAGGATACGGTTTGTTTCAAAAATGAGATGTTCTTGAATGTTAATTGGAACATGATTTACTCATGCATGCTTTTGAGAGTGATGCGGGGAAACAAAAAAGAGAAGTGAATTATGGTGAGTGAGAGTGAGTCGTTCAAGAAAAAAAAAAGAGAGTGACAAAGACATATCATATACAATATTGTTTTATTGGTACGAGTAAATAGATAGATGGTTTAAGGGTAATTTTGTCAATAATATGATTTGCTTTTTAATTTTTTTTTATAACATTCCATTGAATTCTGTCAACCAAACACAACACATATTATAAAACTTTTCAATTCCAATTTTTTCAAATTCTAATTCCTTTAGGGGTGTTTGGTTCATGGAATTCTTTAAATTCCATATTTTAAGAAATTTACAATTCCTTCACTAATATTATGGAATGTTTATACATTCATTGGAATTCATCCATGTTTACCATAATACCCTTCCACAACTAGAAACAATTAAACACCAAAAAGGTTTTCTTTTATGGATTCAGACTTTGATATCCCACCGGAGTAACCTGCCTACCGGAGTTACATCAGCCACCGACTCTGCTACTTCTCGAAGTAACAACAGCCACCGGAACTACTACTTATCGGAGTAACAAACAGTTGCCACCCATGTTACTTACTTACTAGAGATCCACGGCTGCTACCAAACCTTTAAAAATGATAGATCTGGGAAAACAAGTGATAATATGTGTATGAATGTGCGTATGGATATATGAATCTAAGTGTTTATGTCAATCTTAAAAAGTAGATGAAAAATACTATAAATACAATTGAGATGCAAAGTGAAAAATGAGTCAATAGAAGATATGAAGCGGCCGAACAAAAAGCATGTGTTTGTTGTATGTTTCCAAGAAAAGTCTTTTTTGTTTTTCTAGTTATTATATTATTATTATTATTTAAAATATATAATGATATGTTATAAAAATACAAATATAATATAAAGGTTATTTTGGTCATTTGACATGATTTATACTTGGATTCCTTTAACTAAATTCCATTGAAATTTTACCAACCAACACACAAAATAGATTTTAAAACATTCAGATTCTATTGATGAAAGCAAAGAAAGTGAGAATCCAAATGAGTGTAACACAAGAAGTGCTCAACCATGTTACGAAAGGGGGGGGGGGAGTTTTCTAACGATGTTAGAGTTGCCAATGATGATATGCCACAAGAGGAAGACGATATTTACATCGATTATTAGAAATAGAAATTCGAAAGGGAATGAAATTTGAAAGCAAGAAACAACTAAAAAGGGCAATAACATTATGGTCATTGCTCCAAAACAGGGAGTTTAGAGTGGTCGAAAGAAAAGGTAATACATAGGTAGCAAAATGCAAGATTGCTGTCGGGGAAGAAGCAGGTAGTTCTAGCAACATATACGATGAGCCAAAATGTGATTGGTATATTCGTGCACTTAAGACTAAAACACATCATAAGTGGGAAGTTGTCACACGTTGGGTTAACACACATAATTGCATTGGAGCTTATGCAAGCAACTAGTACTACAACACAAATTTGACCTCTACAATGATTGCTTCACATGTTCTTCATTCAATTGAATATTCAAATCTTGGTACTATTGTCAAGTGGTTTCATCATCCAAACAACTCATCAAATATAATGACATTCAAATATCATGTTTGTCTAGTTATCATCTTGTATTGTAATCTCGTTCTCGACATGGCTTTGAGATGGTGCAAAATTTTATGTTTATTTAGTTATGTTTCGTCAGAAGTTCACATAAAAATGAAAAAAGTGGCTGGAAAGTAGGATGGTTGGTTGGTTTGGTATGGAAAAGGAATTAAATAATCTAAAATCCTAGTTTTTGAAGATAAAAAGCAACTTATCCTAAAATTAGCCATATTTTAAAGAGTCATCCTATTTTTTGAATATTTTCTGATTATTAGGATTTTTAATTTATACTCAGTAGTTAATATCAATGATGACCTAAGTGAGAGTCAATTTGATCAAATTAAGCGATTTGATTGGTTAATAAGTCAATAGTTCAACTGTCTTATATTATATATTAAGATTAAGATTAAGATATCTACGTTAAAAACTTTGAATAATTGTATTTGTTGTGTGCGGTGAAAAAATTAAAACGTAGTCCAACTAGACAAAATCTTACGGAGGGACGTGACTTGGTGAGAACGCACAATGACACATCGATGATGATTATTTTAGTACATACCTTGCTAAGCCATGCAGTACTCCTCGTTCTTTTATTATTTTTTTTCCTTATTCAAACCAAATCCTATCAACTATAAATAATACCTATACATTCACATCAAAACGTATTCATTCCAATTCAAGCATTTTACTAGCTTCCTGTCTGTTACTAGCATCCAATAATAAACCTCAATAAAACATGGAATTGAACATTGGAATTGCAGAGGATATCACCGGCGTATGTATATTAATCCATTTCCACACAATTAATCTTGAACGCGCGCACTAGTTTTCAATTTATGTTGAATTAATTATTGGCGCGCAGTTGATAAGGAATACTCCTATGGTTTATCTTAAAAAGATCACAGATGGTTGTGTTGCTAAAATTGCTGCCAAACTAGAGAATATGGAACCCTGCTCCAGTGTAAAAGAGTAAAAGACAGGTGAATTTAATTCCTTGCATTAGTTTGTGGCTTATTAAGTAATTTTCAACGTGTTTGTAATTACATAATGTTTTTTTTTCTTTGTAAATTTAAATAAATAAGATTGCATTTAGTATGATTAAAGATGTACAAGAAAAAGGTTGAATTACCCCTGGGAAGGTTAGACATATGCAATTGTCTTTACAAACTTCGTCCTTATAGTTTTGTTAAATCTTGATGCAAAAATTTAATCAATGATGTTACAGACGGTGCTTGTGAAGTTAACTAGCTAGCAGGGGCGGATCTGTATTAGACTTTGGAAAAATTTAGCCGTGTAAAAACATAAGCTTTTTTTTTGGAATTTTTAAGGAAGTCATACACTAGTGCATACCTTGTAAGAAATATGTATATACCCTCTGTTTAAGAACCAATTCGAATGACATGACGAAACAATAGTTCAGGTAAATGGGAGATGACCACATGAAATATTTAACATAAATACATACTAGATGGCAGATGGGGAGTAAAGATAGATGGAGAAGAGTTTTAAAGAAATACATGTTTGAAAAAAAAAGTATATGGAGATGAGAGATGTCTCGGAGTTTGTGTATTTAGGAGTAATGTTTAATTGTTTTTCTTTTGGGTCGGTCTCTAGTAACATTTTAACGTATCTTAGTTTCTAAAATATTTTACTCTAATGGTCCCTTAGTATTTTGTAACATTATAAAAAGAAAATTGACTATTAATTTACTTCAAAATGAATAAGTTTTTTTTATTGAATATTTCCAGATTTTATAAAGTTTGGTTAAAAATATTTTGTATAGTTTGTTTTAACCCATCTTTGTTTTAACCGATCTTTTCATAGTCCATTTTTGACTAATTATGTTTTAAGTCGTTTTCTTAGTCCATATATTTTATTTTTTTTTCCAGAAAACTTGACATCAAAGTTCAATCAATCAAGTTATAACTTTTAAATCCTATATTTATTGGTAAATTGTTTTCTAGCTCCTTTGTTTGTTCTTAGAAAAACAAAAGGTTAGACTTTTATGAGAGGATAAATAAAATATTTACATTTAAATCTAAGGGTACTTACTATCTAGCAAAAAAGAACTAAATAAACATAAGGTATTATTGTTTGATCGGGTTTATAACAACCGAATTAAGATTTAGGTGAATTAAACTTGTAAAAAATTAACAAGTTTTCAAATTAGCTTTTGTTAAAAATGGATCAATTCAAACCTCATAGTTATACCAACCCGATTCAACTAAACAAACCCGCAAATTTGAATATTTAATAGGTTGGCATAATATTAACAACTTTACTCAAAGCTCGAAAGTGCATGGCCCGTGGCAGATTCCTAGATCCGCCACTACTAGCTAGTGGCAATACTGGTATCAGGTTACCTTTTATTACAACGAATAGAGGTTACAAACTCATCATAGTTATGCCACATTCACATAGCATAATGGAGAAAAGGATCATTATGCGAGCTTTTGGAGTAGAGTTGCGCATCTTTGACGTGTCCAAGGGCATGAAAGCCTTAATCCAAGAATGCTAGCTACAGGATAGAAGAGATCACACCCAACTGCTATTTCCACCAGCAATTTGAAAATCACGTCAACCGAAAGGTAATTAAGTACTTTTATACTATATATGTTATTTATAAAAGGACATTGAAAAGATAAAACAAATTTCCATAATGAAATATGATATTTTTATTTCATGTTGTTAATTGTAGATTCACTATGAAACAACCGTACTAGAGATATGGAAAGGGTCTAAAGGGAAAACTAATGTTTTCGTTCCAGGATAGGGACTTGGTGAACCGTGACTGTTATGGGGAGGTTCCTTAACGAGAAAAATGTGAACATAAAGATATACGGTGTTAGAACCAGCGGAGAGTGAAGAGAAAATAGATTTTTTTTTCGGTAAAAGGTCGTCACCCTGGTTATAATATTATAGATCAAAGAAGAATAGGCCGTCTAGCTGAATACTAGACTGACTGTTTACAACATACATGCACCAGGTGCACCACCCAAATACAAATCACCCAAAAGCTACTGGAAGAATGAAAATAAAGAATTACAAAATGACAGAAAGCTAAATTCTAAACTAAACTCGGCTAAAGATTCCAGGCAATCCGCAAATCTTCAACCCTTGAAGTCCTGTTGAAAGGAATAGTTAGCAGCTTCATCCGAATAGTAGAAATAATGGCATCACACAGTTTATCAACAGGTCTTCTTTTATTAGAGAATAATCTAGCATTCCGCTCCTGCCAAATAAAATAAACCGTAGCAGCAAATGAAAGTTTGGAGACAACACTATGGGTTGTACGCTTGTGTGCTATTTGAAGAAAATAGTCCACAATATCATTCCAGTCTGACGATGTGCACATAATCTGGCATTTTAAACGAATAGTGTCCCAAACTTGCTTCACATAAGAACATTGAAAAAATAGGTGATCATGGGAATCAGGTATCGATCCACAAAAAGAACAAATATAAGAAGATGCATCCACTCCAGCCTGTAAGCCCCCATTGTAATAATACATCTTGAGTCTTTAGTTTCTTAATCATCGCCAACCATAGAATAAATGCATGCCGAGGGATACACTGGTTGAACTAGATAACTGAAAACCAAGGGACTCTATTAGAACGACTTCTCAAGTCATCCCACGCCAAAGAAACCAAAAAGTCACATACAGCCCCATTCCTATCTTTCCACATAAGTTTATCAGTCGTACGGATGTTCAAGGCTGGTGGAGGAAAAAAAGACAGTCGAGTCCACCACTCATTCGGCCCAATCCATTCACTCTAACATCAGCCACCTTAGATTGTAATGTAAAGTTGGCATTGTGGATAAGTCTCGGCGAAAATTTGTCTATCAAAGGACTATCATTACACCAAGAGTCAAACCACACAGAAATCGAAGAACCATTTCCAATAACATACCAAAAGTGTTTTCTAACCAACGGCCGAACCATAAGAAGTTTCCTCCAGCTCCACAAAAAACTACCCGAGAATGGAATGGACCAAAAACTCTTACCTTTCAATTTGTACATATGAACCCATTTAACCCAGAGAGACTCCTTAGAGGACAAGAGTCTCCAGATTAAATTCGAAATAAGAGCAACATTAAATACCTCAATCTGACGAATGCCTAGTCCACCTTGAGTTTTAGGGAGACAAGCAACCTCCCAAGAAACCTTTGATCGATCTTCTACGCTGATCGGATCCCTGACTCCACAAGAATTTTCGCATAATCTGTTCAATGTCTAGAATAACTCGGCTGGGAGGAATAAAAACAGAGGACCAGTAAACATGCATCAACGAGATCACCGAATTTATAAGCTGAAGTCGGCGAACAAATGATAGAAAATTGTTCTTCCAGTCATTAACCCTCTTCTTTATAAACTCAATGAGTACCTGGCAATCTCTAATCATCAATCTCGACGACACTAAAGGCACACCCAAGTATTTAACCGGCAAGGTATCTTCTTCAAAAGGCAAAATGTTAAGGATAGAAATTTTTGTATGATTAAGAACACTACAGAAGAACGCAGTACTCTTTGGAAGAATATGAGCTAAACTAGAGGCCAATTTGAACTCCTCAAGAGATTTCATTATAACTCTAGCAGAATCTACATCACCTCTCATAATGATAAATAGATCGTCAGCAAAACATACATTGATGAGATTCAAACTTTCACATTTTGGGTGAAAACCAAAATTACCCGTCAAAACATTCCGCTTCAAAATAAGAGTTAAAACCTCCATAACCAAGGTAAAAAGATATGGGGATAGCGGGTCACCCTGTCTTAGACCTCGTTTACCATGAAAAAATCCATGCAAAACACCATTTATGAAGTGAATAAGATGTAGTAGCAACACACTCCATAATCCAGTTAATCATACGCTCATGAAATCCAAAGTCCTTCAAAATGCACTTAAGAAAGTTCCAGTCGATTGTATCATATGCCTTTTGGATATCTACCTTAAGAGCAGCCCGAGGAGGACCTCTATCAAGATGATAATTATGCATTAACTCCTGCGTCAAACGGATATTATCGGAAATACAACGACCTGGAACAAAGGCTGATTGATTTATACCCACCAAATCCGCTAAGCAATCTTTAATCCTGTTTGAAATAATCTTTGAAATGCATTTAAAGATTTAAGTTAAACACAAAACAATAATGAAAGTGCTGATAGTTTTATTCATATAAATTAAATGGTTTTAATAAGATGCACAAATCTGGGAATACTCAACCAGATTGTGAGAAAAAAACGAAATACAGAAGGGATCTGCATGATGATTATATTTTGATTGTATCGAAATTTTGATGAAAAGAAAAAACTAAAGTGATACTCCTCCTCATATAGTTTATATATCTGGAGAATGTAAAATACCCGTTAAGAACAATCCAAAAACAACGGGTATTATATGGTTGTAATCCACATGTCTTTGACCCCCTAATCTTCATGAAAGATGCATTTTAGCCCTTCAAATAACATACTACATTCACCTTTAACAACCAAAGCTAAGATTGAGGAAATATAGTCACTTGTCAACACCCCCCACAATCTTAGTAGTAGGTTCTTCATAATAAAATAATTTATCTAAAAGACATCTCGTAGCCAAAAAACATGTGTTTGTAGAGTGCCACTTTAACAAACCTATATCCAATAGAGCAAGAATAATGGATCAAAAAATTGCTTGGGACAGAATGTGGCAACCAAGGAAAAATTCTCCAATTAGACATAATGGTTTTCAAGGCCTGAACATTCAGTCACACTGAGGTACTTTCACCCCAAGTGCACTAAATGTGGGCAGCCGGAATGTTAGTCACACCGAGGGTCTTTCACTCCAAGTGAACTAACACAGGCTAAACCAAAATTGCTAGAACCTCATGAATCAATTTGCTAACGCCTTGCTGGAGAACTATGACTTAAATACATCTGGTTAAAAGAATCCTAGTATGCTATTAATAGTTGTGTTGTTGTCTAGCTTTAATGCACACAACAAAGACTTTTATGAAAACTGAAGCTCTCCCCTTTCTTGTTTTCTTCAAAGAAAGTCACCCAGCAAATCTTTTACAGGATTTAATCAACAACTCTTTGTGACAGTTACTTACTTCTGATCAACTTTGTAAGAAACCAAACACCCTTGTTGCTATCGTACAACACCTTAACACCTTAAAAATTAAGGGTGCGTTTGGTTCATAGAATGTTTTGGAAAGGAATGGAATCTTTCAAAGGAATTGGAATCTGAAGGAATGAAATTTGACAGAATGTTTTTGAATTTTTGAAGATTTAAGTGAGGAACGGAATGAAATTTCTTCCCTCATCCCCAAGGAATAGAGATTTCACCAAATGGGGGAATGTTTACATTCCAACGGAATGTGATTCCTCCATCTATCACCAAGCAAAAACGCTAAGGAATGGAATTCAATTCAAATTCCAATTCCATCAGATTACATCAAATTATGTGAATCAAACGCGGCCTAAGTTGACTTGTTAGGCCTTATTCTCCAGCACTTTCTCTGCCAAGATAGTAGAAAAACCTTATTCATTTGTTATTTATTCTCAAACAAGCTGCTTCTTTTTCTAAAGGCTGAAACATAATCATATAGTGGGCAGAGCAGAGGCTTTCATCAAACAGCTTCAACCATGAAAACAATAATCATCTTCAACAGGTCTGCAATAATCACCAACAACCACCAACATCAACCACAACAGTAACATAACCCCGAATGTATCAAGTTCAAATTTTACAATCAACACAACAAAAAAGATCAAGACCACAAATTTACAACCATAAATAAAGGTTTTTTTCCCATTTTAAATATATATATATATATATATATATATATATATAAACAAACTTAAAGATTTGATCAAGCTAACAAAGGGTTTAAAGTTCAAAGATTTTTAGAAAACTTCCCATACATACCCCCCCCCCCCTTTTCAATCTTGTGATAAGTAACCAAATTAGGTAAAACTCACAACAGAAGATTGAAGGACAAAAAGCAATTGGACATAATGAATAAACTTCCCTGGATTTGATCAAGCTAACAAAGGGTTTAAAGTTCAAAGATGTTTAGAAAACTTCCCCTACATATTCCCCCCCCCCCCCACCCCCCCTTTTCAATCTTGTGATAGGTAACCAAATAAGGTAAAACTCACAACAGAAGATTAAAGGACAAAAAGCAATTAGACATAAAGAATAAACTTCCCTGATTACCAACAGCCAACTTGAAGTCATAAAGGCAAAGAACAATTCAAAACTTGTCATGGACATAACCATCAATAGAAAAGCTTCCAATTAATGACAATGAGAAAAGAATGTAAAAACATATATCTTAACCAATCATAACCAACAGAAGTTAGACATATATCAAATTATCAGCCTAAGTTGCATAGGAATAAATGCAAAAGAATAATTCTGAACAAGTCATAAACATCATAATCAATAAAATCCTTCCAACTAAGGATAAAACATAATAATATCAACGTAAAAGAAGTGTCCAAAAAACAACATAAGACAAATAGTCATAAGAACAACATCAGACATATATCAAACAAATAGGAGTGGGAGGAATATAAAGACTAATCCAACTTAACAAAAAACTTTTATAACTTCACAAGTAAAGCAAACAACTAAACACGCAATGAACATAAAGACTAATTTGAGTTAAGGGAAACTTTTATGACCTCATCACAAAAAGGGCAATATTAACCCAAACTAAACAACCAACACCTTACAAACATAATGTTAAAAAAACAATGATTTTCTTATAAGTAAAAAACCACCTTACTTAATGTGAACTTTGTATCCACACCCAGATAAGAAACAAAAAACCAATCATTGCTTGCACCAACATAGACTACAGTCTCATGGTCAAAACATATATCATTCTCCAACCAGTACAAGGTAAATAATCCTAAACAACAATCATATAACCACAATCTAAACAACAAGAGTCACACAAATTAACTAATACAAATAAGAGAGGAGGGTTGTCATGAAGACTAAGAATGCCCAAAACAGATAAAAGGTGTTGCCATAATAAAAAAAATGCCCATAACACATAAGAGGGTCTCCCTTAAATGCATAAGAATGCCCAAAATACAAAAGACAACACATAAAGATCATAGACAATTTGTAAAAGGAATGTGAAATGGATAGGTGGAAAAAAAAAGGTGAGCAGAAGATGGATCGTCAAATGTTTATGAAAAAAGGTAAAAGGTTAAGGGTTTGTAAAAAAAAAAGAATGGATGATAAAAAAAATTTGATAGTTAAAAAGTTAATTGTGTCCATATCTTTCAATTATATTATTTGTTTTGTTTTGAATAGGTAAAGTTGGATATTGAGGGGTATAATAAGGAATTAAATTTAAAGGTAAAGTCTTAAAGGAAAGAAGAAAGGGGTGAACGGTAACGAAGGGTGTAAGATCCACATATAACAAAGTGGTCATGTAAAGCATCACATTAATAAGAGAATACAAAGAAATTACATGATTCCTTTAAGATTTTGTATTAAACATGGAATCCAAGAAACGATTAAAGAAAAAAGAAAGAAGACATTAGGGTCAGGACATGTAAAACAAGGCTAACAAGATCAAGACAAAGAATATCTACCATCAAAGGCAAGAAACCATTATCATGTAGAGATCAACAAATCTGATATTTAAGAAACATAAAACGATCATACGGCCCACAAACATGCAACCAACACTATTTTCAGTTTAAATATTAACAATGACTAAAGAAACGATCACAATTATCATAGCAAACTCAATTAACCACAAAGAATACAAAGACTGAAATAAGGAACATACAGATGGAAAAAATTTAACCATGGGCTTAACTAAACAACCTATAGGCTTTCACAACTAAAACTCTTTCATTTTGAAAACAATAAACCACTTCTAATATATTTTACCAACTCAATTACTTTAATTTTCCAAGCATGCTTTATATATTATTAAACCTCTTATAATGAAAAAAAAATAAAAAATAAATAAAACTATAGTAACCAGCATACGGGTGTAGTTAAGTAGAACATTACCCATTCAAGGATTATAGAAAATTGAATAAGTTATTAACCAATGTATCACCTACAAGCTATTTCATCGATTCAAAAGCCGCATTAGTGATTATTTTCTTGTTAATTATCAAGCTTACCTGTAAAATGAACAACAAGCACATGGCATTAACTTACTAAAAAAATCAATGAACACAACCAACAGCCAAGTCCTAAGCAAAAGTATAAGAATAACTCTTAAAAAAGCTCACAAGACCAACAAAATAGGACAAGCAAAATCTAGACGGATGAGGTGAAATGATTAATCAATATACCAAAGTACATGGGTACAGATTTAGAGGCAACCTTAACGAGCAAAGAATAATATACTCAACACAAGGATTTAACCAGTAAACAAAGTAGCAGCTCATGACAAATAGCATACCAACAACTAAGATCTCGATAGAGCAAAATGTCAAAGGAATAAACCGAGTAAAAGAAAAAAAATGAATAACGAGCAACACAATCTGCATGTAGATGCACATAACCTGATCCAATGCTTAAAACAATATTGCTAACCTATTGACAACCCATAAAAAAAAGCACTAATGAGGACACAAATTGAAAATAACAACCAAATAGCTATCGGTAGTGCAACCATCACAATATATCATTGAAGAGAGAGTAATAGATATCACTAACCAATGTCTTCATATATAAAAGGACACAAAATATTGACAAAGGCCAACCACCATCAACAAAAAAAAGCAAGGAGTGAGCATCCACAACTAGTACCACAAAAGCAAATGACAACACAAAGAACCAACAAAAATCAGTTCTTCCTCTACACTAGAATAAGACTAAAAAAAACTTAAAATACCGAAATGCAACAATTAAAACAGGTAAACAGGGGATATCTCTCCTGTAAATATCGTGTCTCACACTCAAACAAATGTTGGTCCACATATTCCTAAAAAGGTTCTTATCATGCAACATTAAACCAAATTTATCAAGTAGCCGATTAAACAAGTTGGAAAACATAAAAATAAATATAAGAACCCTGGTTGTAGTTCAGGTATGAGTTAATGGGGGCAGTTGATCTCTGGAGGATATTAAATGTGTATGAATTTGATGAATAATTGATTGAGAGAGAAGTAAATGAGAGAATGTTATACTATATATTCTAAAAATTAATGAATAATGTTGAATGCATCTGATACCCAATGATTGGGTATTTATAGGCAACAATTAGGTTACATCGTATTTTGGGTCATTGTCAGATATGAGCCTTCATTATTAGGACCTCACCCAATACGTATAGTATTTCCAGAATGATAATTGTATCATGTACTTGTTGGGGAAGATTAATAATCTGATACCCAATATTAGTAAATATACTTGTGACAAATGTATCTTGAGGAATGGATATGACTATATAGTAACTTATGCCTCCAAGCTTTGTTACTCTTGATAACTTGTCATGTTTCATTTTGTAAATATATATATATACATATATATATATATGGAATAAGGTAGGGAAAAGAGTTATTCTCGGCGTGCTCTTGTTTCACCCATTCTCGACTTGATGGACTTTTAATTGTTAATGTGTCTCTCGCTACCATTGGGTCTCTGGCCCATCCATTCCCTCCTTGGGGCTTTAATTAAGTCACGACCAAATGTGACACACACACACACACACACACATATATCGACCTACTCCTGAAGGTGGGTCAAGGAAACACTCTTGTTCTCGACAAAAGATGTTCCCAAGATGCTCTTGATCAGCTTTCTCCAGGTAGGCTTTAAGCCCGATTCATAGCTGTCAAATGGGCCTAGCCCATTTCTAATTAATTCCTGCTAGGTTTAGAGGTTACTCTCGTCTAGAGGTTACTCCCAAGGGACTCCCGATTCATAAATATATATGTATCTCTCGACCAAGACACCTTGAGGTCACTCTCACTACACACATATACATACAATTGTTGCTCTCGATATGTTCTTCCATATTAGCTCTCGTATCTCTCTTATTTTTTTCAAATATAAATTACGTTAGGGGTTTTACTTCCTGCCTCATTAAGAAGAACGAGCATGGTACCCGCGCAATGCGGCGGTGGTGGTGGGGAAGACGATCTAATGGTGTCGGTGATGGTACTATTGGTGGTGGTGGCGGTGTCAAGTGGTGTAGGTTGATGTAATTACGATGGTATAAATTTTTAGAAGATAAGAGCTTAAAGTATTAATTACTAAAATAAAAGTTTTGGGTAGTTACGTAAAGAAAAAAAACCAAAAAATTCCAAGAGCAAATAAGGTATTTCAAAGACAGAGATATTTAACAGGGGGGTTTGTTTTATTAAGGAGTAGAGATATGATATTCAAGAATATTCAAGAAGCAGGAAGTTGTAGAAATTCACAACGAAAGTTGCCTAATTTAGTAATCCCCAAATCTTATAATGAAACCCTATAATATATAAAACCCTAAATAAAAAAATTCAAAAAAGACCACTAGAATCTGAGATCAAGAAACCAACTTGGCTCTGATACCATGAAGAGAAAATAGATTTGTTAAAACATTAATAGAGATTTAAGTAACACAAAACAATAATGAAAAAGCTAATAGTTTTATTCGTATAAATTAAATGGTTTTAATACAATACACAAATATGGGAATAGTCAACTAGATTGTGAGAAAATATGAAATACAGAAAGGATCTACATGATGATTATATATTGATTCTTTCGAATTTTTTATGAAAAGAAAAAACTGATCGAAGTGATACTCTTCTCCTCATCTGGTTTATATATCTGGAGAATGTAAAATAACCGTTAAGAACAATCCAAAAGAAAACAGGTATTATGATGTTATAGCCCACATTGATGATATACCTTCCCAGCACGCTACGACACGAAGCTTCTCCGTAACGAAGACTTCCGCAGAAGATGAAAGAGATAAGAACTGTTTCCCTATAAACTTGGGATTTAATTTTATCACTTAGGTCTAGTAAAGAAGGAAAGAATCCTCCTGGACTCTTATAGCCTAAGAGTTAAGGAAACCCTAAAGAGGCTTAAGTTTTCCTCTAAGATAAATTCTCCCTACAAAAGGAGAATCCTAAAGACCTTTCAAGGCATTTCTATTCATTCACACAATCAATATACTTCACCTTATATCACGATCGATTAGATCTAAAACCCATTTGCTTGATTATAATCGGGTACATTACACCCGCATACTACCCAATCGGCACTTTGGTGTCTTGCATGTAAACAGTAACTACTAACAACTAACTCGCTCTTTAAAAAAAATGCAGTGTTCGTATAGTATAGGATTAGGACTAGGAGTAAGAAAGTTGTTCTAAAAAACATAAAGATCGATACACATATATATTTCATCTATAAGTTGGTGTGTTTGTAACTTTTTTTCTGAAAATAGGTCGTTTTTCCGAGCTTTGGGGAACGATACTTATCAACGGAGTTTTTCAATTTAGTGAGAAATGAAGTAGAAAACTTGCCAATCGAGTGATCCTTTGATCACTGCATGGGCTTGCTGTAGTGTGCATCGATTCAAAAGCAAACCAGAGTTTAGAGGATGTAGCTTAACATTCATCAATTTGATAAATCGTAAATAAAATTTGGTATTTTATAGATAAAATGAAATGGATCGGTGAATAAAAATGTATTAACCTCTCGATTTACTATTGTGAGTATTCAACTTTAGAAACCTCTATTGTGTGCAATAATTTTTTTATTTTATCATGATTGATGTTTCCAACTTGCAACTTAATTTTATCGCGTATACTAAATTTTTGTTGTTTGTTTGTCATTGTACGTGATAACTTTCATTGTATTGTTATTGTATGTGTTAGTCCCAATGTATCATATTAATTAGGTGATGACAAATCTAATAAGTAAACACTTAGTAGTTTTTTGTGTTCTTGTAATCTAATTCAGATCAGAATGAGCTAAGTCAGCTTTGGTATGAGAATCTTACTCAAATAGAATATCTTCCCATCCCTAAATCACTATTTCATCTCCCCCTATTTATTTCCCCTATAAACAAACTATATTTTTACGTTGTCACAAATAAAGAAAGAAACGTCTAGATGTATGTCTATATCATTTTCTTATTACAACAGTCGAGTAAAGACAAATGTAAACGGGCATTTATGTACATCATGAAATATTTTTTTCTACTAAACGATTCAATCAATATATAACCAATGGGGTTGGTGGTCTATTGGTATGGTCTGTGAGTGTGAGAGGATCCATCTGGGTTTGAGTCTCACTTTTTTTTAATTAATGGTGGAATAATAGGGCCTTTTTCGAGGGTCTTGGGTTTCATCCCATGTATATGTGTGTAATTTAGGAGTAGTTGTAAGTTAGAATGTCAATTCGAAAAAAAAAAAAAAAGCTCTATCAATATAACAAGGTGAAAGGTTGGTTTATAGCCCAGGAATCCCTTGACTAGGATGAGTTCATTTCAAACCCACGCCCCTTTCCTCAAAAGTCTAACCAATAGCAGCTACCCAATAAGGAGGCCAGGTTCAAACCTAAAACCTGACCTAAACAACACAAAGGCATTACGTATGATGATCCTTAGTCTAATTTAATATGTATATATACTATATTATAAAAATAATAGCGCTGTGTTGAAAGTTAAATGAGAGAAAATGTCTCAAACACCTTAATAGTTATATTACATTATTAATGTTCAATCTTTTAAAATATCTCCATCACATTTTACATCAATTTATTTTACATCAAAAATTTATAACATTGGACGTCGTCTTAACCGCCAACCATCGTCCCCCTCCACCACACCGTCGCCACGACGAATACTTCCGCATTGCGTTGGTACCGTGCTAGTATATATATATTATATATATATATATATATAGACACACACATACATACATGTATGTAACTATATTTTATTAGCTTAGATAAACAAAATCTATATACAAATAACGCTAGTAGGAGTGAGGGGTTCCCATAACCCCCAAACTCATGAGAAGTTGTCATGTGAAGTCCCCTTATTAAGGGGTTTTCCCCTTGGAGTGAGGGCGCGTTTGGTTCGCGGAATGTGTTTGGAAGGAATGAAATCTTTCAAAGGAATTGGAATCTGAAGGAATGGAATTTGACGGAATGTTTTTGATTTTTTGAAGATTCAAGTGAGGGACGGAATGAGATTCCTTCCCCATCCCCAAGGAATGGAGATTCCATCAAATGAGGGAATGTTAACATTCCAACGGAATGTGATTCCTCCATCTTTAACCAACCAAACACACTAAGAAATGTAATTCAATTCCAATTCCATCGGATTCCATCAAATTCTGTGAATGAAACGCGACCTGAGGGGTTCTCCATAACCCCGGAATCAATTTTTGACCCATAACACCCCCGGGAGCAATGTAAGGGGCGTTCCCAGGGTGTCATGGTGGCGTTCTCGACGCGAGGAGGCAACGCCTCACTCCGTAGGGCCTAAGAGACTAAAAGCAATAAAGATCAAAAGTATCAGCTTCAAGAAGTTCTATTCCAGAACACTCCGAAACCGGGAACAATATATTGTTGCGAAATGGCGTGCATTGAATGCCATAAACTTGTTAATCTCAAATAATTAGATTAGATTACACAAAGAGACGTGGTATGTCACCCAACCATATTATTGCACACACTAGAGAGTTCGATCTTTCCATCTACTATTTTCCAGTAGTTATTAAATACTGTATGACATAGATACAAAGAGGTTGGTCTTGGAGTACACCACTATAAAGAAGAAAAACTTAAGTACTTAACACGTCGAGAAATGTTCCAGTGGGCTAGAGTCAAACTGGTGGAAAGTACTGGGTCCCGGCGCTTGTCCTGTTATAAGTACCCGCATCATATAGGTAGCCGGTGGATACTACTATAGCCGGAAAAAAGTGACTATACAATAAAGTTCCGCATTTTGGTTAAGGTCAACAAGATCGGCCGGGTTTGTAGTCCCAATTAAGTTGTGCTCTTGTGGGCTTTATGGCCAAGTCTTGTGTAAGTATGTATATATTTTTATCCAGATACCGAAGACCTTTGGGTACACACATGTTTAATTTACTTATATGTTGCAATGCGGATAGGTTTTGCGATGGGTCACGTTCACGTAGTAAGTCATTCTATCTCTAGAGTTGATCGATGGTGTTAACCGTTTGATCCAAGCTTGCTTCTACGTATATTAAAAGAAAATCCAGCCACCAAAAAAGCTACCATCTTTAAACTTAGAAAATTTGGACTTAAACATTGCGAATTCACATATAAGTGTACGTACCTAAGCTGTCGATAGTTTATCTGACCCGTTCGTACGTGGTTATAATTGTTTCAAGTAGAATAATATATAGCACGTAATTGTTTGTCAATGAATTAATCGTATGAGTTGTGACTTTGTCCACGTTAATATTGCACGTTTGACTTTGTAGGACACTTTGATTTAAATTTTGCAACCGTTAACTACAAACACTTATTATACGCATGTAAAGTAAATGAAGTTCAAGGCCATCTATTTTTGACCACCGACTTTATCAAAATGTCAACCAAAGAATTTTTCATTATATAAACAAGTATCTAATCTAACCCTACTTTCAATTCATCTTTAATATCCAATCAACACTTCCGCCATTCTCTAGCTCCATCCTTTTTGTTCTTTGTTATCTTTCAAGTACGAGACGAAAATTTGTTAACCGTCAACAAACTGAAACCCAACTACCCTGTACGGAGTGACCCATTGGCTAGAAGGTCACCGCTTAGCTGGTCAATCTAGTCGTACTTAGCCGTATATGGGTAATGCAATTACTCTTTCTTGTTTAACAAGTGATCAAGAATCATTTGTGAAGGTTGTTTATTGGGAAGGAAACACAAAAACTCTAAAAGGAAAACGATGGTTAGCTGGAGAGATCATGTTTGATTATCCCGAATCCATGGTTTGTGATGCAGATTGCTTCTTCATTGGCCATCCTATTCCGTTTTTAACGATTGGAGACCATCTAAAGCCGGGAAAGACGTACTTCGTTCTCCCACTTGACATCTTCTCATCAAAGACCGTCTCAGCTTCTTCGGTATCAGCATTAATTGCCTCCATGCCGAAACGCACACAATTCAACTTCAAAGAGTGTCCTTTCGAGTACATAAATGCATCAAACGGGCGGGTTTTGATCAAGCTATCAACCGAGTTTATGGCAAAAATTCTAACTATAAGAAAAGAAAATCATGATGATCAAGAAAATGGAAGTACAAATGGTAATTCATCAAATGGTTCCTTGTGTAGTACCCCTGAGTTGAAAAAGCACTATGAACAGTTAGTTGGATCCAAAGAACAACAATGGTCACCTAACCTCAAAACCATCTTAGAGCATAATTATAAATTTAGGTATTCTCCTTATAGATTGATTATGGGGCTGGAATGGAAAAAGAAAGAGGGAATTAGTGTGTGCTAATTGACTAGTAATATAAGTTGTTATTGTCATATCGAAATATTGGATATATGTTACAAGTATAGCTAGCTAGGATACTAAAAGTATTTGAATTGTGAAGATGTATATAAAATGTATTGATGCAAATATATATAATTGAATTTTGTAATTTGAGAAGATGTAATCTGTTATTTTATTTATCCTGTGAATTAGTGGCAGAACCGAGATTAATGTTAAGGGGTTTGATTGCTTGATTAAGAGGTGTCAACCAGGAAAAGTCATATTTATTTTACCTGTTGAATGAAAATGCATATAATATAAGAGGTATATTAAGATATTTTAAGGTTATTAATTCATTATTTGAAAAGGACAATGTTTGTAAACAAAAATATCATTTCTCAGCACGATCTAATTGTGCGCTTTCGTAATTAAATAATGGTTTACATATATTTTGAATGTTTTTCTTAAAAAGGCAGATATATTATAATATATTGTGGTGGTGGTGAAACATCAAGATAAAGATGCCGTACACCCAATTTACCATGTAATACTCATGTTTATTCTGGAAAACTAGGAGCTATGACATACAAGCATCTAGTTTATCTAGTTACTACGCATTTGGGTGGTGATAAGACCGTTATTTCAATAATTAATAAATGTTTTATAGTACTCTACAAGTAATCAAAAATGTGATAGATTTAACAAATTTTTTAGTAGGTTTATTACTTCCCACAACGTGTTTTTGTTGTAAAAAGATATTAATAAAAAAATAATAATAATAATAAAGAGAAACCATTTAAAAAAGGGAGAATATAATAGAGAGGGGGAATGTTTGGTTTTTTTATTTATTTTTTATTTTTTGATTTATTTGTATAAAAATATATGTCAAAAAAACAAAAAAAAAAAAATCTTTTTTGATAATTATACATACGGGTTTTCTCCTTTAAGGTATTAATAAGGGTAGCTAGTAGAGATGATAGGTAATAGAATTCTTTTTTTTTTAAATTGAATTTTATGTCTTTTATTTTTTTATTATTTTTATGAGAATAGATTTTTATTAAAGTAAAAAATTTTAAAATAAATTATATAAAAATTATAATTATCTAAACGTAGACATTCATTATTATCTAAAAATGTGAATAAAATAACAAAATTATACGACTATTTGCATATTCTAAAAATGCAAAATTAATGGGTTGAAATTAAATATATGAAATTAACGGGTCTACGAACAAAGTATTTGTTTACAAAATGTGGAGATTTTAAAATCTATCTACTTAATTTTTAAAAATACTTGTCATTTGAACTAAAGTTTAAGTATTTCAACTGTGTATATATGACATGAAGATAACTTAATGACACCAAGGGGCAAGGTGAAAATAACTTTTGATGTTTATATAAAGTCATAAGATACCTTTTGATGTTTGTATAAAGTCATAAGATTTAGAAACGGTCATAGCAACTCATCATACTATATAATTTGATATCATCTTTGGTACATGCATGGTCCAGTCCATTACCCTATAAAGGATAAATATAAAAGAGAATGATATTGTTGAGTGGACAATTAGTAAATGATAAACGATTTATTAGAATACTACCAAATTGCAACTTTTAGGCACATTTAATTTGCTATTGTTTGAAAATGAAATATTTAAACCATGCCAAGGTGATAACGTGGAACATCGAAAAGCCTATCAAAGTATAAATAAACAAGTACAAAAGGCTACTTTCATTGACTATGCCAAGCTTTATATACATTTTTTTTAAATGTCAAACACTTATACCTATTCCTATTTATACATAACCTCAACCAAATCTTAGTTTTTCAACGTACACCTTTCTCATCATATATAAACAACTTGTTTGAGGATCATCAAGCATATTCAACATATTCAAAATCAATACCTTAATTAAGCATTTTTTTTCTCTTTAATATATCAATTTCCAAAATCTTGAACTTGATCTCGCTTTGTGCACGCTTATGGGTAATCTTGTAGATTCTTGTTGCATGAGAAACAATGAGTCATTAGTGAATGTAATATATTGGGAAGGAAACACAAAAACTCTAATGGGTAATAAGAAAAGAATAGCTGGAGAAATAATGTTCGAGTTCCCTGAAAGCATGGTTTGTGACGCCGATCGTTTCTTTATTGGTCATGCTATGCCATCTTTAGATATCGATGATGAACTCAAGCCCGGTAAAACATATTTTGTTCTCCCACTCGATATATTCTCATCACATATCCTGTCAGTCTCTTCCATATCATCTTTTGTTGCGCATAATTATAGACGTAGTCCAGCTGATCTAAAAGAATGTCCATTAGAGTACATAAAAGAATCAAATGGTAGAGTTCTTATCAAGATTAAATCTGAGTTCATGTCAAGGCATCTTATGAACAGATGTGGTAGTCATGATCATGTTGATCAAGTGATCAAATCGACGTGTAATGATTTAGCAAATGGTAACTTATGTAGCACGCCGGAGCTCAAGAAGGAATACGAACAATTGGTTCGATCCAAGGATCAAATTTGGTCGCCTAATCTTGATACAATTTCGGAAGCTAAGAAGATTATTTGGTATTCTCCTTGTAGATTTATCGGGATGGACTGGCAACAGAAAGAGGAGGATTTATAAATGTGTTATTAGCATGTGATAGTTTACAATAATTTCATGTATATGTTCATTCATTCTTTATTGATTCGTATATTTGATTGAACTTATGTTTATAGATTTAACCAATTGATCATAGATCGACTGGCCGGTATCAACACCATGTGACCACATGGTTCTAGAAACTATATTTAGTAATTTATGTTTGATAATAGTGAGTCATCGGGAATGAGTTATATGCGGTTTGTACTCTGAGTTTCAAAACGGAACATGAGATCAAATAGTTTCTACCCATTTACCTTTTTTTATGTTAATAAATTTGGAAACAATGGTCGTTGAAATGTAAACCTATATAGCAAAAATAACTTGTGGAATAAGTTTTTATCTTTATTATAAGGTGTGTTGGGTTCCTCATTGCTCGGTGTCTATTTCTTCCTTTTATTATACATTCATACGTTGGTTATTCATACGGTTTCATCATGCTATTTATAAAAAATAATAATAATGACAATTAAAAAAACAACAGACGAAAGGTAAAAAACCTCAATTAAAACAATTTTTTACATGAGGAAAATTTAAAAGATAAAAATTAATATAAAAGAGTATTATAATAGAGAAAAGTGAGTATGGGGCTGTTATACACTCAACTTGGGTGAAAAATCCCTCACATACCAATATTTTAATATTTTGAATAAATACTTGGCCCCCAATGATTTTTATGGTTTAAAAAAAGGTATGTGAGGGGTTTTTCACCCAACTTAGGTGCCTAACAGCCTCATATTCACTTCCCCCATTATAATATGATATATATTAACCAACTAGATTAAACTTATGCATTTCATGGTGAACACTTATTGTAACACCCGTCGTTTAAAAATATGGATTTCCAAAAACTTTCGCCAAACGGCGTTAATAGAGAGCGGAATTAAACTTTAAAAGTCCAAACCAGCAAAATCTGTTTTCTTTATTCATTAAATGGTGTTACTAGCCATATCATCAAAACAAGTCTAAATGTAAATCCATCGGTTGCCCAACATTAAACAACCGACATTATAGTAAGTACAGGTCAGAAATATCTAAACATAAAGCAACGTCTAATGCGAGCAGCCACTATGATTAAACTACAGACAGCTTCAAGATCATCTACCCATGTCTCACATCTTCTCACATCTACTTGCTCACTATTGTTGGACCTAAGGGCAAGTGTTAGCTAACGAATTAGCTAAGTAAGATAAAAAAAAAAAGTTTATAAAATATTTGTCCACTTAAAATATTATAGAAAAATCATATTTCGTCTTTAAGGCACATATCATCACAAGTTATCACATATATCATATCACATCTTGCATTACACATCTTTCATATAGGATCGGTCATCCTAAATGTGCTTAGTCATCTTTACATCTCACATATAACATCTGAATATTTTTGTAGTTGTGACATAAGTCACGCTTATAACATATACATCTTTGTATGTGTAACATAAGTCACACCCGACTAGATGGACAAACCTTACAGTTGTACATCATTGTCGTTAAGGAAAGACAAAGTCGATCCATCTGAGTATAACGTTTAACCTTTGCGCGTGTAGTGGTTAGTTACTCCACCCGGATACACTCAAACGTAACTATGCCATGGGGAGGTATCTAGATTCCCTCACCACGTGACCACGTACACACTAGCTCCGAAGAACTAGCATGGGTCGTTAAGCTTAACACAAGACTTTACATATGCTCGAGACTTCTTTATTATATTAGCTTAGGCTACACTTTCACCTAAACTAATTAATCACGTGTAGTTTTCTTTACTTTATATTAGCTTAGGTTACACTTTCACCTAAACCAATCACATACATCTTTCTTTACTTTATATAAGTTTAGGCTACACTTTCACCTAAACCAATCACATGCATCTTTCTTTACTTTAGGGCCCTTAATCGTGCGCGTGTCGTGGCAAACCTATAGAAATCTAGTGACTAGGTGTTCAAGCCATGCAATCAATCATTAAACATATAAGCATCAACATATTGTCATCACATATTAACATCACATCGTCAAATCATAAAAATCCGTATATCAACATGTTACTCATATCATCATATCGTTATAACATAATTGTAACACCCGTCGTTTAAAATATTGTTTTCCAAAAACTTTCACCTAACGGCGTCAAAAGAAAGCGGAAGTAAAATTTAAAAGTCCAAACCAACAAAATCTGTTTGGTTTATTCATTAAATGGTGTTACTAGCCATATCATCAAAATAAGTTCAATGGAAACCCATCGGTTGCCCAACATTAAACAACCGACTACATTGTTAATACAAATCATTATTATCTAACATAAAACAAATGTCTAAAGCAAGCAGCCTCTATGGGTAAACTATAGCCAGCTTCAAGATCATCTACCCATGCCTCACATCTTCCGACATCTATCTGCTCACTATGTTGGACCTGAGGGAGCAACACATTTTAAAAGAGCAAGTGTTAGCTAACGAATTAGCTAAGTAAGATAACACATAGTTCATAAAACATTTGTCCATTTAAAACATTATATAAATGTCATATTAAGTCGTTAAGGCACATATCATCAAACATATCATGTCACATACATATCATAGCATCAATATCTTTCATTTTAGGATGGGTCATCCTAAATGTGCCTAGTCGTCTTTTGCATCTCCACATATCACATCTAAACATCTTTATAGTTATGACATAAGTCAAGCATCTCATATAACATATGCATCTTTATAAGTGTGACATAAGTCACCCCCAACTGGATGGATAACCTTTCGGTAGTACATCAATGTCGTTAAGGAATGACAAGTCAATCCCTGAATAATCCGTATGTACAAGATAAGTGGGGTTGGTAAGACATCCCGTATTACTCTCCACGTTGTACCTCGTTACAAGGAGCCACCCAAGCAACCATATCAAACCCACAACCCTAGCAAAGGCATGTACGGGTTAAGCTTAACACTTTCATCTCTGTAAAATAGGCCGAGCATCACATCAATTCACATTAACGTTTGGGCCCTTAAACGTGCACGTGTCATGGCAATTTAATAAGTCTAGTGAACTAGATGAACAAGCAATGTAATCATGCACATTTCACATATTATCAACATATATCACATTTCAATTCATCTCAAAACATTACATATCATTTCATAGCATATCATTACATCTCATATCATTGCATAGTATCTCATAGCATATCATACATGTCATCTTTCATTGCATAACATAGTTCATCACATAACGTATTTCCTAATAACTCGAAGCATTTCATATCATATCATAACGTCACATATCTTTAGGGTAGCATTTCAGGCTTCAATATGCATATACATAGCTCATATCACCTCCCGTACGTGTAATCCCGATTAAGCATAAGTATACCAGATATCAATTGGGAAGTTATTATATGAAAACTATGTTTTTGTTGAACCTCCAGTGTGTCAAAGTAGTGCATCTTACATTGATACAGCTTACCAACAATTTAAGAGTATCTTTTAGTGCTTGCTAAGTGCTCCCGACAACCTAGAACGAGTGTAAGATTGAAATATAAGCTAAACCAAACGTTTTGTGCAACCTGGGCATCAGGTGCATCGCACCTCCCTAGTGGTGCGTCACACCAATCAACTAAAAATACTCAGATCAGATACAGGTGCGTCGCACCAGCCCTTAGTGCGTCGCATATCGGGCTTCGATTGAAAATCCATTTTCCCAACCTGGGCTGTGGTGCGTCGCACCTGGGGTGCCGACCAGCAACTCAATTTTTAAACTTGCTCTAAACGATTCCCATTCGATCTCAAACTCTTAGCCCGACCTGGAGACATAAAATTAACCTTTTTGACAAAACTTTTGATGACTTCAATCCATCAATCAATCCTTTAATCCTTTACAACATAAATCAATCATTGCATCACCCGAATAACATAAAATCGGTAACCGTTTAATCTATTAACCTAACCCTCACCCCATGGCCTGGGTTGAATACTCATCTATGAATCAAGTAATCAGGTTTCAAAAAGAATATTACCAATATTACCCATAGAGGACTTAGGAGATTCAAGATCTTAACAAAACTCGATTGAAACGGCACGAAACGGTGGAATCTTTGCTTGGAAAGGGAGGGGAATCGGCTGGGGGTTCTCACACACACGTTGCAGCAGCGTTTGTGTTAATTAGGGCTTCCTAATTGCTTACTAACCCCTGGCCATCAGCCCATTATGTTACACTTGGGACCCCTCAACTTATAAACTTGACTTTCTTAGCTTATCTTTCTACCAGGAGTCTTAACGATCTAACAAGCACTTAATTACTTAACGTCAATTTGATTACTTTCATTAAACATCACATTTACATATTCATATTAAATAAATAAGCATTTAATCATCTAATCACATATAACGCACGTTTACTTAACAAACCTAACGTTAACTAACGGAAGGTCAAATAGTCAAACACGAAAAGTTCGGGATGCTACAATAATAACATTGTATCATCATGTTATATTAGTATCATTTCATCTTAACATGAGAGCAACGCTTTATCATATCGTTTCATAATCAACCACCTAGCTTCTGGCGCAGTTGCCAGCCGGGGTACCTTCTAGGTATCTTGGCGAGAGGGGATGTTGGCTTGGAGGTCATGGGATTGAAACTTGTATTCCCCATTGACCTCAGGCATTTACCTCTTTAGCGTAAATTGGACTTCCTTTGGGGGTACCAGCGGTGTAAGGCACCTCGAACCCTAAGCGTACTGCCCGTTTGGATGTCACTACTCAGCTTGATTGAACGACCTTCCCACCCGTCGTTCAATATATATATATATATATATATCGTTTCATAATCATTTCGTCATATTATCGTGGTAATGCGTCATCATATCATCAATTGCATTATAACATCATATCATTTTATTAACATAATATCTTATCATATCAATATCATGTCAATTTATGTTTACATCATAGACTTTTTATGTCATCACATACTTTATTCCATCATATCAACATTCATAACAATACATATCATCTCATATCATTGGGGTAGCATTTTAAGCTTCAATATTCATCAACATAGCCCATATCACCTCCCGTATAATCCCGAAATCCATAAGCAAACAAGATACCATTTGGGGAAGTTATTATATGAAAACTATGTTTTTGTTGAACCCTCGGCGTGTCAAAGTACTGTATTTTACCTGATGACGAGCACAACGATACACCAAACACAAGTTAACAAGCTTCACAATTATCCCGAGTGACCTATATCGAGTTCATTGTCATTAAGCTTGCATAAACCCATCCTGATAAGGTTACAAAACCATCTATGAACTTAGGTACACTTATAGGACCCTCAAACGCTTGTTTCGGACCTCAACCGGACTCACAAGCACTATATGCGGCGCATGCTTTGAATATGCGTCGCATATTTGCTTCAAAAATCACCCAGAACCCTCCCAGGCCCCGATATGTGTCGCACATAAATTATATGCACCGCATATGGGGTGCTGGTCGAAAGACTGACTCGCGTCCTTCACTTGCAGGCAATTTTTCGACCTTTAAACGACCAAATGAGTAAAAACTTAGTTCTTATGAAATGTAGGGAATTCAAATACCTTTCCATAAATATATAGTTTGACTCTTAAAGTTCTTTAATGAATGATTTATGACGTTTGCAAGACAAGTCTGCACAATTTGTCCAAAACCTGACCATTTTTGGAAATTGACATTTTTCACATATGTCTGGGCAAAATCACAGAAAACTTTGTTCATATAGAATTTAGGGGACACATAGAGGTTTTCAGAAATGTAAGATTCATCTCCTAGTTCGTTTATATAAAGAAGATATGATTTTTTCAATTAGCCTGGATTTTCACACCTAATAAACCCTTTGTTTTGCAAACAATTTCCACCATCAAACATCCATGTCAAGCCACCATGACCTCTACAGTTCATACACATAAAATTAAGACTTACTTATCATTATGAAATCATCAATTGATTCATGGATTCATTATAATCATTTTTCAATCGATTTGACACCTGAATGACCTAAATCGACTCACATACGCAATAGAATCCAAATCAAACCTCAAGACCAGAAGTGACACTCATATGAAATACATAATATCATCAAAACATCATCAATATCACGTTCATACCTTTAGGAAATCACTAAACCTCAATTGATCGAAATAAGGGTTACCGAACGACCCAAAATCACCGATTCTATCAATAAAACGTATTCAATTCATCAAGACCATATTTGAACGAATTGAATTGATGAATATAACCAAAAAATAAGTAGGGATTACCACCTCTACCTTAAAGATGATTAGATATTCGATCTACAAGCGTTTAATTACTCCGATTCAACCCAAGATCAATGAAAACCAAGCTATGGAGGCTCACACCAAGAAAAACACACATACTTCTGAAGATAATGAAGGATTAGGGCTGCCTAAAACCTATCAAAACCGTCCCCCTCTTTGCACAATGACTAAAGTGCCCTTGACTTAAATCTAATGACCATTAAGGCTCAAACTAATGAACCGGGAACTCAAACGACCGATGGAGCACCTTAATTACTATCCGACAACTATAATAACATCTTATGACCATTAATAACTAGCTCAAGTATTACATTTATCATTCACACATCAATAGTTAATTACTTAAGCATTTAAGCAACTAGCGATATGAAAGTCAACTAAAGGTCAAAGTCAAAGCAATGATAGAAAAGTTTAGGATGTTACACTTGTTGTATCAAAAGTCTATTTAAAAATAAATAATCCATCTTCCAAAATAACATTATAATATATAAATCAACTTATTAAAGACAGTTAAATCAAAAATAAAAATATTTTAATGCTAATTAACTTTTTTTTTAATAATGTCTAAATCATACAGCTATATAACAACAATTGAAATCAAAAAAATAGAATATATAAATTATAGTTCATAAATAAAAGATCAACATAAGTTCAATTTTAATGCATAAAGCATAAACTAAAAGGCTTAATTTTCAATAAATTAATAATTTATTAAATTTAAGTAAAAAATTAGATTTTTATTTAAAAACTATAAGGTTATATATGATCTTCTAAAATTCAAATGAAAAAAAAATAAAATAAATCTCTATATCATATTTAATTCAATGCTAAAATAACTCGATATGTAATTATTACTTTAGATAATACCTTAAAATACCTTAAATAAATACGCGACAAAGTTTAAAATCTGAAACTTTTTATTCATTGAATAATCCTTAAATAATAAATTTGACTAAATATTTCTTTTAAGTAATATAACAAAATACTAAAAAGAGTAAATATGATAAATAAACCAAAAACTTAGTTTACACTTAAGTCACATTACCTTAAATTATCCACATTAAATATAAAGAGATAAATAAATTTACTATAGATACAAACTACATATAAAAAAATTAGAAATATTGAAAAATTAAAAAGTGATAAAGTATAAATTTTACTTTAATAATAATAATCTACACGGCAAGAAAAAATATAAAAAAAATTACAACTAAAGAAAAATTTTAGTTGTCATCTAGATGAATATGCCACATACTTTTTTATATTCTTTTTTATGTTATATATAAAAAAAATATGTAAAATTATTTTAAAAAATAATATAAATAACTTGAAGGATCAAGTTAAAAACATATTGACCTTTGGATAAAAATCAAAGGTTGTCATCACCACCACCACTTGTCGCTACCGTCACCATCATCGTCGCAACAATGCGCAAATATCCCGCTAGTATTTAAAATAAATGTAAAAATGCATCTTCTAAATTTAAGTGGTTTATCTAATATGACAAAAAGATACTCGTATATAATAAGACTAAAAAAAAAGCAAACGAAAAATCGTCTATTGGCCCCAATACAAACAAACAAAATTAAAAAGTCTATAGGCCCGAAAAAAAACAAATAAAATCCAATAAGCCCAACCAAATTAAAAAAGAGTATAATTATTGCTGAAATTCGAACATAACACCTGACCACCAAAATCAATACATACCAAAGAGACTTTTATTTGTATTTGCTACAACTATATATTATAATCCGCCATATTCTTAAAATTCAGCCAAACAAGTTATGATAATCTGAAAGGTATTAATATTTACGAGAGAAAGGTATGCGTGCGTTGCGACGGTGATGATGATTTAATGCCGGCAACGGGAACGGGTGGTGGTGGTGGTGGTGAGTGGCGATGGTGGTGGCGGCGACAGTGAATAGTAGAAGTTATTGATATAATGTGGCTATGATGTATGGTAGATCATGCATTAGAATGTGTACTAAGAAAAAAATATGTGAAAAGTGTTAAAAAATAATTAAGGGTATTTTGAAATAATAAAAAAATGTTTAATTTCTTAATCCAATATGCTTTATAAGGGATTATAGATAAAAAGTTGGCCGGATTCTACCTAGTTAGTAGCTAGATCACTTTAACCTTTTGTGTTTTTATTTGGAATGATTATTTACATACAGTAATAAAAAAAAAACATCAAAATAATTGTGAATAAATTTCCTAGTTTATTTTTAAATTTGAAATTTCATACAAAATATTTGGAAAAGCATGAAATATTCCTAAAATTGGGATAAGCAATTAAGTTAACATATCTATTACATGACACTCGGTCTAAAATATAGAGCCCATTAAAACCTAGCTAATGGAAATCTAAAACCCAACCCAACTATGGGTATGTTTTTTTTTTTTTTTCATTCTTGAGAAAAACTAGATAGTACTATAGTAGTATATGTTTATCTATCTATGAACTCATATGAATAGTTATTTTTTATTTATTTATTTATCTAGAGTAATATTTAAAATTCAAATTCAAAATGTCAATCGTCTAGATAACCACTCACAATTTAAATTAACTAAATGTGGCGGTGATAGTACTAACGACGACGGTTATGTAGTGGCGGTGGCGATTGATGGTGGTGGGAAAGTGGCGGCGAAGACGACGAGTAGTGTAGACTGTTAATGTAAAGTTTATTGCCGTAAAGGGAGGTAGTGTAGTGATTTAAAAATAAAAGGTAAAGATTAATCTAATCTTATTAAGAATTCATGGATGAAGTTTTCCTACGTTAATGACTCTCACTAGGGTTGTAGTTAGCTTAATCTAATCTTATTAAGAATGTGATAATGTAAAGATTTTGTTTGACATATATTCGTAATATTATAAATTAAACATAGTGGGGCATTAAAACATGCGATCCCCAACCAAGTCGCGTCACTAATTGTTAGAATGCCAGTATATCACGTCGTGAGGTGACTTGGAAGACGTCTCCCCACTTCACAACCAAAATCGGACGTCCTTTATTTTCCATTTTTCAACATTATATACGTTGCCAGGTCTCATACCTATTACTCTATTAGTCATAACACCCCTAAGTTGTCAAGTGACGAAAGTCTAGTCTCATTCTAAGTTTTTTTTTTCATGATAGCACATGGAACAAGTTCCTCTTTCAAAAAATAGCCTCACTCTCGATAGTTTTTGAAAAATTTATCATATTTCTTATGTGGTAAATCATTAATAGTTGAAAGATAACATATACAACAACTCAAATAATTAATGTAGAATATAATTTAAGATAATAATTGATGTACGGCTATTAATATTTTGTTTTATGACATTGACGAGTTGGGACTGATAAACAGTAAATGAAAATTAAAGGAGGCCACATGTTAACTATGATTTAATAGAAGTATTATTGTAGGGGCCGGAACATATGGTAATGGTTTTTAATTTTTTTTTTAACAACAAATCTACTGGATTAATACACTAATTTAGCTGTTCTAAAAAAATACACTAATTTATAAACTCCATAATTATACGTCATTGTTAAGATTTAAGCTTAGTTTTTTTTCAAGAGGTTAAAGCCTCTACCACGTACCCCACCTAAATGGTGATGGAAGAAGTACGGTTAAGTTAAAACATGACCTTGCGAATTATAAAGTGTCAAAAAATATATATAAGAAAAGAAGAAGCAGAGGTTTGACAAAGCTTTATCCAAAGCGTCCTCATCATAAAAACTTTGTTATATGACATAACTAGATTATTTCCCGCGTAATACGCGGGATAAAGTTATTATGTTTTTAGATATAAAAATGTGTTAGGTATATCGTTAGACCTATATTTTAAGCATATATATCATTACCCATAAATAAAACATGTGTTAGGTCCAGATTTACTGGACTCGCTCCAGACGTGATTACTGGAGCCCTCTGAAGATTTGTCCAGAAATTATGTGAAGACCAGTGAACAACTTACTTGTACAGGAATCTGGATTCCACCAGATTCGTTCACTGGATTTCACTCCAGTCAAGATCTTTCCACTGAAAAACATTCTCACTGAAGTCTAAAATTAAAATATGAAAAAGAAGTCTGACAAATAGCGGAGCTCACTGGAAGACTTACCAGATCTCCTGACTGGAGTCCTTGTCAGTGTTCTAGACCTTACAAGTCTGAACATTGATTACGAGGAATTGACTTTATGCCTTTACATGTCTTTACCTGGATAATCCATTTGTCCTTTGTTAAAAGCCTTACACGCATGTAAAGGTAGTTGGTTAATTAGAAGACAAGTCACTATCATGTGACTTTATTCTTGTACTTTAATCAATGCATTTAAGGAATTAAAGTAATTTTCTTGAATGCATGTAACCATATTTGTACGGTAAAAAGAATATTATATTTATTCTTTTTGCCTATAAATACCAAGTTACTTCCTCGTCCAAATTACATACTTTTGCAATTTGGTGCCTTTGCTCAAATACTCTCGATTTAAACAGTTATACTTCACAACTTTAAGTATTTCGATCAAAGAGTTTATTTAGCAAATTTAGATCACTTGTAATTCATAGGTTGTTTAGATACTTACTTTATAATATCTTGTTCCGCAACAACCTTGTATTTTATTTAAACATCAATAAATAAAATACACTTGAAAAGTTACATTGTGTCTCACCATTTACTTACTTGCTTATCTTTATATTGCTTAAATACGTATTACGTTATATATATATTCTTGCATTTATATTTATCGTAATACTAGTCCGATCTAGTGCTTACTTGATGTTTCATACTATTCTTATCTAGTGATTACTTGACTTGTTATTCTACACTTGTGGGTTAAACCATCGAGTGAGAGACTTCACAACATGTATAAATATGATGATACAAAATATATTTGTATCAAAGACGGTTGGTACGTATATGTACATTATATATTTATAATTTATAAAATGATAATGATGATATAAAGTTAAATATAAATAATAATCTTGTTGAAAAATGAGAAAACTTTAATTTGAAAATGTTTTAATTATTATTGTAGATGGTTTAGATGATATTAAGATACATATATTTGTTATCTTCCTATAATGATGACTTCAGATAAAATATAGATAAAATATTTTATTTAGTGTAATAACAATATTATCAAAAAAAAAAATATTATCCTCTTATTTATACAAAGTTAAACATCAAATTATTAAGTTTAGTTTTATTATATTTATCTATTTTATCTAATAAAATAAAATAACAAAGCAATACAATTCCCAAGGTCATAAATATTACCCCATCAGTCTTAAAACACAACAAAATACATGTAGATGCACATTCGTTGTGACAATCGCAACATAGATTTGATTATTGTTTATGTTTAGGAACTATGTTTGTAATCATTTGAATAAGAACTTGTGTTGATATTTAATGATTACATTTGAACTTCAATATTATATCTGTTTGTGTTTTGTATTGTGTTTGTGTGTTATATATTGTTTTGCAAGTACAAGAACATAGAATCAAGATTTATAAGTGTCGTAGAACACTTAAACGATGATTGAATGTTATGTACGAGCCGAACGAAGTAAAACAAAGGACCAAAGGCACGTCCCTCGTGCTGACTTCATCAGTACATGGGATTACCTTCGTGCTGACATCAGCACGAGGTAGATTGGTTATTGTTAATTTCAGGCTTAATACTTAATTAAGGCCAAAGCCCACACTATCCAATACACAACTAGTATAAATACAAAACCTAATCTACGGAATTAGGTTAATTGTTTGTAAATCTTAGTTAATCATTTGAAGATATTCACGAAATTATGAATTAAGGTTAATTGTTCCTTCGTGTGACCTCCTACATGAACCACAAGCCTTGTGCATCTCCTTGGGTTGATTAATTACTCATTAATCAGCGAAAGGCAATAGCAATCTAGTTATCTCAAGAGGATTCTGCACTTTTGACATAACGAATCACGTCTTATTACGATCCGCGCAACCGTAGGACCCTACAATACATTACAATAGCTAAGGTCATGATAACTATTCACCAGTCTCTAAATAAATGTTCAAAATATATTATATATAATAATTATAAAAATTTATTACAATGATATCATAGTTTAAAATTTTTAAAATAACTTAGTCTTTTAGTAGGTATAAAATAACATAGTTTTTCTAATATAAGAACAATAGTATGTTTTGTTTAATAGTAAAATATAACTAATTTTACTCGTATAATCTAACATTATGTAAAATTCAGATAATCATATTGTATTAAGAATTTCCGTTAAGATGAATTTAGCTCCCCTGCTGATTTTACTAATTATTATAGTAAACATTGTGGTTCCATTGAATTTGTTTTGTATATTTCTTAATCGTAATTATTTGATCGATTTGTATAATCTTCATCATAGAACTATAAATATGTAGATCAGAAAAAAAATGTTAGGTCTAGTTTTACTGGACTAGCTCCAGACATGAAGACTGGAGCAATCCTGAAGATTTGTCCAGAAATTATAGAAGTCCAGTAAGCGTTTACTTGTACAGGAAATCTGGAGTCTTCCAGATTTGCTTACTGGAACTTCACTGCAGTCCAGATCTATTCTACTGAAGAACATTCTCACTGAAGACAAAGTCTGAAGTCTGAAGAAGATGACTGACATGTGGCGGAGCCCACGGGCAGACTTACCAGATCAACAACTGGAGTCCTTGTCAGTGTTCTAGACCTTACAAGTCTGAACACTGATTACGAGGAATTGACTTTATGCCTTTACACGCTTTTACCCAGATATCTCTTTTGTCCCTTGTAAAGGTTATACACGCGTGTAAAGGTGGTTGGCTAAAAGGTGACAAGTCACTATCAATGTGACTTTATCCTTGTACTTTTAGTATTGTATTTAAAGAAAATATCTAAGTTCCTTAAATGCTCCCAACCACATTTGTACGGAAAAATAATCACTGTAGAGATTATTTTGCCTGTAAATACCAAGTCACTTCCCTCTTTCAAATTACTTTTGCAATTTGGTGAACTTGCCTAAATACTCTCGATCTAAACAGTTATACTTCATAACTTTAAGTATTTCGATCAAGGAGATTATTTAGCAAGTATAGATCACTTGTAATTCATAAGGTTGTTTAGATACTTACTTTGGTATTATCTAGGTTCCGTAACAACCTTGTATTTTGTTTATACATCAATAAATAAAATACACATTAAAAATTACTTTCGTGTTCCACCTTTATTTAACTTGCTTATTTATTGATTAAGTCTTGTATTTACTTATTTATATTCTTGCATTATATTTACGTAAATACTAGTCCTCATCTAGTGCATACTTGACTTGTTGTATTTTACACTCGTGGGTTAAACCATCGGTGAGGGACTTTTCAATTGGTATCAGAGCAGGCTGCTAAAATAATTGTTAGATCTGCTATTAACTAATGGTAATCCCGGAAAATACACAAGGTGTTGGATCTGACTCTAATAAAACTAATGTTAATGTTGACCCTCTTGTTAGATCTGCTATTATCTGATGGCAATCCCGGAAAATACACAAGGTGTTGGATCTGACTCTAACAAAACTAATGCTAATGTTGACCCTCCTGTTTCACCTCGTAATGTTAACATTAATCCACCAACTCCTCCCCCTCCTGTTTCTCCTCATGTGCATGTGCATTATTCTAATACTCCCTGTCCCAAATTCAGTGGGATTGATAAGGAATTTAGTACGTGGAAAGCAAGAGTTTTACTTCATGTTACTGGTATTGATAGGAATATGTTAAAAACTTTAAATGAAGGACCTTATATTCCCAGAAATCCTATTAATCCAATCCTTGATCCAAGTGGTTCAAGGACTGGGAGGGGGAAGAGAGAAGAACATTGGTCTGAAGAGGAGAGGAGACTTTTATCTCACGATACACTTCTCATAAACATGATCCTCGGGGATGTTCCAGAAACTCTTATTCCCACATTAATTCTCTACCCTAATGCGAAAGTATTATGGGATGAATTAGTAAACCAGTATGAAGGAGGTGATGCCACTGTTAGCATCAGAAAAGTTTCTTTAAATAAGAAGTATGAGTCATTTTTTGTTTTGCCCAATGAATCTTTAACTGGTACTTATACCAGATTTATGTCAATTGTAAACCAGTTAAGGGCTCTTGGTGTCAATAAAGACAAGGATATACTTCTGAAAAAGTTTTGTGATATTCTTCCCACCAAATGGTCTCATATGATTTTGGTTTTAAGACAAGGAAAAACTCTTCACACACATACACTTTCAACCTTGTATGGTGCTTTTAGATTTACTGAAGAAAACCAAGCTCAAAGAATTGAGGCTGAAAAGGATGCTTTAAACTATGCATCAGACCATGTTGCTATGACCAGTCATTCTGGGCCACCGTGTGCAGCCTTATTATCTTCAGAGAATGTATTCTCAATGAAGAAAATGATGTCTGATCTTATGGAATCTGGACTTACTAATAACATCTCTCCAGATTGTGAGGAAGATGACAGTGATGATCTAATGGCCATGATTGCTAAAACGTTTAACCGTTTCAAAGCAAGAGCCAAAAGACCCACTGGACACAATGCACCCAGTTCTTCCACTGATAAGACCAATTTGACATGCTTTAAGTGTGGCTGAAAAGGTCATTTCATGAAAGAGTGCAAGTCCAGTCATTATGGCTCACAATCTGGTCCATCAACTTCTTATAACAAGCCTGAAGATAATTATAAGCATAAATACAAAAAGCTTAAGGCTCAGATTGCACTTATGGCATAACAAATGGAAAATAATAATAATAAGTGCATGGTTGCTGAAGAAGAATGGATTCCCTCTGATGACTCATCAGTCGATGAAGAGGAGGAAAGAGATTGTTGTTATATGGCTCTGGCTGATGAAGAGCATCTGGTGAAGGATGATGTCACATTTGGCAGATGGGTAGACATTGTGATCAAAAAGGTTAGTGATTATGATAAAGAAACCGATCCAGAATTGAAACTAGATATTGCTGAAGCTCTAAGTTCAGATTTAGATTTTATGGAAACTGTCAGATTTGATAGCTTAAATGGTATTGAAACTAATTCCTCTGAAAACTTTGTTTTAAAATCTAAACTAAAAGAACTTCAGGATATTGAACTGGCATTTCAAGCCCAGGTGTTGGTAACTGAACAACTTTGTCAAGAAAAAGAGGAATTAGAAAGAGTTTTAGAAAGTGAAAAACAAGTCATAAAATCTTGGCTTGAAACCAAAAAACCCTATGATGCAACAGTGAATCAATATTCGTCACAAAAACGTGCATTTCAAGATGGAAACATTCATGTTGCTGCCTTAATTCCTGAACTTGATAAATTGCCAGAAAAGGCCCGACCATAAACAATTTATGATGAACCAACCACACCCAAGGCTTGTATAATTCCAGCTAATATCCCAATGGTTACTACTGGAGCACCCTAGATGACTGCTTCAGTAAAAAAGAAAGTCAAAAATTCTTTGCCACAGACTGCTTCCAAAAATCCCCAGATTAAGAAGAAGAATCCCAGTCCTTCTTCTGAGCCAAAAGTCAGAAAGACTAAGGAGTCATCTGAAAATGAAATTTTGTTAAGGTTGGAAAGCCAGTTTCAACTACTGGCTCGTCAAGATCAAAGTTGTAATGCAAGACTGAACAATTTTGAGGGTACTTCGTCTAACCCAAAACAAATTTCAAAACCGTTTTCCAAGAAAAAGAAAAATGTCTCTTTTAGTGCGAAAAAGAAAAAGGTTTCTAAACTATCTGTCCTAGTGGTTTTTAATAAACCCAATGTTGAAAAACGTGAACTCAACCAGATACCAACAGGGGTCCACAAGGCTGGATCCAGAAAACCCATCAGTCGATGGGTTCCCAAATCTAACTAACTAATCTGGTGGATGTGCAAGGCGATCGAAAGAAATATATTTGGTATCTTGACAGCGCTGCTGGCAGGACTATGACCGGATGTAAGACCCTGCTGGAGGAGTTCACCATTTCTGATGGACCCTCTATTACTTTTGGGAATGATGGTTGTGGAAAGACTGAAGGGTATGGTCATCTGAATAATGGTCAAGTCAAGTTCAAACGGGTGGCTTATGTTAATGGTTTGAAATATAACCTAATAAGTGTGAGCCAACTGTGTGATGATGGCTACCAGGTGCTGTTTAATATTTCTCAGGGCATCGTATTTAACATAGATTGGAAGGTAGTATTGATTGCTCCCAGAAAAGGGAATGTGTACGTGATGGATATGGAAAGCTCTCCTTCAGAGCAATGTTTCTATACAAAGGCAAATGTATTAGGTCCAGTTTTGATTATAAAACTGGAGCTCTCCAGCTGCATCTGGAGAGTATGAAGAATTGTCTGAAATATTAAAAGTCCAGTTGCATCGTACAGTTTAAGCAACTGATGACTTCCTCCAGTTGAGATCTGAAAACTTAAATCTGAAGACCTTCCAGTTAAAGTCGAAGACAACAAGTGGAAGAAAGGGAATGGCAATGGCAGCGAAGCCCAGTTGACATTTCACCAGATCAATCAACTGGAGATCCTCTAGTGTAAATGTCTTTACAAAGCTTTACACTGATTACTAGGAAGACCTTTTACACTACATCCTTTTAACCGGACAATAATTTTGTCTGTGGATAAAAGTGCAAAGATGTAGAGTGGTTGAATAAAGTAACATTTTGTCTTACTTTATTTAGCACACACAAAGGATTATTTACTAATACTTTGTGTGCTGTCAACCATATTTGTACTTCGAAGTTGAGATCCCAATGCTCATACTTCGACTATAAATAGAGGTCCTTGCCCAAGCATTTCAACAACTTTGCAAACACATACATTCTGCAATATTGGTGAACTTGTGCAATATTCTCTCAATCACAAAAAGGAACACTTCACGACTTTAAGTGTTTCGATTGTTAGGAGAATTTCCAAGTATAGATCAATTGTATTTCATAGGTTGTTAGGATATTTACATTTTTGTATTATCTTGGTTCCGCAACAACCTTGTATTTTATTTAACAATCAATAAATAAAATACACTTGAAAAATACATATTGTCTCATCGATATAAATACTTGTCACTAATATCTATTGCATTGTATTTACTTATTTACATTGTAACCTTAATAAGTAAACCTCCAGATTACCTGGTACGCAATCACTCTAAACTGGTCATGTCCAGATTAAGTGATTGTGTTGCAAAGTACATTCACCATTGACAGAGGTGTCTTCAGCACCCATCTAGTAATAGTTGGGACTTACAAGTGGTATCAGAGCAGGCAGGTTGAATTGTTTCAATTCTATAACCTAGGTCTGCTTCGATGGCTGCTGAAGGTGAGAATGGTTCTGGTCCAAATGAATCTAATCCTAATGTTACAACTCCTTTAAGTACAATCACTCCTCCTCCTCCTCCTACTCCTGGAGTGAGCCACGTCCATGTACATTACTCCAACACTCTTGTTCCCAAATTTGATGGAAACCAGGATACCTTTGGTACATGGAAAGCTAGAATGCTCTTGCATTTTGGTGGGATAGAGAGGTATATGTTGAAAATCCTCAAGGATGGACCATATATACCCATGTCAAGTGGTGTTAGTCCTTTTCTTGACCCAACTGGGAGAAGAGGTTCAAGGGAAAAATCTGAAGAACATTGGACTGATGAGGATCGCAGACTGGTTGACCTTGATACCAGACTGAAAAACATGATCCTCGCAGCTGTTCCAGAGGAATTAATTCCAACCCTTGTTTTGTTTCCCAGTTCAAAGTCTATGTGGGAAGAATTGGTTCTCTAGTTTGAAGGAGGAGCTGACACTCTTTCTACCAGAAAAGTTGCTTTAAACAAGAAATATGAAACCTTCTTTGCTCTTCCCAATGAAAGCCTGACCAGTACCTATACCAGGTTTACCAGTTTGATCAATCAACTGAGAGGCTTAGGGATTGAAATGGATAAGGACATCCTTCTTGAAAAATTTTGTGATATTTTGCCATCCAAATGGGCACACATGGTTCTTGTCCTAAGACAAGGAAAGACCTTGCACAGTCACACTCTTGCATCTCTCTTTGGAGCCTTCAGATTCACTGAAGATAATAATACTGGAAGACTGATAGCTGAGCAAGATGCTTTAAACCATGCACAGAATTCCAAGGTCGCCAGTTTAACTGGGCAACCTTGTGCTGCCTTAATGTCTGCTGAGAATGTCCATTTTCATTCTATGAAGGAGATGTTAAATAGCTTTTTGAATTCTGGCCTGACTACTGATCTCAGTGATGGTTGTGATGAGACTGACGATGATGATCTGGTCGCCATGATTGCTAAAACCTTTAATAGGTTCAAGCATAAATCTAATCGATTTAATGGGTTCAATAATGCTTCCAGTTCCAACTCTCTGGATAAGGCCAATCTTACCTGCTACAAGTGTGGTAAGAAAGGTCATTTCATGAAGGAATGCAGATCTAGTCAGATGAACAACCAAACTGGTCCCTCTGTTCCTAACTTTGTTAAATCTGATGATTACAAGGCAAAATACAAGAAGCTCAAGGCTCAGATAGCCCTCATGTCACTTGAACAAGAAAAAGAAAAAGAAAAGAATAAGTGTATGATGGCTCAAGCTGAAGAAAAGTGGGAACTCTCTGATGACTCATCTGATGATGATGAAGAGATGTTTGTTTTATGGCTCCGGAAAATAAGCAACCAATGGTGAAAGATGATGTCATTTCTGGAAGATGGGTGGACATCATATTAAAAAAGGTAAGGGATTATGATGTTGAATTGGACACTGAATCAAAACTTGACACTGCTGAATCTTTAAATGATGATCTGTTATTTGTTGAAACTTTGAGAACTGACTCTGAAAGATATCTTGAGATTGTTTTAACTGAATTTAATAACATGAAGAATAAAATTAATGATTTACAAAGTGTTCAGTTGGCTCTTAAAGAATCTGATTTGAAAATTGAGGCACTAGAAGAGGATAACCAAAAATTGAAATTTGATCTTGAAAAGGAACACATGGTTATCAAATCTTGGGTACAAGCATCTGGTAAAAATAATGATGCATTTTCTAAAACCATTAATGCTCAAAAAACTGCCTGGAAATCTGGTGATCTTCAGATGGCAGCTGTTTTCCCCACAATCCACCAGATGCCAGATTCGGTTAGAATTGAGACTCCTTATGACTCTTCTGGCCCTGTCAAGTTAGATTCAGTTGAGACCACCCCTGTTGAGGTTCAAACTGGAGCCAAAAAGGCTAAAGCTCCAGTTAAGAAGGAAGCTGGTGATATTCCTCTACCTCAAAAGTCCAAAGAGAATAAAACTCAAAAGACTAAAACCTCCGCTGAGCCCAAGTCCATGGGCCAGCAGCCTGATGAAAAGAACTTTTTGTTGAAACTGGAGAGTCAACTCCAGAACTTGTCAAGGCAGGTACAAAGTTGTACTGCCAGAAATTTAGATAGAGCCTCGACTTCTTCAGTTGAAAAACAAATTGTTAAAACACCTCCTCAGAAACAAAAAGCTAAACAATCTGCTCAGAAAGGAGCAAAATCTAGCAAGATAAAGGAGGTCAATGTTCCCATCAAACCAATTGTTGTCACTTCTGAAGCTGGAAATAATCCTCCAGACTCTTCTTCTAGTTCCAACCTGAGTCAAACTCTTGAGATATCTCAGAAGGAGTCCAGTGGACCCATCAAGAAAAGATGGGTTCACAAAAATAACTAATCATTTGCTTGGGTGTGCAGGGCGATCGAAAGAAGAATATCTAGTATCTGGACAACGCTGCTGGCCGAACTATGACCGGATGTAAGCCCCTGCTGGAAGAATTCATTGTCCAAGATGGACCGGCAGTGACATTTGGTAATGATGGAAGTGGGAAAACTGAAGGGTATGGTGTTGTTGAAATATAACCTGATAAGTGTCAGTCAGCTTTGTGATGATGGATATAAGGTTCTGTTCAATATTGCTCAAGGCACCATTTTTAATAAGGATTGGAAGGTAATGATGATTGCACCAAGAAAAGGAAATGTGTACATCATGGACATGGAACCAGCTCCAAAAGAGCATTGTTTCTGTGCTAAGGCAGATGAGGACACCAACTGGCTGTGGCATAAAAGGTTATCCCACCTTAATTTCAAAAATATCAATAAGTTGTCAAGAAAACAACTGGTGGATGGGATACCTTTAATTTCCTTTAAAAAGGAGAAGCCATGTCCAGGGTGTGAGATGGGCAAGAAGAAAAGAGCCAGTTTCAAGACCATGCAAAACTTCAGTATCACTGAACCTCTTCACATGCTTCATATGGATCTTTTTGGTCCAGTGAATGTTCAAACCTGGCGAAATTATCTCTCTCATCAAGAAAATTGAGCTCAAGTATACCAAGAAAGTTTGTCAGTTGCGAAGTGATAATGGAACTGAATTCATCAACAAAGAATTGGAATCATTTTGCACTGACACTGGCATTTCTCAGAACTTTTCATCAGCTCGTTCTCCAGAGCAAAATGGTGTGGTTGAAAGAAAGAATCGCACATTAATTGAAGCTGCCAGAAGTATGCTGTCTGAATCAGATCTTCCCACTTGTTTTTGAGCTGAAGCTGTGGCAACTGCTTGCCATACCCAAAATCGGTCAGTCTATGTCAAGAGACATAGGAAGACTGCCTATGAAGTACTCAGGAATCGCAAACCAAATATTGGATATTTTCATGTATTTGGTTGTCCAGTTTTTATCTTAAACGATTCTAGTCAGTTGGGAAAGTTTGATGCAAAGGCTGATGAGGGCGTTTTCGTGGGGTATTCAGATATAAGAAAAGCCTATAGAGTTTATAATTATAGACTCCAAAAGGTACATGAGACAGTTCATGTCACATTTGATGAATTTAATGAAGCAATCAATAAAAGACCAAGCCTTGATTTATCTCTAGTTGTCCCAGTTGATTTTGTATCTGATCAAGTTCATCAATCAGTCAATACACCAAGAGATGTTTCCAGTCACCAGGACTTGGAACCAGTTATACTAAAGAAAAGCTCCAGTGACACTTCATTTTATCCTTCCATCAGTTTCAATCTACCTCATAAACTGGTGATTGGATCAGATGTACGTGCCGCGACAACATCAGAACCAGTTCAAACCTCTTCAGTTCTTCAAGACATGCCTTTGTTTGAAGATAATCGTGTTAACACCCTAGTTGACACTGACGATGAACTTGAAGTAGTTTGGGCTGATCCTTCTCCAGTTACCACAACTGTTGAAGATCGCCAGGTGACTTGCACTGATGTTGTAGCTTATCAACCTAGTCGATACACTAAATGGACTGCTGCTCATCCTATCGAGCAAATTATTGGCAATCCAGAAAGTGGGGTTCAGACTAGAAGAGCCACAAGTGAACAATGCTTGAACGTCACCTTCCTATCGCTGATTGAACCGAAGAAGATTGACGAGGCTATGGCTGATCCAAGCTGGGTTGAGGCTATGCAAGAAGAACTCAACCAGTTCGAAAGGAATAATGTTTGGGAACTTGTTCCTTGTCCTCCAGGGTTAAAAAAGGAACCCATTGCAACGAGGTGGGTCTACCGAAACAAGATGGATGAAGATGGCAACATTATTAGAAACAAAGCTAGATTGGTTTCCAAGGGTTATTGTCAAGCGAAAGGTGTGGATTTTGATGAAACTTTTGCTCCAGTTGCAAGACTTGAAGCCATTAGAATTTTCTTGGCTTATGCTGCTCATTTGCAATTTAAAGTCTTCCAGATGGATGTCAAAAGTGCGTTCCTAAATGGAACTTTGGAAGAAGAAGTGTATGTTCAGCAAACACCAGGTTTCTTGAATGAAAAGCATCCTCACTGGGTATACAGACTGAACAAAGCATTGTATGGTCTTCGTGAAGCCCCAAGAGCCTGGTATGACACACTGACCAAACATCTTACCAAAAATGGTTTTGAAAGAGGTGCAATTGATAGTACCTTGTTCATCTTAAAAGAAAAAAGGTAATATCTTGCTGGTACAAATTTATGTTGATGACATTATTTTTGGCTCAACTGATGATGCAATGTGTGAGAAATTTTCAAAAATCATGTCAAAGGAATATGAAATGAGTTTAATGGGTGAATTAACATTTTTCTTAGGCTTACAAATTAAACAAACCATGGAAGGTATTTTTATTAACCAAGAAAAATATGTCAGAGATTTGTTAAGAAAATACAAATATGATTCAATCCCATCTAAAAACACACCCATTGCAGCACCTTTAAATTTGGATTCTGACCCAAATGGAAAACTAGTGGATCAAAAAGAGTATCGTGGAATGGTTGGTTTACTGATGTATTTAACTGCCAGTCGGCCAGATATAATGTTTGCAACATGTTTATGTGCCAGATTTCAAGCTAACCCAAAAGAATCACATTTGCATGCTGTTAAGCGCATATTTAAGTACCTGAAAGGGTGTCCTAGTCTTGGTCTTTGGTATCCCAAAGTCTCAGGATTAGATCTGATGGGTTATTTAGATTCAGATCATGCAGGTTGTAAGATTGATAGAAAGTCTACAACTGGAGGTTGTCACTTCCTAGGGGCAAAACTTGTGAGTTGGACCAGCAAGAAGCAGACTTCGGTCTCAATGTCAACTGCTGAGGCAGAATACATTTCTGCGGCTAGTTGCTGTGCCCAGATTCTTTGGATCAAAAACCAGTTGCTCGACTATGGTATGAAATATACCAGAACCCCAATCTTTTGTGACAACACCAGTGCAATTGCAATATCTCACAACCCGTTGATGCACTCCAAGACAAAACATGTTGACATCAGGTATCATTTTATTCGAGATCATGTTATGAAAGGAGATATTGAAATTCATTTCATCCCCACTAACAAACAATTAGCTGATGTTTTTACAAAACCTCTTGATGAAAAGACTTTTAAACATCTCATCAGCGAATTGGGAATGTTAAATCCTTGAATTGGGTTCTTCATTCTAGGGGGAATAGACACAAAATGTTTTTATGACCAAAACTTATTTTTGTTCAAAATGCATCTGAGGAATTCTCCAGATGAAACTGACTAAAATTTGTTTCTTTTGTTGTTTAAAATTTTGCAACTGGAAAATCTTTCCAGTTGAAACTGGCACTGGACACTCTCCAGTGTACATGTTTGGTCTTATCTCAAACTGGTGGTTAACCAGATTTTCATAACGGTAAGTATACTTGGTCAATACTTGTGACACGTGATGGTACTCGAGTGTCTAAACCCACTCCCAACCGTCACTTGACGTGTCAAAACCATTTTGATAAAAATGAATGCAGGTTTTAAGGGGATTGTTGCAGGTAGTGGGTGCATGGGAATACCAGCCGTCGTAGCATTTAATGCTTGATGAGATGGTATTAATTATTTTTGAATTTAAAATTTTCTAAAATCTTTTAATACACGATTTCGAAAATCTGGGGATTAAAAAATCTTTTTGTATATATTCTGGTATTATTTTATTACCTATATATACCCCCACCCAAACATTTTTTCTCATTTGCTTCGCACATTCATTCCCCTCATTTACTCTTCCAATCATACAAAATTCGAGATCCCTTTCTCTCTTTCTTCTTTAAGTCCAAAACCCTAAATCCTAAATCAATTTCACTTTCACAATCTGATCAAAAGGCACCTAAATCTTCTTCATCTCGTTCTCGTGATGTGAATTTACTCACTGTTGAGTATGTTCCATCCGATAACGTTCACCATGCTGTTGGGGCCCCCATGAACTCCAAAATAATTAAATTAAATCCAAACAACCCCATAGCATCTCTTCAAGGGCAACAGGCCGCTGATACTCTAATCGGGAAAATCCAATCCTTCTTCAGGGATTCTCCACTCAGCGATGCCTTTTCCTTGAACCCACACAAGATGTACCATGATTACTTGTGTGAGTTCTGGTACACAACCTCTAACTCGCCTGACTGCCCATCCATCTCTTTCACCTTAAAGGATGGGTCAGTCCCGTGTACCATCACCACTGAGACTTTGAGGGATGCCCTTAACCTCAATTACTGGAGAAGTGATGAACGTCCAGTGGTGATCCCCAATAATATAAACTTCCGCCAGGTCTTCCTTGACATGGGCAATAATGAAGTCTTGGAAGGTGGAGTGTTGAGAACCAAGGGGTCTATAACAATGAGAGGGCTTTCACCCTCTTGGAAATATTTCATGGTTCATCTGGTGGAAAGTTTGGGAGGAAGTTCTGGTGGTTTGGACCAGATAAACTCCTTCCAGGCAGAAATGGCATATTGCCTTTGGTATGGACTGAGGGTAGATTTCGCGAGCATCCTCTTCAGAAGCCTTGTCTTCAAGTTGAAAGGTAATAGGGGTCCATGTATCCCCTTCTCTCGATTTTTATCTTTTTGTTTCAAATTAATTCTGGGCAGAGACGAATATAAAAACACTCAGTCTCTTTACTCTGTGCCAGAATTACTGAGGAATCTGGACAACCTTGTATCTACTGCTACGAGGTCCAGATTCCTCCGAGAATGATACTGGCATTCTCCAAAACTAATGCACCAATACCAGGTGAGTCAGAAAGACAACCGGGCGGGCCTCAAAATAATGAGGGACCCACCAGTTCGCCTGCTGGTAATGTGACAGTTGCCGAACCTGGGCAACAGTCTAACCCCACCAGCTCCAGTGTGTCAGTCCAACCTTTCACCCAACCTGGAGACCTCCCAACAGGTCTTCAGGCTACTCCAAAGGCACAAAGGTCAAAAACCCGTCGTAAGAAAAGGTCAGCACGTGCCACTCATACTAGTGCCCCAACTAGCCCATCAGGTACTTCCCAACAAGTACCTGAAGAAAGTCAAAGGGAACAACCGCAAGCAACCACTCTCGGAACTTCTTTAGGAGAGAGTGGTGAAGCTATTACTGGGTCAGCCCAACCCAAAGTAGAGTCTGTGTCAGCACTCAACTTGCAGAGCCAAACTTCTGACACACTTGCACGAATTGACGAAGTCTCTGGCCAGTCACAACTGGAGACCGAGGTTCCAGATTCTATGGCCAATGATGCCACGACTGAGGAAAGAGCAGCTGTGGTTGAGGCACAAGTGACCTCTTTTCAGGAAGTAATTCCGACAACTGGTGAAACCTTTGAGGAAACTCAAACTGGTCATCAGGAGCCTGAACAATCTGTTCAGCCACCCCTATCATTTATGAATCTAGGCATATTTGAGGGTGAAATTCAGCTTGAGTCCTAAGACTCTTCTGAAATTGAATCTGATCAGGAAATGGTTGATGCATTTGTACATGATCAGCTCCCTTCCTTTTCTGATCTACCCCTAGATCGCCAAGTTTCAATTTCACCTCTTTTACCAGAAAGCTTACAAGATGCCCCTATATTCGCCTCTCGCCAGCTACTATCTTCCATGGGTGTGCCTAGAATAGACACATCCTAACATCACCGTCGCTGTCGTTCACACCTGAGCATTCTCAGCATGAATGACAACTTGAATCTCTTCCCATCATTTCTTCAACAACTCCTCTTGTTTCAACTGCTGCTACTACAACTGGTGAACCATCATTTATATTACCTTCTCCAGTTGTACCTGTAGCCCTTCAAGCAGGTCCAGTGACACATTCCCGCCGTCACTGAATAGTCAATTTGCTGCCTTTGAATCCGATCTCTCAAACCTTCTTACGAGGGTAGATGAGATTCAAAAGGCACTCGATAAAAACGCTAAGTCCCTCTCCAGGTACCAGAAGGAGCATATCACAAATGTTAGAGTAGTTGACCTGGGGATCAATAAATTTTCTGCAAATGAGGACTTAGTGTTTGGCAAGCTCAATGAGTTTGTGCAGTCCTCCAATCAACTGGCAACATCGTTAAGGGAGGCATTTGCACTAACCCAAACTGGTGTCACATCTTCCATCACCAACCTATTAACTAATACTGTCAGATCTTCAAAGGTGGATGTGAAAGAACTTGAAAGACAGGTCAAGTTGCTCTTTGAAAAACCTAGTCTTAATGTGACTGAGCTTGGTACCCAGTTGGCCACTTCAGTTGGTCAGAAGATTGAAGACACCTTGGCTGCCAGAGAACAAGTATTTTTGAAAAAGGTGATATCTGAGATCACCAAGACTGCAGCGCCCCAGGTTGATCTCACTCCTATAACATATGAGATTGATCGGTTGAGGTGCAGTCTTGATACTCTGGTCAGCAAGGTATCTGAACACTCTACTGCTCAAACCAATCTGACAACTGAAGCTGGTAGAAACAAGAATGAAGAGTTGAAGACTATGTTGAAGGAAGTTCTTCATGAGATGGTTCCCTCTAGTCTCTCGCCAGGTGATACGAAGCTTTTAACTGACATACAGAAGAGTCAAGCGCACACCTTTGAAAATGTTATGACTCAATCTAAGGAAATCAATCATCTGTGGAGGACTATGAGGTTGGTTTGTGGGACATTCAAGCAGTGTAAAGATATGCAGTCGTGGCAGCCTCTAGCTAACTTGCCTTCGAGCCCTTCAGATTTTGATAGTATTCGTAAAGGGCTAGATGCTGCCAAGGGGGAAAGATCTGTGCATACTTCTTCTACTGCCCTTGAAGTTCCCAAAACCACTGGGAAATAGTTGGTAGTTTCCACCAGTACTGAAGCTGGTGGGCATATTGATGATATTGTGCTAAGGGGGAATGTTGATAAAGGTAAGGCAATGGTCACTGATGAATCTGACAAGCTGGCCACTGATGCACCATTATTGGAAACTGGCAATATTGACTAGTTGCCTCCAGTTACTGAAAGTGAAAGTCAGAAGCTAGCTAGGATTGGGTATCTGGTTAAGGAAAGAAAGAAACAGTGAAGATTAATCAAGAAGAATCTAGGAAATCTTTCCCACTCACCCTTGTTGATGCAACTGACGCACAACTCCTTGGCATACAACTGGTGGAATATAAGAAAATAAAAGAAGATGCAAGGATTGTGAAATGTGTGAATGAAATGCTGGAGGTTGAACTGGACAAACACTATCAAGATGATGAAGCCAAACTTGATGCTGGTTGTCTAAATGTATCAGTAGAGAAGGCCAAGGAAATAAGGTCAGAAGGGATTTTGAAAAGGATTGAACAAGTAAAGAAGATTGTCAGCCAAGTATTGAATCCACCCAAGGTCAAAGGAAAGAAACATAAGACTAAGGCATTGCCCAGAGATGCCAATATAAGGACTTGGGTGGAACCTTCTGAACCAACCAATGATGACATTCGAGCAGCCACTCAGAAGCTAAGCATGAGCCAGATCAAGCTGACAAATGAATCTGAGGCTCGAACATATTTGCAAGATGTGCTGCGTCGAAGGCATAATAACGGCAAAATTCAGGATGTGCAAGTTTCAATCAAGCCAGGTGCCAGACATTATGTGGTTAAGGTACACTACTTTGGTGGACCAACTCGAACAACTAAAAATCCTGATATTCATCAGTATGGTCATTCTGAACATGTAGAGATGTTGGATATTTTGGCTAAGAGGCAACACAAGAACAAGTTTGAGAAAGGCTGGGAGTATATATTGCAGAACCTGATCAAGTTCAAAGAAAATGTTGAAGAAAGATTGGAAATGATCAGGAAAACAAACAGCCGATTTCATCTGTTGCCAAGAAAAGGAAAATTGGCGAAGGGCCACATTCTTAAATTTTCCTTTGTCTATCTACTTGTAATTTTATTTTACTTTCTTGTAACTGATGTAAAATTATTGTATATACAAGTTGCCAGATTGTAACCCACAAGATAGATAGTGATAAAATCTACAAACAATTAAAATTGAACCCAAGGCATTTGATGATCTATAAAAATGCATTGGAAAATTAATAGGTTTTATCAAACTCAAGTATTTCAAACTTACACTTGTATAGAAACAAGTTTGAAAATACATGACAATATTTCAGGACAATTAAGGGGAATTTGTTAGGTCCAGTTTTGATTATAAAACTGGAGCTCTCCAGCTGCATCTGGAGAGTATGAAGAATTGTCTGAAATATTAGAAGGCCAGTTGCATCGTACAGTTTAAGCAACTGATGACTTCCTCCAGTTGAGATCTGAAAACTTAAATCTGAAGACCTTCCAGTTGAAGTCGAAGACAACAAGTGGAAGAAAGGGAATGGCAATGGCAGCGAAGCCCAGTTGACATTTCACCAGATCAATCAACTGGAGATCCTCTAGTGTAAATGTCTTTACAAAGCTTTACACTGATTACTAGGAAGACCTTTTACATTACATCCTTTTAACCGGACAATATTTTTGTCTGTGGATAAAAGTGCAAAGATGTAGAGTGGTTGAATAAAGTAACCTTTTGTCTTACTTTATTTAGCACACACAAAGGATTATTTACTAATACTTTTGTGTGCTGCCAACCATATTTGTACTTCGAAGTTGAGATCCCAATGCTCATACTTCGACTATAAATAGAGGTCCTTGCCCAAGCATTTCAACAACTTTGCAAACACATACATTTTGCAGTATTGGTGAACTTGTGCAATATTCTCTCAATCACAAAAAGGAACACTTCACAACTTTAAGTGTTTCGATTGTTAGGAGAATTTCCAGGTATAGATCAATTGTATTTCATAGGTTGTTAGGATATTTACATCTTTGTATTATCTTGGTTCCGCAACAACCTTGTATTTTATTTAACAATCAATAAATAAAATAATAAATAAAATACACTTGAAAAATACATATTGTCTCATCGATATAAATAAGTAAACCTCCAGATTACCTGGTACACAATCACTCTAAACTGGTCACGTCCAGATTAAGTGATTGTGTTGCAAAGTACACTCACCATTGACATAGAGGTGTCTTCAGCACCCATCTAGTAAAAGTTGGGACTTACAAAATGAAGACACAAACTGGTTATGGCATAAAAGGTTATCCCATTTAAATTTCAAAAATATTAACAAGTTGTCCAGAAAACCACTTGCAGATGGAATACCTTCAGTTTCCTTCATAAAGGAAAGGCCATGTCCAGGATGTGAAAAAGGAAAGAAGAAGCGAGCCAGTTTTAAGAAGACCAAGCAGAATTTAGCATAACTAAACCTCTTCATATGCTTCATATGGACCTCTTTGATCCAGTGAATATTCAGATACTTGCTGGTAAAAGATATACCCTGGTGATTGTTGATGAATATACCAGATATTCTTGGGTTATCTTTCTAAGGTCTAAAGGTGATGCTGCTGCTGAAATCATCAGTCGCATCAAACAAATTGAACTCAAACACAAGCATAAAGTATGTCAGCTAAGAAGTGATAATGGAACAGAATTCCAGAATGCAACTCTGGAGAAATTTTGTGCTGACACTGGCATTTCTCGGAACTTCTCATCAGCTCGAACGCCAGAACAAAATGGTGTTGTAGAAAGAAAGAATCATACACTGATCGAAGCTGCCAGGAGTATGCTTGCTGAATCTGGTCTCCCAACCAGTTATTGGGCTGAGGCAATTGCAACTGCTTGTTACACCCAGAACCGATCAGATTATGTTAAAAGACACAAGAAGACTGCATATGAAATGCTCAGAAAAAGGAAACCAAATATTGGTTATTTCCATGTTTTTGGATGTCCAGTTTACATCCTGAACAATTCAAGTCAGTTAGGCAAATTCGATGCCAAAGCTGATGAAGGATTTTTCTTGGGTTATTCAGAAATTCGAAAAGCCTTCAAAGTCTACAACAAAAGACTGAAGAAAGTTCATGAGTCAATTCATGTCACATTCGATGAATCCAATGAAGCAATCAATAAAAAGCCAATCCTTGATTCAACCCCAGTAATTCCAATTCTCTTCGATAAATCTGATCTTATCAACAACAATAAAGATTTATCTGAAGAAATTTCCAGTCATCCTGATCTGGAACCTGTTAAAGAAGTTGTACCACCAAGTAGTACTTTGTTCTATCCTTCAGTAAGCTTCAAACTACCCTCTGAAGTTACCCATTGGATCTGATATTCGTACTACCCCCCAGTATCAGTTTCAGTTGAATCTATACCAGTTCTCCAGAACTCTAAATTTCTCCAGGATACTGATCCAGTACTTCAGGAACTGCCACAAAATGATGAATTTTATGATGCAAATCGTAATCTTACAGATTCAGATGAAGATGTGGAGACTCACTGGCAAGACCCTCTACCTGATGCAACACCAGAGGGAAATCAATTGAATCCTTGCACTGCTATTATTGTTCATAATCCTGGTCATTACTCTAAGTGGACAAGAGCTCATCCAATTGATCAGATAATTGGTGATCCTACTAGAGGGGTTCAGACCAGAAGTGCCTTCAGTGATCAATGTTTATACGTTAGCTTCTTATCACTGATAGAACCGAAGAAGATTGACGAGGCAATGGAAGATCCAAACTGGGTTATTGCTATGCAAGAAGAGCTTAACCTGTTTGAGAGAAATAAGGTATGGAATCTGGTGCCCTTTCCTGCTGGAAAGAAAAAACCTATAGGCACCAGATGGTTTTTCAGAAACAAGGTTGATGAAGATGGGCATGTGATCAGAAACAAAGCCAGATTGGTTGCCCAGGGTATGTCCAATCTGGAGAATATTTTGATGAATCATTTGCTCCAGTGGCTAGACTCGAAGCTATCAGAATGTTCTTAGCATTTGCTGCTCATCACAAGTTCAGAGTCTACCAGATGGATGTAAAAAGTGCATTTTTGAATAGAACACTTGAAGAAGAAGTTTATGTCAAGCAACCACCAGGCTCTATCGATGAAAAACATCCTCACTGGGTGTATCATCTGGACAAAGCACTTTATGGTCTCAGACAAGCACCACGAGCCTGGTATGACACTCTGACAAAACACTTACTAGCACATGGTTTTAAAAGAGGTGCAATTGACAATACCTTATTCATTCTTCGAGAAAAAGGTAATCTTTTGCTGGTACAAATTTATGTTGATGATATTATATTTGGTTCTACTGATGAAAATATGTGCAAGAAATTTTCGAAAATAATGTCAAAAGAATGCGAAATGAGTTTAATGGGTGAATTAACATATTTCTTAGGTCTTCAGATTAAACAAACCAGTGATGGTATTTTTATTAATCAAGAGAAATATGTTAGAGATATATTAAAGAAATTTGATATCAATTCTTCCCAGACAAAACCAACTCCAATTTCTGCACCACTGAGCTTGAATTCAGATCTTGATGGTAAGCCAGTGAACATCACTACCTATAGAGATATGATTGGTTCACTGATGTATTTAACTGTCAGTAGACCAGATATAATGTTTGCAACATGTTTATGTGCCAGATATCAGGCTAACCCAAAAAAATCTCATATGTTTGCTGTAAAGCGCATACTGAAACACCTTAAAGGTGTCCCCAGTTTGGGCCTTTGGTATCCCAAAGGTTCAGGCTTAGATTTAATGGGTTATTCAGATTCAGATCATGCAGGTTGTAAGATAGACAGGAAATCCACTACTGGTGGATGTTATTTCCTTAGTGGCAAACTGGTAAGCTGGACCAGTAAGAAGCAAACTTCAGTTTCACTCTCCACTGCTGAAGCTGAATATGTATCTGCAGCCAGTTGTTGTGCTCAGATACTATGGATGAAGAACCAGTTGCTTGATTATGGTCTTAAGTATACAAATTCTCCAATTTTCTATGATAATACCAGTGCCATTGCTATTTCAAACAATCCAGTCATGCACTCCAAAACCAAGCACATTGATCTCAGGTATCATTTTATTCGTGATCATGTTATGAAAGGTGACATGGAAATCCATTTCATCCCCACTGACAAACAACTTGCTGACATCTTTACTAAACCTTTAGATGAGAAAACTTTTCGTTATCTTGTCGGTGAGTTGGGAATGTTGAACCCATAAATCTGGAACCTTTGTTATGAACGCCTTTGTGACACTGGCAGGGTTCTTGATTCCTGATTTGTAAGTCTATGCCAGCTTGGTTATCGAACGCCTTTGTGTACTATCCTTGCACTATAGACTTACTGATCACCATTCCAAGGGGAAAGGACTCAACCAAAAGTTTTTATCTTTTAATTGACCAAAGTGAGAATTTATTTGTTTTACTGGAATCTCGTATGCCAGTTTGGATATTGAACGCCTTTGTGTACTATTCTTACTGGTGTGAGAGTCCAGTCATTTAAATAAATTTTCACTAAACAATTTTTCCAGAAAATGTTACTGGTGTCTTAATACTAGTAGAGATATCGAACGCCTTTGTGTACTATCTCTATAGGTTTTTGACTCCAGTATCCCATCAATGCATATTTTACTGGAATAATCCACCAGTAACACTAGAGTGACTAGTCATCCTCCAGATACATTGAATTGAGTCATGGTTCGTCAGTCATAACAACTTTAATACTTGGTCTTTGTGATGCCACGTAAGTAACACTTTTTGAGTGGGAAACTATCTTTATCCTACGTGGCATAGATATTATACAAATAAAATGATGGTTTGTTACCATGGGAAGATAAAAAGTTGAAAAATAAGTTTTGTGGGCTGTCAAATGTCACTATTGATGGGTAAATTTAATGCGGATCTCAAAAGCCGATGAAAAACTGTTTTGTATAAATTCAAAATAACCTTTTGAAATCCAATGATTACTTTCCCTCTCATCTATAAATACTCCAATTCTTTCACTTTTCACATTTACTTCGAAAATCTTAACTCCCAAAATCTTGCAATTCCTTCATTTACTTCTTCCTTCAATTCCAATCATCAATCTCTTTCTTATTTACTGCAAAATCCTATCATCAATTCCTTCATAAATTCTTCATTTTTCTTCAAAACCCTAAATTTCTTTCTTTCACTTTCACTTTCAATTTCAATATACAAAAATGGCTCCTAGACAAGCAAGCACAGAAAGAAATCTCTTAACAAATGCATACACTCTTCCCGAACGTGTTGAAAAAGCCCTTGGCATTGTCATCGACACTGAAAAAATGAGAATTAATATGCATAATTGGATGGCAAAGTTGGCCGGAACTCATGACCCCCAATCGATCATTAGCCGACTTAATGTATTCTTTCTCAGTTCTCCTCTTTATGGAGCTCTAACCATGAATCCTGGCAAAATGTATCATGGTTATCTCTGTGAGTTCTGGTACACCGCTCATTTCCAGGCTGGTGATGATGCCACCATCCATTATACTCTGAAAAGGGGAACCGTTCCTCTGACTTTAACAGTCAATTCATTCAGAACGGCGTTTGGATTGAATTATTTGCCACTGAATGAGTTGCCACTTCAACTTCCAACTGGAGTGAATCACAGGCAAGTGTGTCGGGAGATGGGACACACAAATATTGTTGATGAACATAGTGCTCTAAGGAGAAAAGGTACTATATATATGAGTAGGTTGTTTGACTCATGGAGATATTTCTTCACTCATATAGTTTCGTGTTTAGGAAGTGGGTCTGGAGGGTTAGACCTGATTAATCAAACCCAGTTATTGATTGCTTATTGTTTATTGTATGGGTTAAGGGTTGATTTCACCCAAATTTTGTTCAATGATTTAGCTGATAGACTAAGGACACATAAGAGAAAAGCAAATGTCCCGTTTATTAGATTTTTGTCTATCATTTTCAAGAGAAAACTGGGTGAGGGTTATGATAATAATTCGAGTCATTTTTCAATGGCTGAGTATTTGGGAGATTTAAACCATTTGGTTTCACATAATCTGGAGGTTGATATTCCTGAGGCTATGTTGAACAATTTTAGAAGGGAAGTTGTTGAGAATAATGATGAAAATATTGCAAATGTACAAACTGTCGCAGCAATACCAGCTGGCACAGGAGAGGCTTCAGGCGGGCCTCAAAACAATGAGGGACCCTCTGGAGTCCTCACTGCTGAAGAGGTTCCTCCAGAAACCCAGGAGCTTCCTAACTCAGAGCAGTCTTCTCTTTCTATTCCATCAACTACCTCCACTAGACCAAGAACTGGACCCAGACGACTTAGGAGAGGGGGAAATTTGGTCATCCCCAGTAGTACCGAAGCCAACCATCCAGATTCCTCCCAACAGGAATCTGGAGATGTCATAAGGGAAAACTTGCAAGCAACCACTCTCGAAACGTCTGTTAGGGAGAGTGGTGAAGTATCTGAAAGGTCATCCCAACCTTTGTTAGAGTCCGTGTCTGCACTAAATATTGAAAGCCAAATTTCTGACACAACTCTTTCACGGACTGGTGTCACTGGAGCCTCACCTCTAGTGATTCCAGTCCCACATTCTACGGCTGGTGACATTATGAATTTGGATGGATCTTTAATTGTGGAGCAGATTGAGCCACAAGTAAATGAAAATGTTGAGCAAGTACAGGTGAATGTTGAAGGGCAGGAGGCCCAGATTGATTTGAATAGAAGTGTAGGTGAACAACTGGCAGGGGGAATGCCAGATTTTGAAACGGAGTCTCCCATTTCTGATCAAGACTTTGACGAAGATATGGATTTCCTCCGTGATTATGACTTAAATACTGAAAGATCTCCCAGTCATATCACCAGTATAGTTGTTGAAGAGTTAAATGCAACAGTTTCACCACCACCATCTTCTCCAGTACAAATTGAAAATCAAGCACCACCAGAATCATCAACACAAACACCACCACCTCTAACAAATCCACAGAACACTTCTTTTTCCTCTCCTCCACAAAATATTCAACAAATTTCTGAACCATTGGTGGAACTGGAGACTGTCAACCAGAATGCAAATATTACAAGAGCTGAAGCTCCAGTATCTCAGGCCACCAGATTAACTCCTCCAGGTGATCTTTCCACCAGTTTTCCAACCGAGATCCAAGACCTTTTTACTAAGGTGGCGGACATGAAAAGATCCCTTCAGACTTCTTCACATGTAGTTTATGACTTTAAATCTTCACTATCAAATAATATGAGGTCAGAAATGCTTGTTTTTGCTAGTAATGAGAAGATAATCTTTGAGAAGCTGGATGAACTGGTATTGGCCACAAATAACAATTCTAAGAAAATCAAAGTGGCAGTCCAGGGCTTGGAAGAAAAGTTGGTCAGATCAGTGCAAACTGCCATTCAGACAAGTGTTGCTAGTCCCTTGTCCAGTTTGACTGATGAAGTTCAGAAATTAGTTATCAGGGTTGAGAATGTGGAGAAGAAGCCAACACTTGACCAGACTTCAGTTGTCAGCAACATCAGTGATGAAGTTGCCAGAAAATTAAGAGCTGACATGCTGAAGGAAATTACTGAAGAAATGTTTGGGTCAGTGTTGAGGACCATTCAGGATAGTTTGTTGCCACAAGTTGAAAAGATGATAAAAGTTGAAATGCCAAAGGACTTGGTCTCTGAAGTCCAATCTCTTAAAAGATATTTTGAGCAGTTGAAAACATCTGTGGCTATCATGACCCCTGAATGCAAAAATTTTAGGTCCTCTGATAGAAACAAACTGGATGATGTGTGGAATGCCCTCAAGTCTGGGACTAGTGGTCATTCCAAGAGGGAAAGCAGTTTGAAGGCTGGTGCTGATGATTTTAACCAGGCTGTTGAAAAGATTACCAAGGAGAAAGAAGAAATGGCTCAGAGAGCACTTGGCACTGAAGCCATTGCTCAGGTTAATGTGGAAGAAGCAACTGGTACTGATGCCAGTGTGCAGAATGTTGAAGAATAAGATGATGCCAGTACTGAAGCTGGTGAGTCAAAACCTCAGTTTGAGGACATCCCAGATTTGGCTACATTTAAAAAGCAAAGAAGGCCTCATGTCATTTCTGGTGAAGAAACTGAAGAAGGTGAAGATACAAATATTATTGCCTCTTTGCCTAATGCTGATGAAGAAAGATCAAGGAAACTTCAGCAGGAGTGCATATTAATTGACATCTGGAAGCAAAATCTGAAGAATGACTGGGAAGCACATAAGATGGATATGGCACAAAGGGGAACACTGGATACTTTCAATGCTGGCCATCTTAGTGTGCACATTGATGTGTATAGATACATGAAGAATGATCCCAGAGTCATTAAATGTCTCGAAGTGATGGATGATGTTCGTCTTCGTTCAGTTACGCCCAAGATGAACAGATGTATGATGCTGAAACTCATGAGGTTAGTGTACTAGAGTTGATTGCTGCCAGGAAAGATGAGTTGGTTGAGCCCTAGAGAAAAGCAAAGAAGAATGCTCTTGCCTTGGAAAATGAATATAGGAAAAAGATGAGAGGTGTACCCAAGCCACCCAGGAAAACAAAGGCAGAGAGAGATGCTGATCTGAGCAACTTCATTCCTCTGGATGTGTCCAGGAGCATAAGCAGGACTCAATTGCAAAGAGTTGCAAATTCACAAGGCATCTCCAGAGAGACTGAAGAAGAAGTAAGACTGGCAAAGGTAAGACATGAATACAATGAAAGAATGCACTGTAGAGCTGGTGCCAGGAAAATTATTGCTGCAGAAATTAGATTGGCCACAGACCATGAAGCTCATTCAAAATTTTATGTAAAACTGACAAGGGAAGAAAACTTCACTGATGAAAGAAGAAGTACGTTAGTAAGGGCATTTGGGTGGTCTGAACTCAGAGAACTTGGCTTGTACTTCAAAGAAAATCCTCAGCTTATTTCTGTTGATGTAAGGTACTTTATGAAAAGGATTGAGAAGGAGCATAGCAGGATTATGATGATGGAAGTCACTCTGGGAATGAGGAAAACAGAAAACTCTCCAGGTTTTAAGAGGAAGGCTACTGAAGAAGCTGGTGGAAGTGCTCCAAAGAGACAAGCCTGACTCTTATTTTCATGTACTTGTTGTATGTAAATATAAAAAAAAAAAATTGTAACTTACTGCAAAAGATGTAATGTCATTAATGTTGCAATTTATTTTCACAAGTATATGATCAGATTAAGTCTAAGATAGAATGAAAAGATGAAACTGGAAATACTGATGATCTATAAGGTGTTTTCCAGTAACAAAATTTAGACTTAGTCAAATTTTTCAAGTGTTCTTCAAGCATATAACTGTATAGATAGAAGCTTGAAAAACCTTGCATGTTTTCTAAACAAATAGGGGGAATTTGTTAGGTCCAATTTTACTAGACTAGCTCCATACTTGAAGACTGGAGCAATCCTGAAGATTTGTCCAAAAATTATGGAAGTCCAGTAAGCGTTTACTTGTACAGGAAATCTGGAGTCTTCCAAATTTGCTTATTGAACTTCACTCCAGTCCAGATCTATTCTACTGAAGAACATTCTCACTGAAGACAAAGTCTGAAGTTTGAAGAAGATGACTGACATGTGACGGAGCCCACTGGCAGACATACCAGATCAACAACTGGAGTCCTTGTCAGTGTTCTAGACCTTACAAGTTTGAACACTGATTACGAGGAATTGACTTTATGCCTTTACACGCTTTTACCCGGATATCTCTTTTGTCCCTTGTAAAGGTTATACACGCGTGTAAAGGTGGTTGGCTAAAAGGTGACAAGTCACTATCAATGTGACTTTATCCTTGTACTTTTAGTATTGCATTTAAAGAAAATACCTAAGTTCTTTAAATGCTCCCAACCACATTTGTACGACAAAATAATCATTGTAGAGATTATTTTGCTTATAAATACCAAGTCATTTCCCTCTTTCAAATTACTTTTGCAATTTGGTGAACTTGTCTAAATACTCTCGATCTAAACAGTTATACTTCACAACTTTAAGTATTTCGATCAAGGAGATTATTTAGCAAGTATAGATCACTTGTAATTCATAAGGTTGTTTAGATACTTACTTTGGTATTATCTAGGTTCTGCAACAACCTTGTATTTTGTTTATACATCAATAAATAAAATACACATTGAAAATTACTTTCGTGTTCCACCTTTATTTAACTTGCTTATTTATTGCTTAAGTCTTGTATTTACTTATTTATATTCTTGCATTATATTTACGTAAATACTAGTCCTCATCTAGTGCATACTTAACTTGTTATATTTTACACTCGTGAGTTAAACCATCGGTGAGGGACTTCTCAAATAACCATAGTACATTGTGAGCAATAAAAAGAAAAAAGACTTCGTATCTGAATGTAATCTAAAACAATGCTTATTTTTGAATGGTATTGCATCGTGAGCTATCATAATCTTAATCTTAATATATTAAAAGGTAACTGACCTAATCTCAATTAACGAATCATAACCCTTGATTTCTCAAAATTAATTAAAATCAACACATGTCTAAATTTAATTAGACTTTTTGGTTTGTATCACCAATTTACACTTTAACCCAATTTAAAAATAATTAATATATATTTTTTGGTTTTTATCACCAATATATACTTTAACCCAACTTATAAATAACTAATTTAGATGTTTTGATTTTTTATCACTAATTTACACTTTGACACAAATTAAAAATAAATAATGCTTTATTGCATAATATTTATCTAATAATAAAATATAACTAAGAGTTAGAGAGGTTACAACATTTGAAATAAATGATAAAAATGAATTAATATTTATATCAATATTTTAGTTGTTTTTGAGAATTATGGCTAACGAAAAAATTAATATTTTTGCAAAACGTCAATGAAAACTTGGGCAATTGTGTAATTAAGGTTAGAATATTGCTTCTCTAGAAAAGTTTGTATAAAAAACTTTTTGCTACATCATCTAGCTTTGATATTATTTAGTATTCAGTATTTACATTTAAATATCTCAGTATTTTATAAGTATTTTTACATTTTAACGTATACGTATATTTTTGTTCCATATACTATTATAGTCATAATGTTGTAAAATTCGTGTATTTAACACATGTTTAAAATCTATAATATACAAATTAGATATATTACAATACTTATTAAAAATATTATAACTATATGTATAACTTATTAATTTGTATTATGCATTAAATATAGTTACAGTTTTGGTATAAATGATGTTGCTATATAGTTGAAATCATCTAATTTTCAAAAGAAAAATATATATAGTTTGAAAGCATCTGATATGATATTTGCAATAAATCATCATGTCTGTAGATCGAACATCTATTGGATATGTAATTTTATAAATAAATTAATAATAAAATGGGAATGTAAATCGTTAGATGTATTTAGCCGTAATTATATATTTTTTAAGATTAAATTACTCGTATATAATTAGTTAATTACTTAAGATTTAAGATAATAATAGTAATAGTAAATTGTAAATATATATATATATATATATATATATATATATAGATAATCTAAAAAAGGTAAATGAGATCATCAAATCAATCTAATGGCTAATATTTATTCTTATTTTTTATCCAATGGTTGTGGCTATTTTAAAAAAGAATTTAGGATGTTGGTTTATAATTATTTGGAGATGCCAAATTTCAAAATATTCATATTCATTGCTTGACTTAGACTGTTAGAGTGGGGTGAGTATGGATCGGTTTTTGCCTAAAACCGAAACCCGATACGATCCATTCGGTTTTTAGAAAACCAAAACCATTGAATTCGGTTTTTGTTCGGTTCAGTTTATCGGTTTTACGGTTTGGTTTGGATCGGTTTTGGTTTTTTCTTTATAAATTTTTTATTTTTACTTTTTTTTTGTTTATTATGTTATAAATTTAACTTTGAATTGTTAAGAAAAAATATGACATAGAATCTAAAATATAGAGATGTTTTTTATTAACTAATTATATTTTTTTGGTGTTAAAATTAGTATAACCTTTATAAAACAAATTGATTTTATTATACGTTTTTATCTAAAACATATAATTTATATAGATTTGTACATTAAAAAGACAAAAAGACAAAAAGTATTAACGTATATACAAATTATAACTAATAAATATAAATGTAATATGATATAAATATAAAATAAATAAAAATATATTTCGTTCGGTTCGGTTCGGTTTTTTATCGATTTTTTGACCTATAAAACCGAAACCCGAACCGATCCATTCGGTTTTTAGAAAACGAAAACCAAACCAATTGATTTTGTTCGGTTTTTTGGGTTCGGTTTTTAGTTTTTCGGTTCAGTTTTTGCTCACCCCTATGTCAGCCATGATGATCTATAAATATGAGTGGAGTAAAAAATCTTGCCGAGTGAGTGGATTATTAAGATTATGAAGGATTATGGATAAAATTAGAAGGATTATAGAAAAAATTTTGTTTAGTTTTGACCACTCGATGAGCAACACTGCAACACTAACTCGTGCCAAGCGGAATGACAATATTGACAAAATGATAAGGCTATCTGGAGTAAGGCATATTCAGAGGGTGGGGATATTCGCCATGTGACGCCATGTTATCATCAAGAATTTGTTAGAAAAAGAGGGGGGGTGCAGTGGGCGAAATAAGGGACGAAAAAGGGGCAAAACTAGCCTTTTGATTGGCCACACACGGAAAACAAGACAAGGTCACAAGACATTTTGGGTGATAGAAATATTCCGTCCCTTTGGGTTTTGGGGCTTAATTGGCTAAGGGGTGGTGTAGATGGCAAGTTTTGGGCGAAATGAAGGGAGAATTCGCCCCACCCTAGATAGCCTAAGTTATATGCTATCGATTCACATCTTTAACACCAAAGATCAACTTAACCCATCAAAAGATATCGACAAAAGCAACCCATTCCATGCTCAATTAAATATCCCACATTCCCATACAAGTCTAAATTTTGTGTGTTTCGCATTTTTTTTTAACAAACCAACCAAATATGTTATTCATATGAAATATTCTATCAAAATATACCATGCTTAAGGTATTTTTACTTTATTAGCATGTCCAAGGATCTGCTAAGAATATCTAAATGAAAAGGAAAAAATACATAATAGATTAATAGTTGGATGATGATACTCATCTTTCATCTTTTAATTGTACATCATCAAATTTATTTTTAAGGTGTTGTATTATATTTTATGATTGAAAAATGTTTATATAATTATTTGAAACATGTCTGGTGGTATACGACTAAAATATGATAATGTATGAATTATCCTCGCACCCTAGTTAAGTATTCATCAAGGATCAATGATGAGTTAGTGTAGTGGTTTGGAGTTCCCCTGATTACCTATAGGTCTCAGGTTCGAATCTCCATTTCCTTCTATGAGAGTTTGACTTGGGTATACTCAGGTTCAAGTCTGAGAGGACAGAGTTTACCCCTATTAATCATCATGCCTTCGGGCGGATTAGTATGGGGTTTTCCTCCAATTGGGTATTTGATATAGGTATTTCTATTCCGAGAGAGCTATCTAGCACGGACTCGGTTAAGACAACATACGCTAGACCTCTCGCTATCAAATCGCGACACGAAGTTTCAATCGAAATTCACCTTTCAAAAAAAAAAAGTATTCATTAAGGTCTCGTTTGTTTAAATCGAAATTCACCTTTCAAAAAAAAAAAGTATTCATTAAGGTCTCGTTTGTTTAAACTTAATGGAACTAATAAAGAAAACACTTAACTCCTTAAGTCAATTAAATATATTATTTTTAACTTAAGAAATAAAAAAAAAACAACTGAATGAACTTAATAGGTATAAATATTATTTAACCATTTAGTCACTATATTAATAAAAACAAATAGATTATATGTCACTACTCACTAGATGCTACAGAGGAAAAGAAAGAAAATAGGAAATAAATCAACCTAATAACATGCAATAATGACATTTGACATATTTAAAAGAACAGTTTAAGAGAGAAAATGAGTGTTACATTTGTCAATTTGTGAAGTGATAAATAATTGAAGGTTTTTTTTTAAAAAAAGTGAATTTCGCTGGAAACTTTGTGTTGCGATTTGACAGCGGAAGGTCTAGCATACATTGTTTTAACCGGGTTCGCGCTAGAGAGCTCCCTCGAAGTAGAACTGCCTATTTCAAATATCTGATAGGGGGAAAACCCCAACTAATCCGTCCGAAGGAACGACGATCAATAGAGGTAAACCATGTCCCCTCAGACTCGAACCATAGTTACAAGATTCTCTAAACACCCCACGAATTCCATTTTTGGTTCGGCGATCCAATTCATGATACGATTCGCGAACCGAAAACAAAAAAACACCAAACTAGTAGAGAGTGGTTCGACGACCTCAAATGGGTGTGGTCCAGCAAAATTGGACCGAAAAAATTCATGTTTTAGAAGTACTAGGTTCGGTGAATTGTGTTTGGGTTCAATCATGTTTGATTTAACTAATATATAAATATTGTAGTTATTAAATAAATATGTTAAATGGATGGAAAAAAAAAACAAACGATGGAGTAATTTTTAAGTATTTGTTTTGTTTTATGTAGTTGGTTTTAAACTTTTAAGTTTAAAGACTTGTAATTTTATTTTTTTTAGGTATTGAAAATGTTTTGACTTCGAAGTATAAAATATTTGAATCTATTATTGTATTTTTAGATTCGGGTTCACCGAACCGAAACGTATCAAAACGATCCGAAATGAGTCTACCCTTCCCGAACCGGATTCATAGGACCCCGCGAATTGCGATCCCGAATCACGAGCCCGAACTGGAACGAACCGCGAATCATGTGACTATGACTTGAAATGGGTATACCCAAGCCAAGCTCTCATAAAGGGACTTCCTTATGTCCTCTCTAAGGCTTGAACTCAAGACCTCATGAATAAGAGGATGATATTTCAACCATTGAACTAATGCTCAAGGAATAAAAATTTCAAGTTGATTATTAGACAGATTTGTTATGTTGGTATAATTACTCGATTCAACAAAATAAAATTTAAAGGGCAATGATATATAATTCATTCTTCTAATAATTTTTCTAATCACATGATCAAAACATGTAAAGAAATCAATGAATAAGATTATAAGAGAATGTAATGGATTATATATGTCATATTTTTTAAAAATTCAGAGAATTAATAAGATGATTTCTAAAAAAATAATCAATTTTTAAATTTAAACGAGCATGGTATCCAAACGTTATGACGGATACCATGGACACGATTTCTCATGTTACGATTATCTTATTTTTGACTTTTTGGTCAGTTTGTGTATTGTTTCATTCATTGTTTATCAGAGAAAAAGGAGAGTGTTTGCTAAAGAAAGAGGGTTATAAAATATAGAAGAGAAGAGATAAAGAATAATCAGTGTATAGGGGTAAACATGTAAATCCGCATATTTCAAAAATTATAAACTTTTAACAATACCCAATAAATTATATAAAAAGGTATAGATAATTAGAAAAGAAAAGGGTACGGCGGAGGACATGTTAGCACTGGGCTCGATGCACCTCGACATGCTCCCTCTCTTGCGCCCTCTCATACTTTGTTGCTTCTTTCTTCTATTGTTTTGTCGTATCCAATTAATATTACATTAAAGTATAGAGATACTTCATCAAGGTGTTGATACCACCTAGATCTTCGCTGTCTTGCAACATATCTTTATTTTAGAGTTTATAAAACATATTGAATTTTTTTATTTTAGAAAAATTTAATATTTTTTTATATTTAAAATATTTTTATTTTTTAATTTTAATTCTCTTATTTATCTAATTTATACTTTTATACTGTTTAATAAATACCATCTTTTTAAAAGTTAGGAAAAAATTATCTAAATAATCATTAATGATTAAAGAGTTAATTTCATTTTTCGTCCTTGTGGTTTGTACCAACTTTCACATACCATCCCTTAGTATGCGAAATTACATGTATCGTCCCTGAGTATGGAATTCTTTTAGCAAGTTTGGTCCACGACCCAAACGTCCGTTAAATTGGTGGTCACATAACCTGCACGCCAAGGGTATAATGGTCATTTCCTGTCACATTGACCAAAAATGTAATTAACCCTTGCCTGGATTAATTAGTCTTTCTTTTCCTTCTTCCTTCAATTCATTTCCTTTGATTAGTCTTTCTTATTCAAGCCGGAATTGATTTCTCCGATGAGTGAGCGGGATTTGTTTCTCCGTCACACCTTCGCCATCACCAGCAGCGGCATCAACACCATAAACCCACCACCACCGTAGCCCCTGCCATAACCACCGCAACCACACTAGCCTTCATTTTCTATCTCTCTATATATACACCCATATATCTATAAACCTAATATGTGTGTGTATAGATCTACAACTCCATTGGTTAGTGTGAAGATATAGATCAGAGGAAAACACACACACACACACATATATATATACATATTGAAAACATAGATCGGTTGGATTCCTTGCCACAGTAAGGCAACCGAAAACACAATATCCCAGTCGACTTCGTAGATCGACAGTTCGTGATGTTCAAATATGTGATTTTGGGGATAATATTTGTTGGGTTTCATCTTGTTATGGCTGCTTAGACTATATAGAAAATGATGATGAGTTTTGGTTTCTTGTTTTATGTGCAAGGAAAAGGATACAAAAAGGAATATAAAAAAAAGATTTAATTACATTATTGATTTAATGTTTTTTTTCTTTTTGGAATAGAAATGTAAGTTTTAAATTTAATTGCAGCTTTTTTGTCTCATGATTATGAAAAGACGATTATACCCTCGACTTGAAGGTCATGTGACCACAAATTTAACGTCCATTTGGGTCGTGGACCAAACTTGTTAACAGAATTCCATACTCAGGGACAATACATGTAATTTCGCATACTAGGGGATGGTATGTGAAAGTTGGTACAAACCATAGGGACGAAAAATGTAATTAACTCATGATTAAATTATAATATCAGTAATTTATTCAAAATATCTCTACTAACCTTCTACATCAGTTACCTTTACATCAATTATAAACACCACTTGACGCCACCTCCACCATCAACAGTCGCCCCTACCAGCAAACCGTTGCCGCCACAACTACCGCCGCATTGCGCGAGTACTGTGCTAAGTTTTAATATGAAAATTGATTAATCCTTCAATTCAGCCTCTTAATATTTTTTCTAAAAAATAAAATAATAACATATAAAAATCAATCATCAATATAATAATGACAAAAAAAACAAATACATTATATATATCTTAAATTTTAAAAAAATTAAAAGAACAATTAAGCTAAAGTTTAAAAAATATATACATACTTCTCAATATATATACTATTTTATAAAAATTATCACACTTTCTCTTTCTTAACACTTTTCAATACTCTCTTTCATAAAATTATCCTCATATGAAATTACCATTATACTTTTAATGAGTTAATTAATTTACTCTTTTTTTTATTATTTTAATATCTCCACTTAAAATACTTATAATATCTATAAATAATATACAACATAGACTCATCAAGTTCTAAAATAACTACACTACCCATTTTACATTAATTATTTTTACAATAATAACTACACCACCCCCGTCACGCTAGCAACGCCACTGCACTGCTCGGGTAAAACGCAAGTTTTAATTTAAACCGAATCATTTACATATATATAAAACTTGTGCGTAGAAATCCATGTTGTACCCTTTTCCTATGACATTAGTCCCTTTAGTATTAAAATCTTGCAATAATGGTACCTTGTTGTTGGGAAGTATTACAACAAATCTAACGATAGTTAATTTCCATTAAGTTTTGTTTGGGTGTTCAATGAGATACAAAAATGTTGCAAATCAGGTTCTTCTTTTTAACAGGGAGTTAGAATGTTTTCTCTACGACCGTTAATGATCGTCAAATGCTACTTGAGAGTAACAACAAAAGTTACACAAGCTGCTGCAAATCAAGTCTATTTCTCTAACGGGCATTGGGGTATATAGCATTTGAGTCAAATTAATATTGTAATGGTGCAGTATTGCAAGCAGAAAACAGAAGTCAACAACAACAAACAACTGGAGTTGGAACTGGTTGCGAACCCCTAACTTGCAAATAGAAATATCACAACTAAATCGCCTTATCTTGAAGCTACAAAATGTAGATTTTACAAACAGGAATGATGAATGGATATGGACAGGTCAAAGATCTGCTCAATACCCACTTAAGTCAATCGTGTCTATTCTATCATAGACACGTTTTGTCCTTCATCCATAGACTTTCTCATGGAATAAATAAGCTCTTTTGAAAACAAACATATTCGACTCGGGAATTAGATTTTCACGACTGTCGACTGCCCACGAAAATCAAAACTACATAATGCATTACTCATTGTATTATAACCCTTTTGTAATGAACATGTTGAAACAACAGACCATGACAACTCAAGTTTGGCTTCATCGGCTCTGCTTGGTGCTGTCTCACATTCTTATATGCATTGTAAACAATGGACATTTTATGTACAAAGTTGCTAGCACGTGTGTCGCAACTTCCAAGTTGAGGACAATCAATTTGATAATCCTCGTTATCTCTTGAACTGACGCACTGGAAATGACACAATTTTTTCTAACAAATTAAAGTAGTAAACCTGAGATAGATTATGGAGAAAATAAAATTCACGAGCTTATTATAGTTAACCGTAAAAATTCAAAATGAAATTCTAGACACTCGTTTAATTTATAACGTCTATTTTCTCTTTTTATATTTCTCTTAACATCTTGCTATTTTATACTCGTATTATAAATAAGTTTTGCCTCTAAAAGAAATTTATTAAAATCAAATAAAAATAAAAGGTTATTATTATAAGTTGAGGTTTTTATTTCATCTTTTATTTTCTTAAATAATATAATAATCGTGTATATTAGGGTAATGAAGGGAACCTTAGTCTCGGTACCACAATTGGATATCTATCGACTCACCCCACATGAGTCATATGATACCGGTACAATACTTATATCTTAATCTCCACATGATCTGGGCGCCTCGCAGGATTGAACCCGCGTATTTAAACCTCACATGTGGGTCTAGGCTTCATTGGTAACATGTATCTTAAATAAATTATTTTTTGTGTCAAACGAGAATCGAACCTGGGACCTTAATGTTATCAAGTGATTGCCTTACCACTAGGCTAACTACTTGTTGGTAATAATCGTGTATATAATATACTTGTTTATTGTATAACAAAGATGTAGTTGAAAAAGTATTTTAAAAAAGGAAAATGATTAATCAACCTAATTGGTGTGTCTAAAGATATGCCTAAAACCTTAGAAATTTGACATGTGGAATGCAATAATTCTCTTTCCTAATCTTAAACTCTGATTTTTCCACATGTCATTATCTTACAATTAGGCACAATTTTAAACATACCAATCATGTTGATTTATCATTAAATGTAAATTGGTTAAAGGATGATTTTAAAGCTTTACATCAAGCAAGTGTCCACACGCATGAAATAAGAAGGTGGGAATTGTATTGTTTGGTACACATAAGAGGGCACAGAAGTAGGAGTAGTAGACTAGCAGCAGTAGTAGCCCAAATAATTACAAAAAACCAGAGAACAAAAGTCTTTATACCCTTTTATTGGTTTGATTATTGGAGAGAGATAAAAAAGAAAAAGAGAAGAACCCCAAACCACCCACTTCTCACTCACTTTCCAGTTTCCAAGAACTAAAAAGAAAATAACAATAATAAACACATTACATAAAAGTATTTTCTTAAGCCCCTCATACTGGCTCATAGTGATCATGATGCTTGTTGAACTAGTCTTTTTCATTACAAGTATGTGTTAGTTTCACTACTATAAAGATATTAAAAAGAAAAAAAAAACACATACATGTATGATATATATTCTCCTTTCATTCTCCTTTTTCTGTCTCTGCAAAAGTCAATTTATTATGTTTTGTGTTACTAGTTTATTAATTATCATTAATTAATTAATTAATTTACAGCTAGCAGTAGTAGCAGTGTTTCTGATCTTGCTGCATATCTTCCTATCAGTTTCTATATCAGAGTAGTAATTGCATATACTTGTGTGTAGTCTCTCTCTTTTTCTGCAAATCTTCTTTGTTCTGAAAGGAATTACAGTGACCCCACATACCATTTCTATTCACAGACTTGTTAGATCTTCTCAGATCTTGTATCTTTTTTCAACCCTATATTCAGATTTGGATTTTGGAAAATATAAATTTTGTTTTAAATGAAATAAAAAAGTTTTTGTAAATAAAAATATTAGCAGTTGTGGCTACTAGCAGGAGTAGTAGGCTGCCTTCGGATTCAGGTGGTTTTGGAGATTGGATTACTAATTCTTCTTCATCATCAGCTCTTAGACCTTCAGATCAAGATCTTTCTTTGGGTTTCAATGCTAGTCCCGCCACTGCTGGCGGGACAACGTCTGTCGGGATGTGGTCTGCATCGTCCACATCCCGGCAGATCAACTACGGCCTACCCGAAATGGGAATATTAGGTCTTCGTGATCATGTGTATGTGGTGGCCGATCATCACGGCCACCACTCACACTCAAATGTGTCCGTCGCCAACGCTAGTGCGGCTGCGACAGCACTTGGCGTTGGCGTCATTCCACTTCTTACCGCAACTCCTCTTCTTAACAACATTGAAGAGGATATGTTAAACACTCGCAAAAATAGTAACAACAACAACAATAATAATTATAGCATTCAGTTTTGGCAGCAACATCCAAATTATTTGAACAAACCCATGATTTCGGATCACGGGTTTCTTCAAGGTGGTGGTGGTGGTGGGGGGTCGACGTCATCAACATCAGGATCCACATTAACATGTCAAGATTGTGGAAACCAAGCGAAAAAAGATTGTACACATAGAAGATGTAGGACTTGTTGTAAAAGTAGAGGGTTTGATTGTGCAACACATGTGAAAAGCACATGGGTACCCGCTGCTCGCCGGCGTGAAAGGCAACAAGTAACAACACCCACTAATAATGGTAATGGAGCCACCACGGTGTCATCTGCTTCTACTTCTGGTCCTAAGAAGCCTCGTCTCACTTCTCATACAACCACCACTTCTCACACTTCTACTTCAAACAACACTCCTCCTCGAAGTTTTGATACTAGTTCTAGTCATCATCATCAAGGTATATTTGAACTTATATATATATATACATATATTAAATTAATAATTCCTTAGCTTGTTTCTCAATTATTATATATATGAAATGTTACATTCCCTATTTTAACTTGTTATATTACTATGATGAGTGTCAAATATTTATCTAGAATGAAAAGACTTTAGTATATATTTTTATGACAAGTTTGATATTTTTGAAATAGTCAAATAGTCACACTCTACATGTATATGTAACTAATATTTGGAAGGGTCAAATTTTACTCAAGTGACTAATTATAACGACTAAAGCTTATATAGAAGCTTAATTATATGTATACATTTTATGGGTGTTATAATTTTTAGATGCAAGTTTCAAGGAAACATTGCCGGGACAAGTACGAGCCCCGGCAGTGTTCAAATGTGTGCGAGTGACGGCGGTGGAAGACGGTGAAGACGAGTACGCATACCAAGCAAGTGCGACGATTGGCGGACATATATTCAAAGGTTTCCTATACGATCAAGGAGTTCAGACAAGAGATCATACAAACTACCCAAATTTTTCGGAATTGCATCTTGGTAGTAGTAGTAGTGGAAGGAATGTGGGAGTCCTTGAACAATCTGGTAATGTTTATGCATCTTCATCCGGTGGATTTCTTACGGGTACAACTTATGGTGGTGCTAACCAAATAAATTGATACACTTTAATTTGCTTATTATTGTTGCAAAACAAAAGTTAATAATTATTATTGTCCAAAAAACATTCACGGAAATTGATTGGGCTGCGTGGCATTGTGTAGTCCAATCAAATTATTGGCATTAGGGTTTATCATCTATTGGAGACTTTGAATGTTGCCCTAAAATCCGCTCTCATTGTACTCCCAACGATTTTTTTTCGTGTGATACACTCTCACTTTTGTCTACAAAATGCAATAATTTTTCTAGTTAAATGTGTTGGGTGTCTCTTAGTTTTATTTTGTCCCTTTGATTTGTCTAGATATGTTATTGTTTGTCCATATTCAATGTGTGTAGTAAAAATGGATCATTAAAACTTTTCTCTAGAGCTAGCTAGTAAGTAGTAATCGTCTAATACTAACACCGAGTCACTATTTTAAATAATGCAACATACCAATCATGCTTTATGAGATTTAAGTATGTTTTATGGGTGAAGGGTTCGAGCCGCATGTAAATATGCCGAAATGACCTTAGTAACGTTATAACATTTTTACATGGAAAATTAAATCTTTTAGGGCGTTGTCAGAATTCAAACACAACGTAGACGCATCAAAATTGATAGTATTAGCCATTGGGAGGTGATTTTCGAACCACAGAATTTGATTAATTTACCACTGTGATGCATTATATATTTGTACGATATGCTACAAAATATGTATAATGTGATAAATGCGTCAAAAAAATATGGTACAATTCACTTCCTCTATTCTGCTTTGAAAAACATGTAAATATGTTTATCAAACTGAAAGGACATGCGCCTGATGTGGCTAGAATTTACTTAAAAAAGCCAATGGTTTATACAATGAGTTCGTTAGTAAGCAAATAAAACAAAGTAGTGGTGGGCAATAATTGATTGTGTCGTATATGCAATATCTAAATTAAGTCCAATGTTAGAATTTAAAACATGTTGTTAATGAAATATTGTTATCAAATTTTAGATGACAATGATAGTTGCATATCATTAATTTATGGAGATAATTTAATATTGTGTGATCATGATAATTATAAAACGTATGTTTGGAAATAATTTAAGGTTATGGGGTCATACGAAATGACATGATAACCTTATATTATTAATTAGGGATTATGGCACCGAAGTGTAACCAACTATGACCAAAAGGTTATGTAATGTAACCAACTACTTGACTAGCTATATAGTGTAATCACCTTTATTTTTTGAGTTATGTCATGTAAGTTACCTGCTATTGCAAGTTTCTATCCGGTTAAGCCAAAAATAAAGTTAGGAAAAATGGACCGGAATGTAACTAACTATAACCAAAGGGTTATGTAATGTAACCAACTACTCAACTAGATATGTAGTGTAACCACCTTTGTAATTCCACTAACAAAAATAAAATTATAAAATTATTCATTTCTTTTGCTTCTTTTATCTAAACCCAAATATATTAACCCACCTGATTCATCATATCATCAATCAATATATCATCTTCTATTTATCACTATATATCTATATTTATATAAATTTCTCCTTCGCCTTCGTAGACAAATGGTTTCACCATGCCGATTCATTCTATAATATTAATCACCACACTATACCATGATCAGATATGTCAATATTTATTGGATTCCACAACTATTGTCAAAGATCCGAATGGAAATGGCTCAACGAATGATGCAAAAGCTCAAAAAAGTCTGATCATGTTCACGGAATCCGTTGATGTTGTTCAGTGTTGTCGGAATCTGTTGCTGGTTGGTGGGATCTGCTACTACTGCTGTTGCCGAAATCTATTGCTATTATTCACTGTCGCTGGAATTTGTTGTCGGAATCTGATGCTGTTCTTCACTGTCGACAGAGATTAGTGTTGTTCTTCGTTGTTGTCATTCACCATCTACTCGATAAATATTCATCTATTAATCTAGCCATTTACACACAAATTTGATTTCTCAATAAAACCCACAAATCTTCAAACTCAAATTGATAGAAAAGAGAGGTCTCTTGTTGTCGGACTCTTCAAAATCAAAACCGCCGTATCGAATCTTCAAGATCAAAACTGGTGGTATCTATAATTGTTATATATAATGAAAGTGGTAATTGGCAACTTGTTTCCCATCCGGTTGCTTACATTACATAACCCAAAAAGCAAAGGTGGTTACACTACATAGCTAGACGAGTAGTTAGTTACATTACATAACCTTTTGGTCATAGTTGGTTACATTCCGTTGTCATTATCCCAATAAAAAATGAAAGTGGTAACTGGCAACTTGTTTTCTATCTGGTTGCTTACATTACATAACCCAAAAAGCAAAGGTGGTTACACTACATAGCTAGTCTAGTAGTTGGTTACATTACATAACCTTTTGGTCATAGTTGGTTACATTCTGGTGCCATTATCTCTATTAATTAATATATTGTATAATATTATAATTAAAATATAATCACGAGATAATTAATTTAAATATATATTAAGGGATTAATTATATTTAATTAATTAAAAGGAAGATAATTGTGAAATATGAAAATTAGAGTTGGGCTCTAATTCTATAGGGGGCCCGAAACTTCTAAGGCTTCTAAAGCCTTGAAGTTACTTGGTCACCAAGCTAAAAACCCTAAGGATTTACCCTATAAGTAGAGGGCTTAATCTAAGGGTTTTTCAGATCAATTCACAAAGCAAAAATCTCTCTTCCTCCTCTCTCTTTGGTTTGATCGGCCGAACCCTTTAATAGGGTTTTGGGTTTCAACTTTAGCTAGTAAAACAATAGGGTTTTGGTTTAGCAAGGGATTCGATCAAAGGGTATTAAACAAAAGGGTTGTTTGGTTCGTGATTCGGGTACTTGCATACAATATAAAGGTGTCTAGTGTGCGATCGTAGATGAGTTTTCCTTTAAACCCTAATTCATCATTATAATAATATTATCTTATATTATTGGAGCTTTGCATAAGGTACACGTCTCAATTCTATTATTTGTTAATTAATTTAATTGCATATATGTTTCGATTCTTCCGTTGAGCATACTCGTGATTATATGTTTTATATATGTCATATTCTAACAGTGGTATCACGAGCCACATATGTGATCCATTAATTACAAAGATCAAAACTTGGAAGGGGGTTAATGGTTGGTTTTTAATTAATTGTTTAAATAATTAAAAGAGTTTTCTTATTTTTAATTAATTAAAATCATTTTTAATTAAATAAAATCTAGGGTTTTGTTTAATTAATTTGACCTAATTCAATGGTGGATTGAAACCCGTATGGCAAGTTTTGAATTGACATGATTTATGTGTTATAAATTGCATTTTACGTGTTTCTTAATTATGTAGAGTAGTTAAATAATAGTAAAATCACAAGGAATTAATGCAAAATTAATTGTGATTTTACTGGATATATAGAGATATATATATTGCAAAGCATGATGATCAAATAATTAGGGTTAATTATTAGATAATTGTGTGACTATGTGAATTTTTTGTGTGATTTTCTGATTTGCGATAGTTCACTAAAAATGTCATATCTTTTAATAGGTAATGAGTTAGAAGTTGTGCTTTGGACAGTAGATGCTCAACACATAGGGCTAAAACTTTGTAGTTCTGGATGAAAATTGAATCGGACCAGAAACAGGTCTAAACTGCTTGTCAAGCTGCTGGAAATTTCCAGTCAGCATGTTTATGTGTTATTACTTGTTAATTAAAATTGTTTAAAGGCTTACGCGATCAAGGTAACTTGATGTACGTGGTCCTCTTTTTCGGAAGGGGGAGCCGGAATTTAAACATATGCATGAACCATAGTGACCATGTTTAGGTGGCTTACCTTAACTTGTTGCTTGATTAAAGTAGTTCGGTAATTAGTAAGTTTATTAATTTTTGTATTATTTATAAGTTTTATAAAGGTGATGCATAAATTGTTTTCTTGGGAAAATATAAACTTGACTAAGAACTATCGAAATAGAGATTTCATTAATAAAATTGGAGTCTTACAACCTTGAGATACACCGGCTCACCCATTTGAACAAACTATAAGAGAGGTATAAGTCGGAGTGCGTTATCCTTTTAAAAGGGCGGGTTTTTAATTGCGTTCATCGCAAACCTTTGCCCTTGGGCTTCTTTGTACGTTCAAATGGAGCTACCGAGCTCTCTTGTGTTATTAAGACTGTACAAAAGATTTTATTAAAATATTATGTTATGAAGATTATGCATGAGTCTTCATACATAAACTTTTGATTCACATCAAATGGATTACCCATTTAAAGTTAAGTCATTGCCACCTGCTTTGATTAGAACACTTGCCAGTACTTTTCGCTCTGTGTGAGACCGTAAGCGAATTGTATCTCTTCAAGGTAGATTATCACTCGTTGTGAGACAGCGGTGGACTATCTACATGTTCTTAATTGGGCGACTTAAAACGAGTTAAGAGGTGAGATCCTTGACCCGTCGCATAAGATGGGACAAAACATGTTTACAAAACACTTAATACCCCTTTACAGTGTTGTTGTAAGTCCCATAACTCTAGGAGTTGCATGAATGCAATTATCGTTTCACGATTACCTTTTGAATACTGTCGTTTCTAGATGATCAACAGATGAAATGACTGTATGTCAAGTTGGATCCTAGCCTTAGTGAAAGTAATTTGTTAGATGAATTTAACAAGGGCAAATTACATTTCTTAAGGATAATTATCGAAAATATCAATAATTGAACTTTTTTGTCTGTTTTGTTGATGGCAACAAATCCTACTCAAAACATACATCAATCCGCTTTTAGGTCGATGCTAGAAAGAAAAAAACTTTCTGGACCTAACTTCAATGATTGGTATCGTCAGCTAAGGATTGTTTTAAGAGCTGAGGGGAAATACCATATCCTTGAACAGCAGAGACCCGTTGTTTCGGGTGCCAATGCTACTACTCAAGAATTGGCGGATGAGTATGAAAAAAAGCTTCCAAAGAAATCTGCTACACCCCAAGTTCTTATGATCAAGGGGGGAAGGGTCCAAAAACATAAACAACCGAAGGGAAAGGGCAAAAAGGATAAAGGAAAGCAAGTTGCTACTCCTAAACCTAAGAAGACCCCTCCGGCGAAAAAGGAACATACAGCCAAAAACCAAACTTGCTATCATTGCAATGAAGTGGGACATTGGAAGCGAAATTGTTCAAAGTATCTTGCTGAGTTGAAGAAGAAGCAATCTGGTTCGGCTAGCACTTCGAGCACCTTCACTATTGAATTATATTCATTTTCTAAGCGGAATTCATGGGTTTACTACACCGTGTGTGGTACTCATATCTGTAATTCTTTACAGGGGCTTAGAAGGAGAAGGAAACTGAAGCCGAGATTTTTACAACTGTTTGTGGGAAATGGCCTACCGGCAGCTGTAGAAGAAATAGGCGACTATCATTTGGTTTTACCTAGTGGTTTAAAAATTGTTTTAGACAATTGTCATTATGCACCTTCTATTACTAGAGGTGTCATTTCAGTTTCTTTGTTGAAAAACAACGGATTCATTAATGTTTTTAATGATTATGGAATTTCAGTTTCTCGTAATAATGTTCATTATTTTAATGCTATTGTTTGTGATGGTATTTATGAAATTGAAATGCATGGTTGTGATTCAAATGATAACTCAATGTATAATGTTAGCAAACGAGTCGAGCTCAATTCGGACTCGACTTATCTTTGGCATTGTCAACTTGCTAATGTTGGCAAGAAACGCATTGAAAGACTTCAAAAGGACGGTGTCTAACAAACAAATGATGAATCATCTGATAAATGCGTATCTTGTGTTTCAGGCAAAATGACAAGAAAAGCTTTTCTAAATAAACCGGAAAGGGCTAAAGAGCTACTTGGACTAATACATACGGATGTATGTGGCCCATTTAGACATGTGTCAAGGAGAGGTGCTAGCTACTTCGTCACTTTTACGGATAGTTTCAGTCGTTATGGTTATGTTTATTTGATTAAGCATAAACATGAAGTCTTCAAAACATTCAAGGAATTTAAAAGTGAAGTAGAGAATCAACTCAGTAAAACCATCAAGATTCTTCGTTCGGATCGAGGTAGGGAATACTTAGGTCAAGAGTTTAAAGATTATCTTAAAGCTTGTGGAATAGTTCAACAGCTTACTCCTCCATATACTCCTCAACATAATGGTTTTCGGAGAGGAGGAATCGAACCTTGTTAGAAATGGTCCGATCAATGATGAATCATACAACTCTTCCTTTTTCGTTTTGGGATTATGCCCTTGAGACTGCTGTTCGCATTCTCAATATGGTTCCAACCAAGAAGGTTAACAAGACACTGCATGAATGTGGTGTTAAGTACATCTTAGTAGGAAACCCAAAGGAAATGATGGGTTACTACTTAACTTTCCTACGGAAAACACGGTCAAGGTACATCGATTTGCTGAGTTCCTTGAAAGGAAACTCATATCTCAAGAGGACAGTGGGAGGATTGTTGAACTTGATGAAACTCAAGAAGATGTGTCAACTTCTGAAAGCACTAGGAATCTTCAACTTGGGGGGGGGGATGTTCAAAGTGATGAATCTCTAGATGAATATCAAGTTGAAGATGAAGCGATTCCACTTCGTAGGTCCTCAAGGACAATACGTGCCCGTGAAAGATTAAATCTTATGATTGAATCTGAAGAACACGTAGTAGGAGATTTGAATGAACCTCCTAATTTCAATGCTACATTATCAGATCCCAAATCTGACAAATGACTTGAAGCTGCGAATGTGGAAATGAAATCCATGAAAGATAATCAAGTCTGGAGCTTGGTTTATCTTCCACCAAATGGTAGAACCGTTGGGTGTAAATGGATCTTCAAGAAGAAGACCGACATGGATGGAATTGTACACACCTATAAAGCTAGTCTTGTGGCAAAAGGTTATACTTAACTTTTTGGAGTTGATTATGAAGAAACATTTTCTTTTGTTGCGGACATTAGAGCTATTAGGATAATTTTAGCCATAGCAGCGTACTATGACTTTGAGATATGGCAAATGGATGTCAAAACCGCTTTCTTGAATGGTTTTCTAGACGAGGAAATCTATATGGTACAACCAGAAGGTTTTGTCAATCCAAAACATCCCAAGAAAGTATGCAAACTTCAAAGGTCCATTTATGGATTGAAGCAAGCATCAAGAAGTTGGAATAAAAGATTTGATGAGGAAATAAAAAAGTTTGGTTTTGTTCAAAATCCTGATGAGCCATGTGTATATCGCAAAGTAAGTGGGAGTAATGTTACTTTCCTTGTCTTGTATGTCGATGACATATTGATAATAGGAAATCACATTCCAATGTTGAAAGACGTTAAATCTTATCTTGGAAAGTGTTTTGCAATGAAAGACTTGGGTGAAGCGGCATTTATACTTGGAATCAAGATCTATAGAGATAGAAGTAAACGGTTGATTGGATTAAGTCAAAGTGCTTATATAGATATGATCTTGAAGAGATTCAAGATGGAGAATTCTAAGCGCGGGAACTTGCCTATGCAAGAGGGACTTAATTTATCTAGCAACAATGGTGCTTCTACACCTGAAGAGGTGGAACGTCTGGAAAGAATTCCTTATGCTTCGACGGTGGGTTCTATCATGTATGCAGTAAGATGCACTAGACCTGATGTTGCGTTCGCATAAAATATAGTTAGCCGCTATCAGCAAAATCCCGGAGAAGATCATTGGACTGCTGTGAAGAACATTCTTAAGTACATGTGTGCTACTAAAGAATTGTTTTTGGTGTATGGAGGAAATCCCAATGTTGAGCTTAAAGTCACCAGATACTGTGATGCTGGATTTCAGACTAATAAAGATGATACAAAATATTAGTCATGATATGTCTTCATTTTAAATGGAGGTGCGGTAGATTGGAAGAGCAAGAAACAATCTACAGTTGCTATGCCTGCTACAGAGTCTGAGTATATAGCTGCTTCGGATGCGGCCATGGAAACTGTCTGGATCAGAAAGTTTATTTCTGGACTTGATGTGTTGCCATCAAATAACACTCCAATGGATTTATATTGTGATAATTCGGGAGCAATTATCATTGCCAATGAACCTGGGGTTCAAAAAGGTGTCAGACATTACCTAAGAAGATATCACTACGTTCGTAAGCAAAACGAATTGCGTGAAATCAAATTACTCAAAGTTCACACAGATTATAACTCGGCGGATCCTTTTACAGAGGCATTGTCAAAGGGAAAGCTCAATAAGCATGCAGAAGGCTTGGGTCTTAGATATTGCTAGTTATATCATGTAAATCTGTGATTGATATTTGGATAATGGGATGTTAAACAATTGTTACTTTCAATAAATGAATTTTTATACGCGGTATAAGTGATTTCATTTTATAATAATTGTGTCCTATATTTGCATGTTTAGCTTCATGAATATTTAAAATATTATAAATGTCCATTGTCGATTAATTATATGGGAATATAATTAAAGTAAGACAATTGTGAGAGATTGGTAAAAATATTTAAGGTAATATTTTGAATATGGTAGATTTCGTACCAAACTCACATAATATTCAAATGGGAATATTGGACATACCCCACATAACGAATTATCATTTTATGGATCGGCGTCATTAAATTAGATTCGTGAAATGGTTACTTTATTTATCCTTAGACTTGAGATACAAGTGAGTTATGCTTGTGTGGATTGCATTTTTAGATATAGTTCCTAACTGTCCTGAACAACGTAGTAATAAAGGGCTATTTTCAGAAATGTTAAGAAACGACATGGCCAGTCACTTGTAGTCAATACAGGATTTGTTCCTTCAATTTGCAACTAAAGTATGATACCATTTGGCTCCCTCATTAATTAATTTAAGATGTTTGTGTGGCCACACCCAAATGAACTCAAGAGGATGTCTTGACTAATTTGGTAATCTTGATTAATTGTAAAAATGAGAAACATAATCATTAATTTATGAAATGACATTCATCCATATTCATAATTAACAAGGGTATCTGAACAAAGGGATATTAAAGATTAAATCATTTCAAATTAGCGAATTTAAGAAATTATTCTTAAATATTTCTAGGAGCATTGGCATGTTGCTAGACGCTAACCAATGTTATTACTTTTATAAATAGCATGCACAAGTGGGAGCTGTTGGAGTGTGATCATGTTAATTATAAAACGTATATCCGGAAATAATTTAAGCCTACGGGATCACACGAAATAACACGGTAACCTTATATTATTAATTAGTATATTGTATAGTATATTAATTAAAATATAATCACGAGATAATTAATTTAAATATATATTAAAGGGTTAATTATATTTAATTAATTAAAAGGAGGTTAGAGTTGGGCACTAATTCTATAGGGGCCCCGAAACTTCTAAGGCTTCTAAAGCCTTGAAGTTACTTGGTCACCAAGCTAAAAACCCTAAGGATTTACTCTATCAATAGAGGGCTTAATCTAAGGGTTTTTCAGATCAATTCACAAAGCAAAAATCTCTCTTCCTCCTCTCTCTTTGGTTCGATCGGCCGAACCCTTTAATAGGGTTTTGGGTTTCAACTTTAGCTAGTAAAACAATAGGGTTTTGGTTTAGCAAGGGTTTCGATCAAAGGGTATTAAACAAAAGGGTTGTTTGGTTCGTGATTCGGGTACTTGCATACAATATAAGGGTGTCTAATGTGCGATCGTAGAGGGGTTTTCCTTTAAACCCTAATTCATCATTATAATAATATTATCTTATATTATTGGAGCTTTGCATAAGGTACACGTCTCAATTCTATTATTTGTTAATTAATTTGATTGCATATATGTTTCGATTATTCCGTTGCGCATACTCGTGATTATATGTTTTATATATGTCATATTCTAACACTTAGATGATGTTAACATCATCTTTGTTAAATGATGTTGCTCTCACAAACCATAAAATTCATGGGGTTTTTTTTGACATATGTAAAAATTGATGTTAGTGACATATGCAAAAGTTGATGTTAGTGAGTATGTAAAGGAACATTATCTAACAAAGATGATGTTAACATCATATATCATTTTCCCTTAATTTATATTTATATATTGAAAATAAATGAAATATATATATCTAAATATAAAACCATGCATTAAATTAAAAAATATACAAAAATGATTAATCCTTTTAAAATACAAGTCTGATAATTTTTTTAATACGAGTACTATAAAAACCTGCATGATTTTACTTTTAAAAGAATAATCAAAAGGATAAGTTAAGAAGTTCTACAACTACTTAAAAAAACACAAAGTTGTTTATGTAAAGTCATATATAATAAAGAAAAATAATAAATCCTTTTAAAAGTTAGGTTAAAAATCAATCCAAAACTCTAAAATATGACATGTGGTATTCAATGATCACTTTCCTAATCTTACCCTTTTATTTTTTTTACATTTCAAAATCCAATAGTTGTCAATTTTTACTCTAGTTTAAAAATTTTTATCATTTCCCATAATAAAATATAACAGAAGTTATAAAATGATAAGCGTTAAAGATTAATGTCACTTGGACATATGTTTACATCAGGACCAAAGGTCGTCGATATACAACTTCCGACAACTATTGAACTTGAGTTGTAATAGAGCCTACTGCCCTACCTTCAATATGCGCACTACGCCTCCAAATTTTAACATGTCTTAGACTTCAAGCAGGTAAGTTTTATTTTGTTTCGTTAACACTTGATGTTAGTTTGATTATATTAAATGATCAATCTATCTATCTATATATAAACTATAGAGTATAGATAACTGATATTAATTTAAACACGAAGAGTTTTTTGTTCTATGTTACTATGTAATATTTTGTTTAGTTAACTGATATTAACTGATCGTTATATTACACAATATCTTTTATTTCTTGTTCTTGTATTGGTCTATGTAATAGGTTGGGTGTTCCCCGAAACATGGTTGAGATTACATAAAAAAAAAAAAAATACAAAGTGAAAATCGGTAGTTCGACTTTCATTGGTAAGGAGTTTTTCTCTTGTCTTGACGAGTTTTTTCACTTCTTTTGTAATCTTCGCAGTTAATGTTTCGGGATGAGTCTAGATATATTGTATTTGGCTTTGCTCTAGATTGTTGTAATTGTAATTGTACTTTTCGACAACTAGTGCCTTGCTAGTTGTTTTTATTAATAAAATCTTTTGCCGTTCTAAAACAAAAATTAAACATGAAGATACTTTAATTGATAGTTTGATATTGTAGCTAGTTAGAAAGATGTTATATAAATTTGACTTTGATAAATTGTATGTATTGAAAAGTGTAATGTTCTAAAACATAATTATAAACAGAAACAATTTAAATGTTTATAATAAAATTTTGAATGTTTACAGTCGATCTAATCCTATACAGTGATAGGAGTGTAGCACAAGAGTTTATTTTTTTTCCTTCAATATATGGTATGAGTTTACACCCAATTAATTACAGTATATAAAACTGGAACAGATCGAAACTATGCTTACATTTTTACTGCCTGATTTGCCTTTCTAAAAAAAACAGTGCCTGATAATTTACGATGACCATTGTTACATGTCGGTTAATAGTTTGAGAAAATAGTTGGGAAAACAATGTGATTTGTTACATGTATCATCTAAAGAAATAATTCAACAAAAAACTTAAATGTAAAGAATTGATAATATGTAGGTTCGAAAAATTTATAGATTTTCCATACTATACTTGTTTTTAAGTGATTTAATAAGTAAAAATCAAATACTAAAATTTACAGTATATGCTTGCGGGTTTTAGTTGAAGAAGTACTGAAATAACTTGTAATTTTAATGTCCAAAGTTTCATAGGTGCAGCCGTGCAGCCGTGCAGGTCTTAAGTTCTTGGGCCTATTGTCTTTAAAATCGTTTTCATGTTATTGCAAGCCCAAGAGTATTTTATTATGGGCCATGTGTTTGTGAGTGATAAACTCATAACTGATACGGAGTAATAAATTTGGAAGATACTGTATAAATCCAGTTGTCTCTATATTTAAAGTTCTAATTGTATATCAAATTTTGCGGGCCTATTAATCGATGTGAATTCGTTACATTTCGAGTCGACGAAATTATTGAATCTTTTTTTGTTAATAATGTATTAAACTTTTACCAAAGAAAAGAGAGTATTTCAAAATTTTGGATCGTTATACATATAAAATAAGGGGAAGTAAATAGGGGCAAGAGCTAGAAATTTTTTACGATGGGACAATTTTAAAAGTTGTTTGTCATAATTATAATAGTTGTATCTAAGAATCAAAAAACAACAAAAAACGCGCCCTAGCTCGAAAATAAAAAAGGGACCCTCAAAAGAATTTGTTATTTACATGAATCTAACACTCATATTTAAAAATATTAGTTTTTTTTAATAAATAATTACCACACGTATCGAACAAGATCTTATTAAATGAAAACGTATTCAATCATATAATGCATGAAACTCAAAAAATATACTTCTTTGGATATAATTAGCTTGTATATATAAATATATATACATATATCAATATATATATATATATATATATATATTCTACATTATGATAATTATAATCAATTGTTTGTGATAAAAATATATAATAGTTTGAAGGAAAATACATTTTCTATAAACAGTTCCACTATAATGTACTAAACATTTACATACCCAAACAACGAAAGTTTTTTCCTAAATTATACTTCATTCTTTCTAGTAAAAATCAAAACAACTCGAGTTTTTTGATCACGTAATAAAAAATCTATCTTAAAACTAATACTCGATGACCAATGACATCCAAATAATAAGTTTATGACAAGTTGAAAACGAATGTAACATTTATATTTATTTCATACTTATTTTTTCTTACTTTTATAAAAAAAAAAAATTACAAATATATCATTTAAATTTTGAAAAATTACATTTTACTAAAATTAGAGTGGGTGTAGCTGACCCCGCTGCCCCCAAACTACAGTCGTCCCTGAATAGAGGTTGTTCCGCATCTAGGCTGAAATGGGAAACCCCTCACATGCATCTTGTATTTTTATATTCATTAATAATTAATCGTAGGACTCAAGTATTTGCTTATTTTTTTTAACAAATCTTAAAATATTTGCTTGTGGGAGACAACCCCATATTTACTTTTGTCATAAAATAAACACATTGTTCAAGGAAACGTGATATAGTTTGAGAGTGATAATATGGAGTCAATTCAATATCTTGGTTTCCTTTAGATAAATATCGGGGGAAAATTACATCCCATATTATATATATATATATATATATATATATATAAAGAGAGAGAGACGGATACAGCAGTGTAAAAAGGTGGGCTGACGAACCCAACCAACTCATGTCCAATATCAATAATTTTGATAATTTACATAGAATGACTTCAGCCCAAAAATGAACCCAGCCCAACTTAAAAAAAAAAACCCCAATGCTTATTGGAAAATAATTCCATAATACTAGTTACCTAATAACAAATAAAAACTTGGGTGTGTTACTGTCTTAGCCTTTGGAGTTAGTTTTCATGGTACAACATGAATAAGAACAGCTAACATCAATCCGATTATTCTACAATCTACATTGATATTTAACGGGTATTCCAAATCCCCAGTTTTACTTGATATTAGGTCATAATTTTATGAATGTTATAATGGTAAACATTTATTTATAATTTTTTTCAAATCCTTAATTTTACTTGGTATTTACTCTTAATTTTATATATATTTGATTATTCTATTATGAATATCATAATTTTATGAATCTTTTTATGATTCAACTCTAGTTGAAAAGTTGCTAGTTTATATTTTTTTAAGTTGTTTATGTAAAACATATTATAATTTTATTAGTTATATTTGTTTTTATTAGGAGACATGGAGAAATACTTGAAAAGAAAATTACCTTCTTCAAGTGATGATGTTATTAGTGGCGAATCTTCAACTAGAAATATGACTCATAATATTTAGTGTTATTGGTATGTTGATTTTAAGCTGTATTAGGCTATATTTAGTGTTGTTTGGATGTTGATTTTAAAATGTATTTAGTGTTTGGATGCTGATTTTAGGCTGTATTTAGTTTTTGGATGCTGATTTTAAGTTGTATTTAGTGTTGTTTGTATGCTGATTTTAGGCTATATTTAGATGGTCTTTGTTAATGTCTTGATAGAAAAAGTCATGACTTAATTTAAAAATATTTAATCCATTAAGCCATCAAAAGTATTTGTTTTGACTTAATTCATATAGACATTATTTATTCATTTTGTCACCTAATTTATTCAGTCAATTAATGGTTAAAAAAACAAACAGACCCTTAGTGTTGTTTGGATGCTGATTTTAGGTTGTTTGTATGCTGATTTTATTACTGTTTTTGGTGTTATTTTATTAATGTTTTAGGCTGTTTTAGTGTTGCGTTAGTGCTGTTTTTGGTGTTGTTTTAATGATGTTTTGCCTCTATTCTAGGCTGAATAACTGTTTTTGTGTTTTTTTTTGCATAAACCCGACTATTTTGATGTTACCATAATGCTAATTTGCTCAAGATTTACGTCTTACTTTTTTGAGGTTACTATGAGGCTATTTTAGCGTGAGGCTATTCCATTATTTTGAAGGTATAAATTTTTCGCTCTTACCCTCTCAATTTCCTGGATCCGCCACTATATATATATATATATATATATATATATATATATATATATATATATATATATATATATATATATAATTCAAATAAATCGACACCCACGAACTAGTGGGCGGCACCGTATACAACAACGTATTCACACTAAAACAAAGTTACACCAATTTTTCCACGTAATTGACCTATTATTCCCTCTACTCTTATACCACAAGCATCCCAATGACTTGATATCTTGGACAATCTTCTCGGTCTCGATCCTTCCTTGAGCAAAAACCTTTTCATTTTGAGCTTTCCATAAACACCAAAACGTGAAAAAGACCACTGAGTGAAATCCTTCTCACTTGTTGATTTTTTTAATCCATAAAAAACATGGGGGCAATTATTAATTCATTATACATTAAATATTAAAAAATTAGTTTGTGAGAGGGAATGAAAAGACTTGATCGAGACCGAATGAAAAGGTTTTTGCTCAAGGAAGGATCGAGACCGAGAAGATTGTCCAAGATATCAAGTCATTGGGATACTTGTGGTATAAGAGCAGAGGGAATAATAGGTCAATTACGTGGAAAAATTGATTTAACTTTGTTTTAGTGTGAATACGTTGTTGTATATGGTGCCGCCCCACTACTTGGTGGGTGTCGCGCGATTTATTGGAATAAAAGTTAATTTTCAAAAAAAAATAAAATAATATAGTTAATTGAACAAATACAAACAAATATAATTACTTTAGCCATTAACAAATGTTTAATCAACTAAGTTTTCTTTTAAAAGGTATATTCTAAAAGATAATTGACCGGTTTTACATGTGATCGAATATGTGACCGCATAGAATAAATGGATTATGTCATGAGCATTTGAATTCTTCGAATCAACATGTACTACGATCAAACTTATAACCAACCCCTAAAAATTAATTCCAACATCATATATCAAGCAACATATATGTATATAACACTAAAAATTAGTAAACATTAGAAATTTTTATATTACTGATTGATGTGTGACACGCCGTCTGCTTTACAACAACACATACTTTCTTGACAAACGGCATGCCATCCATCATGCCCATCACTGCAGTATTTCTCACACATGTCAAATGTGTAGTCGTCATTTCTGCATGCCATTCCCGTGTTGCACATCACCTTTATAATTCCACCATTTGTATAATTTTCTGCGGAAAAGTAAATATTTAGACAATTCTTGATATAATGTTTTAGCATATATGGTTTGAACCCGAGACCGCTTATGAAAACATTAGGTCGTCTAATCAGTAAGACGAGCCCACAATAGTGATTGTCACCTCTATATTTCTGTCATTTCTATATTATGCGGAAAGTTAAATATTTAGACAATGAGCGGTGATCTGTATACCGTTAGTTTTTACTCGTACGTACACTTAAAAGTTAAATATGTTATAAGTTGTTGTACAGTAGAACATTTAAAATCATTTTTGGTGGTGTATGCTAAAAGTTGGTTCAGACGAAACATCATATAATATAATGTTAATCAATATAAATTTAATATAAATAATTTGGACCTAAAGTTAAGCCACGGTGGTAGTTGTATGAATCATTGAAAATATACCTGGTCCAATGGTTGGAGAAGAAAATACTATTGAAGTTGTGGTAATAAGTAGTATGACAACGAGTTGGACGAACTTCATTCTTATCTGTATACACTTTGCTGGGTATTAAAAAAAATATACATACAGAATATATAGTATTAACTGAACATACAATAAACTGAAAATGTAACATTAAATTTAATGTATTCATTGATGCTTCGCAATAGTCAAAGTAATTTAAGACTAGTGTATTTATGTGTAGTCAAATATATCATTAATTTAAGATGAATGAAAACTGTTTTATAGAAGATTTTATTTATGAAAAATAGCCTTGGGCTCACGCGTTGCTGCGGCTTAAGGGAAAATGATCACCTGAGAAAGATAGGGTTAGATAGATTTGGGAGATAGAATTGGGGGTGTAAAGTTTTTGTAAGGGTAGTTTAGTCTAACTGTAGAGGTAGATATAAAAAGATATATTAAGTTGATGGAGATTTTAGACCTATTAGGTTCTTAATTACTTAAAGCTAGTTTTTATAATAAGGGAGTATAGATGATAAATCCTTCTAATTTATCCTCTTAATAATCCTTTTAATTTATATGATCTTGACATGTGTAAATTTAATGGATGAGATGATGAAAAAGAATAAATACATTACATATGTCAAATTTTGAATCAATTAAAAGAATCATAAGGCTAAAGTTTAAGACTATCATTTTCCTTTATTTATTATTTTTTAATATAACTTTTGATACCATATGATTGTTAAACATATTTGTAGACCTTATTTTGTGGATATGAGCACCACTTGAGCTATGTTATATATAGAGAGTTTATAGTTAATTGAAATATTGGTTCATGTGGTTTGCACATTTTAAAATATCGTTGTAATGTGATTTTTATTTGAAAATATTTAAAATTTGGTCTTTTTTAACAGGACCGTTAGCGAGTGTCTTTAAGTCTGCACATGGCCATAACGTGTATATATATATGGGCAATATCTTTTTTTTTCCACACATACCAAGGACCTTTAATGCTAATGAGCTCGAAAAAGGACCCCCCATATCTATTATACTATATAAAGATTATACACCCTTTGTTGAAAAGAAGAGTTGCGAAATGACCATTTTACCTTTAATGAATTATTTTACATCATGGGTGCTAGGGGTGAGCAAAAACCGAACCGAAAACCGAAAAAACCATAAAAACCGAAAAAACCGAAAACCGAAAAAACCAAAAACCATTGGTTTTGGTTTTCTAAAAACCGAAAGTTATGGTTCGGTTTTGGTTTTTAATGAAAAACCGAACAAAACCAAAAATATATATCGTTTACTTTATTTTATATGTATATCATATTATTATTAGTTTTTAATAAATATATTAATATATTTACATTTTTAGGTGTATATAATAATATCATTTATATGTTTTAAATAAAAATACACAACAAGATAGATTTGTTTTAATAATTATATAATTAAACAAAACATAAAACATATAAACAGTTATATATAAAATTTGTTTCAAATTTGTACAACTTACTTTAATGGATTTATTGTCATTATTGTAGTGTTATTATTACTAATATTGTTTTTAAAACTTGTTGAAATTTATTATGATCTAATTATAAGGTTTAAACTCAAAAACTTTTCAAGCTCAATTAGACCCAAACCACAAGTGGTTAAAAACCGACTAAACCGAAAAACTGAACCGAAATAGACCCAAACCGAAAAAACCAAAACCGAAAAAACCGAAACCCAATGGTTTTAGTTTTCAAAAACCGAATTATAATGGTTCGGTTTCGGTTTTAGTCAAAAACCGACCCAAACCGAACCGTACTCACCCCTAATGGGTGCTTTATCTTCTAAATATTTTCACCACCACCTTTACATTTACATCAACCTGCACCATTCGACAGTGTCACTACCACCAATAGTCGCCACCATCAGCACCCGTCGCCGACACTACTAACCACCATCACGGCCACCGCCGCCTTGCGCGGGTACCGTGCTAGTATATCGTTAAAATGAACAAACCACAAAGACCAACCTTGCAATTAACTCTTGATAATACATATCATCATTTATATGTATCTATTTTTTATATACACTAACAGACTAATGATCTAATCACTTATTAACCAATTAAAACACATAATTAACCGTCACTTGTAGCTTTCGTCTTTAACATTCAAAACTTATAGTTTTTATCCAAAACTTTTTACTCCATTAACACTTTTGATCTTGGATACAACTTCCGTTTAAAAATCTATCACGTGACTTTCACATGATGAGTAATTTAGCCATTTCATTAAAAATATTCTAATTTTCATTTTTTGTTTTACGATCATCATCATCTACAATCAACATCAGCATTCAATTTTTCACAAAATCTAATTTATATGCGAATAGTTTTTAGTTCTAGATCTATAAGATTAACACAACGACAAAAACTTCTTTTTAGTCTAAATTCTCTCATATACCAGAGGTTAAAAAACAATATATCTATCTATCATTATCATACAATCATCATCATACATATATATCTACTTATGTATATTCCATCTCAATAATATATATATCTCAAGATTTCATATATTAGGAATACTATATATGGAGAAAGATAATTAGGGTACAAGCAATCCAAAAAGTATAAAGGGTATCTTTTTCCTTCTTCTGATAAAAAGAAGAAAAGATTGTCGGAATCAAAATTGACATCACTTCCCATAATAGAAGATTACGACTTAGGCTACACACGAAGAATCAAGCAATTTCTCAGCCATGATTTTATTTCCTAATTTAGCTTATTAGATTCTCTATAAATATAGCCTATGATAATTCTAATGAATCATAACAATCATTCACAATGTAACCCTTTAATTTTCCTGCTCTTATCAAAGGTTGTATAAGTCTTACAATCTTACTTTTATATTCTATATCAATTATTAACATGATATAAGAGCCATAAAAGCCTAATAAACAACTATCATAAAAAAATAAAAAATCAATTATGAAAAAAAAAATCAACGGTCGAAACCCACTAATTGCCGTCAAAACTCACAAAAACATTCGGTTCTCAAAGTAAAGAGATCCTCAAAATTAAAGTGAGGTGCTTTAGGTTGGCATTTAATTTTGAGGTGCTTGAGGAGTTTTGATACGTGGAGTAGCAGTCGCACGCAAGATACAAAGGATTTTTCCTTCGTTTTGAATTCGAGCAGCTAACATATTGCAAGAGTATGATATTCGAAAGCAGCAGCCACAAGAGACAAAAGAAAAGGGCTTCTTGCCTTTAAAAAGAGAAGACTGTAAGAAAAGCAAACGTTCCAGTTTGAGGGGAATATCTCAAAAGAAAAAAATATGCCTATATTTTTTTTAGGGGGAGATATAGGTATATAAAGATCTGAAGGCGGTAGCCTAAACCAAATCTACCATGTCTGAAGAAGGCGGTAGATCAAACCAAAACTACCATGTTTGAAAAAGACGGTAGTCTAAACCAAAATCTACCATGTCTGAAGAAGGCGGTAGATCAAACCAAAATTACCATGTCTGAAGAAGACGATAGCTCAAATCAAAAACTACCATGTTTGAAGAAGGCGGTAGCTCAAATTGAGTCAAGTTTACCATGTCTGAAGAAGGCGGTAGCCCAAATCAAAAAACGACCATGTATGAAGAAGGCGGTAGCCCAAATCGAAAAACTACCATGTCCGAAGAAGGCGGTAGCTCAAATCAAAAAACTACCATGTCTGAAGAAGACGGTGGATCAATAATTAATCTAAGGCTTCCATGTCTAAACGTGGTAGCTCAAGTCAAACTCAAAACCAATCCAAGTTGAATATTGGAAATCCCACTATTTAACTTGAGGGGGAGTGATAGAAAGAAGAAAAGATTGTCGGAATCAAATTTGACATCACTTCCCGTAATAGAAGATTATGACTTAGGCTACACACGAAGAATCAAGCAATTTCCCAGCCATGATTTTATTTCCTAATTTAGCTTATTAGACTCTCTATAAATATAGGCTATGATAATTCTAATGAATCATAACAATCATTCACAATGTAACCCTTTAATTTTCCTGCTCTTATCAAAGGCTGTATAAGTCTTACAATCTTACTTTTATATTCTATATCAATTATTAACACCTTCTTTCTTCTTCTCCGGCGAGACTGCCGCCGCTAGCCACCACCTCCTTCTTCTCCGGCGAGACAACCACCGCCACCGCCACCGCCATCATATCCGACCACCCCAACCACAGCGCCGCCGCCTGCAGCAAGGCTTCGCCCGTACCGTATCAAACCGCCACCATCTCTTGGATTGTCGCCCATCAAATCCATACGATTCCCATATGCGTCCCGTGACAACCAGTTTAGAACAAATGAGGGTAACTCACGTATCGTATCCACCCGAAAACAAACCTGATTATTGCTAGAAAAGTCGCTGGAGATGTCGCCAGAGGTGGTGGCGGTGGTTGTCTCGCCGGAGAAGAAGGAAGAAGGAGAAGGTGTGGCGGTCACTGGAGAAGAAGGTGGTGGCTGGCGACGACAATTTTGTCGGAGAAGAAGTAAGGAGAAATAAGATCCAACGGTGCCTTGTAGTTTTTGTACTTTTTTGATTGCCTGTACTCTAAATAACTCACCCCTATTATATTTACCACATATATGTCTATATCTACATTTATATAAAGTTTATATGTATCACCTTCTTCATTTAAAAAAATAAAACATACCACCTACAAAGAAATACAAAAAATAGGATGGTGTATGGTGACTGACGTGGCAAATGTTGTTAGGTGGGTCAATAAGTTAACTAAATCTAAACTTTATCAAATTGACTTTTGATGATGTCATCATTTAATTTTTATAAAATTTAATTAATATTTAATTAATATATAATAGAATATTTGATTAAAATAAAGTCGACTAGATATAGGAGTATTAAAATTAGTATAGCTAATATTAAGTATTAAATTTAATGTACGTGTAATATCTATAGGGAAAAAAAAATACTTACGTTTCTTTTATATTATGTTAATTATTTATAGAAATAGAATCCTTATGATGTTCTAATTCCATTTATGAGTTAGATGTCAAGATAAACTATAACTTATCACGTTAACATATATTAAAATAGGAAAATGCTAAACGCATCCCAAAAGGCTGCATTTAAAGTGCATAAAAAATTTGTACCTTTTTCATATCAAAAGTCCACTCCAGAATTTTATGGTAAGTGAACAACTATTTAATGCACCTTAACTAAAGCCCTAAAGGCTGCATTTAGCAAAACCCATTAAAATAATATATAACTTTCTTAAAAACTTATTAATTAATAAACCTCAATTCACCAATTACAGCTCTCAGTTTATCGAGATTAGTTTTCCATCATCAATTTATATTTTTGCTCAATTTAAAAATAATTAATATTTTATTGATTAATTAAATCAATACATGTCTAAATTAATTTACATTTTTGGTTTTCCATTATCAAATTATATTTTTTCTCAATTTAAAAATAATTAATATTTTAATGTATAATGTCTATATAATAATAAAATATATCTAAATGTTAAAGAGGTACAACATTATTAATACGAATTAATATTTTATTTTATTTTGTTAATTGTAATAAAACTAATTGTAATATTGTTGCTTTTAATAATTGTATTTAGAATATAACTCAAATAATCAATTTTGTTATTAGTAATTGTAATTAAATTACATTTAAGATACATATACGGATTATTCTTATATAAACAGAACCTTACAAATAAAATCACAACATGCGAAATCATTGAAAACCCCACTGCTGCACTTTTATTGTTTTTAAAAACCATGTGTAACGAAAATAAAATAATTTTTTTGCAAGACATCAATACGAATTCGGTCAATTGTGTAATCAAAATTAAGATATTGTTTCTCTAGAAGAGTTTGCATAAAAGAAACCTGCTACACCATCCAACCTTGATATGATTTAGCATTCAGCATTTACATTTGAATATCTCAAATTTTTTTAAGTATATTTTTACGTTTAAAATATAAGTATGTGTAACACCCCAATAATTTTAAGATAAATAAATTAACCTCTTTTTATAGTTTTGACTTTAAATTAGTTTTCTAGTATTTTATTTTTGGATATGGGGTTAATTTAGTTGGAACTTAACGGATAGCGGGTAAAAATACCCACAAAAGTTAGTCAAGGGCGTGGCACTCATAGGAAGTGCCGGCCATTTCCTTTTTCCACTTCTCACATTTTCACTCTTGTTCATCATCATTCCTCCATGCAACTTCATCTCAATTCTTCCAAAATCAAAGACTAATTATTTCAATCCAAGAATAAAAATCATAATAATAATCATTACCATCAAATAATCTCCATTCAAGAATTGAAAGGCTATGGCTTGCGGGTTTTGTGGTGGTGGCCGAAATTGCTAGAGAAAAGAAAGGAAGAAGAATTTTCCAACTTAAGTCTAAGCATTAACCTATTGTTTGTTGAGGTATTGGATTCCCCTAATTTAGTTTTTATCTTTCTTTTTGAATTTAGGGTTCATGGATGAACCAAACTGGGGGTTTTTGCTAGAAAATGAATTATGGTTAATTTCTCCCAATTCCTTAGTTAAACTAGTTGTCATTGAGTTATATGATGTGTTTGATTATGAAATTGATAAGTTCAAAGTAATAATTTGAGTTTGTAAGAAAAGATAAAATTTTGCTAGTTATTGTAATGTGGTTGAAAAAGGTAAGATGAACTACCTAATATAGTTGTTAAAGGTGAAAGTAACTCAATGATAAATGGGTTGGGTTTTGGGTTTGGAAAAGGCTAGTGAATGAGAATTTGGTAATTTTAAGCAACTAGATGAAATGGCCACATGTTGGTGGTAAAATGAGATTTTTAGCAAAATGATAGATAATTGAGATCGATGAGTTAGAAAGATTGAGCTTTGTTAAGTGAAACTTGATTTTAAGCCAACTCAAGGAAATTGAGTTTGGGTGAATAGGAATGCTAGTGAATCGTTAGTTTGGCTAAGTGAGTTAGCCAAGATTGTGAATAAAGTCTTATGTGCATATTGTATTAAATGGATATGTTGAAAGCTTTGCACTTGTTGTTGCATTGTTGATTGTTGATAGTCGCGGAGGAGGTGAGTACTCTTGCATACTCTTATATGTGCGTTGGGTCGATTACCATACGATGGGGTGGATTCCATGTGTGGTAATCGATTTGGCGTTAGGGCCTAATTTGAGGCCGGGGCCTAAGAACCCCATAGTTGAGATGAGATAAAGGCCTAAGAACCTTTGAGGCCTAAGAACCTCTTGAGATTATTGTTTAGCGTATATGGATCCATGTATGTTTTGTTAGCGCAAAAGTGAGTATGCAAGTGATGATATGACGGTATCGTTGGCTACATGCGATAGTCTTTTGTGTTTTTGCCCTCCTTCGTATGTATATTTGTATGCAAGTCTATTCACTAAGTATTCGCTTACGTTTTAGTTGTTTACCATTTTATAGGTGGTTCCGGAAGAAGGAACTAGGTATTGTTGATTTGAAGTTGTTGACTTGAAGTGTTAGTGACTTGAAGGTATTTGGTCATCCGTAGAAGAATGACATTTTGGTTAGAAACCTAGTTAATTCCCTCTCAAACTCTTGGCTCTTGATACATGTGTCTTTCGAATGAGAATGTTGTGTATGATGTATTTTAAGTCTTGAAGTCTTGACTATTATGGTGGATTGAAGTATAAATCATTTTGGAGTCAACTTGGTCATTTCGTCACTTTGGGTAAATGCGGGCGTGTGACTCGCTTGGTTGTTTTAATGTAAATTTCAATGGTTAAAGTTTCGAATGTAGTAATTATGTTGTAAATTATGTCATGTGAAGGTTTGAAATCAGATTTGATGTGTGATGGAACTTGTGTTTGAGTTTGGAAAAGGTTGCAAATTGAGTTAATAGTCAAATTTGATGTTTGGTGTGTGCAGTAAGAGTACAGACGCAGACACTGACCGTGCTCAGCGTCTGCAGTATTTCCTCTTGTTGTTCAGTTTCTGAGAGCACGGACGCAAAGCACGGTCGACCGTGCTTGCGGCCGCAGTCCCTCTTTCTTCGAGCAAAATTTTTCCGAGCTTCATCCTATGTTTTCAAGGTCTGAAACTTATAGGATATGTTTATTATAACATATTAAGGTGTTCTAATTTGTTAGATTTTGAATTTGAACATTTCGAGTTTTTCACTTTATTTTGTCTAAAATTTTTCTAAGTATGGATTGGTCAAATAAAGTCAACTTGTAAAAAAAAAAAATGGTCGAGTCGAGTTGAGTTTTTTCAGTATATTTTGTTTTATATAATAATTCTTATATTTATAATGTTGTAAAACCCGTGTATTTGACACGGGTCTAAAATCTAGTAAGTTTAACTAAATCTAAACTTCTAATTTTATATTTTATTTATTGTTGCCGGTGGAACTTGTTAACTTAAAATAAGGACCATCGAATTGTAACTTAAAGAAATCACTATCATCTAAATTTTTCCTTTTTAAGTGAACTCTATCACTTAAGTATATAATTGCATGCGCTAAATAATAGATAAAGACTTATAACTTCAAATATACTCCGTAATGTGCACATTAGTGGATGTCTATCCACTCCCTTTTTAATTTCAAATGTATCCACCGAGCAACGCAGGTTTCATATATTCCTTTTTAATTGTGATAGTTGGGGTATTCCACGGCCAAAACTAGTTAAATTAAAGTGTTCATTTGAATCTAAATGCACATGGATACATGTGTCGTCAATCGTGTGCGTTCATTTAAGGGTGGGAACGAGCCGAGTTGAGTCGAGTTTCAGGGTATCTAGGCTTGTTTATTTATTTATTACTCGAATCGAGCTCGAGCTCAAGCTCGTATAAATATCCAAAATTAAGCTCGAGCTCGAGCTTGACTCAACTCAATAATGTTCGAGCTCGAGCTCGAAGCTCGTATAGTTATTTGAATACTTGTAGGATTAAGTTAGTTCGAGTTTCGTTTCCATATTTAGGAGATCGAGCTCGAGCTCGATTAACTCGTGTCAGTGGCGGAAGATCAGTAGGACCAAAAGGGGTTCTGGTCCCTCCAGAATTTTAAGATATAATTAGCAATTATTTAATATTTTATGGTGAAAAACAACATTTATCTGTATTTACCCTCTCAAAAATTTAAGATATATATATGTATCAAGTTTAGAAAAACTTTGACCCATCCTGTAATGATGTTCAAGTTCCGCCGCTGACTCGTGTTATAGAGCGGTACATGTTACAAAAGGAGTTTGAGCCTACATGTGAAGTTGAGATAAGCGAGTTCATTCCTTAAGGACTCGGGTAAAACCTTTTAAGGTTTTCCTATTAGTTGGGTTTTGAGTTAATGGAGTTTCAGACAGAACACAGAAAAAAATATTCAAAACTACATTCATCATTTAAGCTCCATCCTCATTCGTGTATACTTAAACCGAATAACCCATCAATAGATAGAACATTACATATTACCAGTCCGACTTGGTCTCATATGTGAAGCCTGATTTACTATATACATATAGTAAAAGATGTTATAGAAGAGACCATGAACAAAATCAACTATATGAATTCCATTTTATTACAATAAATGAGACTTTATTTCTAATAATGATAAATTGGTATCTCATTTCTATTCATGGTAATTAGCACGGTACTCGAGTAATGCAGCGGTAACTACGGTGGTGATAGTGTGATGGTGGGGGCAACTATTGGTGGTGGAGTCGGCATCGAATGGTTTAGATAATTGATGTAAAAGCTTATGAAGATATTTTAAAAGATAAAGGATTAATAGTGTGATTGAATCATTAATGTTAAAGGGGTGAAAATATTTTAAACATTTATCTTAAAGGTAGCTACCTCACAAAAAGTAATATAAAAAATAAGTTGTTATTTTAAATATATTAGAAAAACCCTCTTGACAAAACATATTATATCTACATATTATAATCTAACAAGCAAAATGTTGCAATGGAATTCAACTATCATAGATATTAATTATATAAAATTTATTTTCTTTTTAAGATGTCATGATTCAAATATTTACGAAGATATTTTGATATTAATAATCATTTGTACATTATTTATAGGGATTAATCACGGAAGACTAACGTACTTTTTTATTTGTACACGGTTGCTCATTATACTTTTTTATCTGTGTGTTTCACCCACAAACTTTTTTATTTTGTACACGATTGACCATTATCTTCATCCCTGATTCTCTCTCATCTAAAATTATGCATACCTGTTTCTCTCTGTATAAACAAACCCAGATCTACAACCAAAACAAAAAATAAAATAAAATAAAAAAATAATTATGGCATAAATCTTAACATATAACCAAATAAGTATTATCAGAACCAAATCTTGTACAAATAAGTGTGCGAGCTTTGCTGTTAGCTCACAAACAAATGAAATTTAAAAAATGTGATGCATACCAACTATATGAAGGAGAAGAAAAGGTTTTGGCGAGCACATGGCCATCGACAATAAAAACCCACCGCCGTCGCCCGTCGGATTTAGAAATTTGTATTTCCGGCTATCATATATATCACCAAGATTCAAGAACAAGATCCGGAAACCAATACAAAATCGTCCCTTTGATTTTGATATCGATGATTATTAGTTGTACTGGCGACCGTCGCCGGAGAGAGAAAGGGGAAGGAGAGGTGACGGGAGTGGGGTGGTGGATTATCATCTATCTGGGTTTTGGATCATCTTGTTTTCTGGTCTTTTTGTTTAGTTATTATCTCCGATCGGTGGTGGTCGTCGTGCCTGTTGAGATCTCCGGCGGCAGTAGTTGCGATTTGTTTGTATGTATAATTGTATATATATGTTTATATATCTACTTATATGCATATAGATTTACTTATATATGTATATGGATTAATTGATCCGAAGACGGTGGTGATGTATGTGAGTTTTTTTCGAAAATCCCTTGCATTTTGATGATCTTCGGATAACACCCAGAAAGGGAAAAAGGTATTAATGATTAATGTATTGCTGGTAATAGTAAGTATAAAAAAATGAATGGAAAGCAGTGGAAACGTAAAAAACTCATATACATTAACCATCGAACTAAAAGGGATTTTAAGAAAGAAAAAGTCAAAGTGACAATGGTTTGAAGATCTGGGTTTGTTCATATATAGAGAGAAGCAGATATGCATAATTATAGATGAGAGAGAATCAGGGATGGAGATAATGGTTAATCGTGTACAAAATAAATAAGTTTATGGGTTAAACTCGTGAATAAAAAAGTATAATGGGCAACCGTATACAAATCAAAAACTACGTTAGTTTTCCTGTGATTAATTCCTTATTTATATTATGGTATACTTGTGTGGATGGTGAAAATTACTAATTCTGGGCATTTATCTAAATTACAGTAAAAAATAAAACAAAAAGATGGTTGATCTCATTGGTTAAAGCTTTATGCATTTAACTTGAAGGTCATGAATTCTAGTCCCATTATTAACATATTAGTGAGATTTTTAACCATGTATAGTAATGCAGGCTCGAGTAGCTCGTTAAGCTTGTTTGGCTCGGCTCGTTCAGATCGATACAATTAAACGATCTTTCGAACGAGACGATCCCAAAAATAAATTTTTAGATTGACTCGTCTAACTAATCGAGCTCGTTTTTCTGTTCGAGTTCGACTCGAACTCGAAACTTTTAAACTCGAACTCGATTAAAACGAGCTCGACGTCAAGTTGTTCGTGAACAACTCGACTCGATTAGCACCCCTACCGTTCAATATTATCTACACCATACTTGGGCTTATATCTCACCAAAGCAGTAAAAACGCAGCCCATCTTTTTGAGTTGTCAAGAACCGTCGCAGCCACTACTCATGTAACATCCCAATATTTTAAGGTAATTGAAAATTTACCCTTTTTGTAGTTTTGACATTAAATTAGTTTTATAGTATTTTGTTTTGAGTTAAGGGGTTAGTTTAGTTGGAACTTTAGTGGCTAGCGGGTATTTTGCCACAATCTATGTTATGGGACGTGGCTAGCAGGGGGAAAAGCCACCCACCAGGTTTGATGATTCATGTTTTCCCCCTCAATTTCCACTCATCCTTTTCACTATCTTCTTTCTCTAATTCTTCTTCAAATCCATGCAATAAAAACTCAATTAAAGAAAATTTAATCTTGGAACAATAACCAATAACCATCTCCAATTGTAATAGAAATTGAAGTTGAGGGTTTGTGAGGAGGTGGCGGTGGCCGAATGTTCTAGGGAGAAAAGGAGAAGAATTGTGATTTGATAGCCTTAATTCCTTGTCTCTCATGCTTGAGGTATTGATTTCATAACCCTAATTTTATTTGTTATTGAAATTTAGGGTTCTTAATCTTAAAATTTGGGGTTTTTTGCTATTTGAGATTTTGAAGTAAAACCCTAATAAATTTGTATAGTATACGTTATTTATATTATGGTATACGTGTGTGGATGGTGAAATATAACTAATTCTGAGCATTTATCTAAATTACAGTAAAAAATAGAACAAAAAGATGGTTGATCTCATTGATTAAAGCTTTATGCATTTAACTTGAAGGTCATGAGTTCTAGTCCCATTATTAACATATTGGTGAGATTTTTAACCATGTATAGTAATGCAGGCTCGAGTAGCTCGTTAAGCTCGTTTGGCTCGGCTCGTTCAGATCGATACAATTAAACGATCTTTCGAACGAGACGATCCCAAAAATAAATTTTTTAGATTGACTCGTCTAACTAATCGAGCTCGTTTTCTTGTTCGAGTTCGACTCGAACTCGAAAATTTTAAACTCGAACTCGATTAAAACGAGCTCGACGTCAAGTTGTTCGTGAACAGCTCGACTCGATTAGCACCCCTACCGTTCAATATTATCTACACCATACTTGGGCTTATATCTCACCAAAGCAGTAAAAACGCAGCCCATCTTTTTGAGTTGTCAAGAACTATCGCAGCCACTACTCATGTAACATCCCAATATTTTAAGGTAATAGAAAATTTACCCTTTTTGTAGTTTTGACATTAAATTAGTTTCATAGTATTTTGTTTTGAGTTAAGGGGTTAGTTTAGTTGGAACTTTAGTGGCTAGCGGGTATTTTGCCACAATCTATGTTATGGGACGTGGCTAGCAGGGGGAAAAGCCACCCACCAGGTTTGATGATTCATGTTTTCCCCCTCAATTTCCACTCATCATTTTCACTATCTTCTTTCTCTAATTCTTCTTCAAATCCATGCAATAAAAACTCAATTAAAGAAATTTTAATCTTGGAACAATAACCAATAACCATCTCCAATTGTAATAGAAATTGAAGTTGAGGGTTTGTGAGGAGGTGGCGGTGGCCGAAAATTCTAGGGAGAAAAGGAGAAGAATTGTGATTTGATAGCCTTAATTCCTTGTCTCTCATGCTTGAGGTATTGATTTCATAACCCTAATTTTATTTGTTATTGAAATTTAGGGTTCTTAATCTTAAAATTTGGGGGTTTTTGCTATTTGAGATTTTGAAGTAAAACCCTAATAATATTGATTGAGAATTGGATAGTAAATCCCCTTTGGTAAGAATTTTATACTTTATGGTGTTTGGCTAGTGATTTTGAAATAAAGCCTTATTATGAGAATTTGAATTTTGTTGGAAAAGTGTAAAAAGCCAAACACCATAATCTTAGAATCGATGACAATGCAAGTGGATACTTGCAAGAGAGTTGAGTTTGTAGAACTCATAGATGATATGTGTTTATTCTTGTATAGGTGTTGAAAATTTAATTGTTGAACTTGTAGCCTTGTAGTGCCAAGTAGCCAAGTTTGATGTGAGTGTATATGCATATAATCATATTCTTGTTATTAGAGGTCATAGGTGGGTAAATTCCTATGACCCATAGTTTGAGTGTTTGTAAGAACTAGTAGGTGGGTAAATTTCTACTAGTCATATTGTATGTAAGAGCTAGTAGGTGGGTAACTTCCTACTAGCCAAAATATCCATGGCCATGTTGAAAATGTATGTGTGATGTTTGTTATGAATGATATGGCTAGCTTGCTAGGCTTATTGTGGTGCTTGATGCACAAAGTTAAAATGACATGATTATGATTATATGTGTATGCATTCACTAAGCGTAGCTTACGTTTTAGTTGTTTAACTCTTTTATAGGCATTGGTAGTAGTAAAAGCAAGGAAGCTTTAGAGTGAAGTTCAAGTGAAGGTTCTTGCCAAGGTTGGCAAGTTGGATAATTTTGAGGGTAGATAGTCCCTTTTGACCCCTTTTGGCTCATGATACATGTTTTGGTTAACAAGTTGAATTTGTTTTGAAATCCTTTTTTTTGGTTCATTGGAAATCTGTTGATATTGTAAAGGTCGTTGGATTTAAAACTTGGTCATTTGACCCGTTTGATGTAGTTTGGGTAAACGACCATATAGGTCACATTAGTTGATTAAAACCTTCTCGGAATTTTGAATGTGTATTTATGTATCATTTTTGTTTTCATACGTTATTTTCAGAAGTGGTTTGGAAATTTGTTGTTGAGGGCAAACTCTAAGTGCAGGAAAAGTTGATCTTTGAACAAAGGGTTTTTCTGCAGGTCGTCCCACTGCGCCGCAGTGGGCATTTGAACATTTTATGCCGAGGTTTTCCCCTGCGTTGCAGTGGAGGTGTTTCGCCTCACTGCGCCGCAGTGGGTACTGAAAAAAATAAATATGGTTTTGATTAAAAGGTTTGGGTCCTTACAAGTCACTACCGTAAATCGCCCCCACCTACTAGTTACCACTGTGAAATGCCGCCGCCGCCAACTCATTACCCCCACACCGCATTTCCAGATCTATATCTATATCATTCATCTCAACCTTCTATAATTAAATATTTATTTCCAAATCTATATCTATAATGTATATCTATATAGATCTATATTCGTTTTGTGAGAGGTGTGTTGGTGGTGGTGGTCAGTGGAAAAGAAACCAGAGAAGAAAGGAAGGTTGGAGATGGTGATGGTTGGAGGTGATGTCTAATGGGTGAAGAACCATATGAAAAAGGATTGAGAATTTTTAGAGTTGATCTAACTTTATAGATTAAGTTGGATCAATTTTAACCATTGGATTAAACCCAATGGACAAGATTTAAACATCAAATTTTAATCTTGCCTATTGGATTTAATCCAATGTCTAAATTTGGATCAACTTTAGAAAATTCTAATCCGATAAAAAAACATTAGACTTCCTATAGAAGTAAATATATATAATGATGATGATGATGATGATGACAGATGAATGAGTTAGAGTTAATTACACTTCTGGTCCATGTGTTAATGACATGACTAAATTATCCATCAAGTGACGTGATTGGTTTTAAACAAACGTTAATAGTCGTGGCCAAAAATGTTGAAGGAACTGAATTTTTTAGACTAAAACTGTAACTTTTGCAAGTTAGAGATGAAAGCTACAAATAACGGTCTACAACAAAGACACTTTCTTCAATTAACTCCAGTTTCTATTTGCATAACTAATGTTAACTTCATAGATATCCTCACATAACAACATAAGATATGATAACTATATAAACTATGTGAAGCATAAAAAACAAATTCATTTGAAACATATAAAACAATAAACAATTGTAAACATAGTAACTTTATTTCAAATAATAAAAAATGAGTAAATGAGTGAAAAACTATTTGGTCTTATGTATCGTCTTAATACCCAGAGTACACATCGTATAGAATTCATACCCGATAACTTATAATTATCACACATGAATCATAGAAATCTAGTTTTTCCACTTGCATTTGGCAATGTTTGAACATGTAGCTTGTAGCTTATGTGAAAAGCAAAGTGACCCTCCAACCTATTTTGAAAGCTAAAAACGTTGGAAAGGTGTGCTTTTGCTGAAAATCAATTACTGAGTCGGGATGAACCAAAAAGGCTTCGAAATGTTATAGGATATGTATAGATTTGACCAAAAAAAACTAGTTTAAAACTGTAGTAAAAAAGCTGGTGTAGCATGAAAGCACAAACGCCTTAGCTAAGCGTTCGTGCGACCATCCGTGCTCTCTTAGAATACGGGTAAAAGCCCATGATTATTGTTCTTACACTCAACCTTTTAAATCTGGCGTTTTACTTTCGTTTTAGTCAAATACACTGATACATATAATTTTGTCAAATATATAACTTTATCATAATAGCATTTTGAACCTATTTACGATTACACACGTTGATAAATTGTTAAAAACCCAAGGATGGGGGGTGGGGAGAACTGAGAACGGTTGAAACTAGAACAATACCCGTGCGTAGGTTAGGTAATATTAAGTATTTAACATTTTTTTAGTTGGTCTTTCTCATCCTTTTTTGTTAAATCTTTTCTTTCTTAGCTTTCTTCAAAGATGGTACCTTTGCATATAGTGTCTTCTTTTTATTGACTTCGATCACAATTTTATTAGGAAAGAGAATTAGTGGATACTACATGTCACCTTTATAAAGTGTTAGGAGGATTTTTAGGCTATTTAGTTAGGAAGATTTATCATTTTCCAATAATATTACTATATTAGTTAGAAGATGATACACCTTCTAAAATAAATTTTTCTTCCATGTAGATTCACAAAATGGGTCGTTATAATGCTAAAGTAAAGCGCAAGATAGAAGTTTACTTCTTGTAAAAAGTTTATGAACCTGAAGCTCCATTAATTAGTTGACAAACTCCATAACTGCTTAGACTGATAAACCGTTTCAAGCTCGATTTCTACCCAGATCATTTGTTGGTTTCACAAGCCCTCTACACACAAATACACTAATTTATTTAGATATGCGAATCACATAAAATGAATATAAAAGTCTCGATCCGTATTCAATAATGGAAAGGATACAATGAAATAAAACGAAAACTAATCCTATTTATCGCAAAACAAAGCAAGTAAATTCTAAACCATTAGCTCTTATTTTCTAGTAGCCCACTATCAAATCTGATGTATGTAATTCATCTAAACCACCATGCACGTTTCTAATTTACTGGCACATAAATTGGTCATTTACTACCGGATCAAATTGAGACCAACATTGTCTTGATAACCCATATTTCTGACCCATGCCCATGACCCAGTAATGTAACCCACGAACAAACCCATGACGTGTGACTCGATAACGTGCATGCTAACGCGTAACCTGTGAACGAACCCAGTTAAGAAAACCGATTAACCTAAAATCATCATCCGTTAATACTTTTTTTTCAAGAGAAACACCTTCATACCTAAAATCCATATAATTTTCACCTTACATATATAAAACCAGCAGCAATCGACTGTGCATCTAAACTTGTTCCACAACCGGATAGAAATTAACAAAATATATATTATTTTCCCTTCTTTGGGTAAGCCATGATTCTATCTATTTCGCATCTATATTTCCATTCGAATATCGGGTAATTGAGATTGTAAAAATGATTATGGCAATAGTGATCTCAGTTTATATCTAAGATACCATCAGCGTTTTTTAAAATGGTTGGATGACAAGGTAGCATTTGATTTGTTGTTTGGAGCCATTGTTTTTTGATTTTCAAAGTGGATATTTTGATAAAGCTTATGAATATTGAGTAGAATTATGGTATTTATGTGTTTATATAGTGGAATGTTTATGGAAAAATTAGAGGGAAGTTGTGCATATGAAATTCAAAAGCCCATGATAATCCGATTAGTTAGTTACCAGGATATGAAAACGTGTGTTGGTTAAGTAAATTATATTGTTTTGTTTTACATATGCACAATAAAAGATAAGGATCAATTTATAAGCACATGTTGTTTATATAGTAACTAACTAAAAGATATAATCCATCTAAAAAGGATGGATTTATGCGGCTGTGATTTATTAGTTTGTTAATCGGATGGACTAAATTGAATTTGGAAGTTCACTAATCGGTGGCAATAATTATATATAATGGACGTGTGGCTATAAAATGACGGTTTGCTACATATTTTACTAGAGCCCAACAACACATTGAATTGAATTCCGAGGAGTGACAGATTATCATCTCACTACAGTGAAGTATGGATGTGCGAAATGCCGAAATATATTACACTGCAAGTCTGCAATATCAAAATTTTATTTTCATTTATTTATTATTATTATTAGTTTTTTATATTAAAACAGTAACTAGATATTAATGATTCGAACTTGAGTAGATTGATGTCCATATTGAGTATTCATTTATAATAGTTTCATATATTATACTGTAATTTTATTGTATTACTCTCTCGTTCTACTGGAATCGTCGCACTTTAAATATTTAAATTCTTTGTTTTATAACTTTGACCTTAAATATATAGTTTTTTGTTATATAATAGTCGATGAAAATTATACCTAATGAAAATATATCTAAAACTCAATCAATCCATATAACTTTTATCAAATATTATATAACACAAACAAAAATATTTAAGGTCAAAACTAAAGAATAAAACACTTTAAAATTTCAAAACATGACATTTCTAGTAGAACGAAGAAGGTATCTCATTTTTTCAGTTGTCATATGTAATTGCCATTTGCCAAAGACCATATAAACGAGGAAGAATTATTATGAAATGATATTGTATTATTAGAAAATATACAAAAGAGTGTATATATACAGATATAACGACCAAGCGGTTATAACTAACTTATTTCTAACTTATTTCTAATCTATATGTATTAAACCTCAAACTATCAATAATTACATATTTTCCCCTCTAACTATCTAAACAGTACAATATTGCATATATTTACATAATTCTTCATCCTATGACCATTTCCATTAGGCATCAAAAATGAAATCTAAAAAACGACTGAAATGTAGTAGGAATAGGCATGGAACTGGTACCATCCCGTCCCGTACCGGTCCCGATACTGATAATATCTATCCCGAAATTAAGCAAAACATGGTACCTTGAAATGGTACTGGTACCGGTACCGTACCGAGACGGGACCGAGATATCGGTACCAAATCCCAACTAGTCCCAAAATTCATGATTGTTTTTGGGGTTTTTTTTTTAATTCTCAAATTCACATAAATTGAATGATAATTTATGGTTTTTGTTCTAGATTATGCAGATGAGGATAGACAGATAGTAGTTTATAATAAAGATACTAGTAGTTTGAATCCACTATAGGTCTATAGCACTTAATCTCGTTTGTTCCTTGCATATTGGGACAGAATTGTCATGATTTTAGGCTTCAAAGAGTTAAAACTTAAAAGTTGTATGCGTAAATTAGCTACCACTAGACCTATCTTATGTGCCTTTTTATGCAGACTTAATTGGAGCAACCAATTAGAATCTTTGAAGTTGGTTTTAGTTGAGCTATATACTACTATACGTTCATGTAAATGCATTAGGAGTTTAGATTAGTTTTGACTTTTCACTTGTTACAATGTGCTATTGAGGTACCGCATATTTTATGTACTGCATATTTCATGTACTGTTTTTAGCATAATACTTGTTTTTTGATGAATAATATAACCGTGTATTGATGAAAAACTTAGATCTAAAAGGGAGCATATATAAAATCAGAACAATATAATCAAGATAAAACATTACTAATGACATACTTCTTTGCATGTTGGGACCAGTATTTCCCGGTCCCGGTACCGACTAGTCCTGATCCCGAAAACCATCAAAACTAGGTACCGGGACCATTGTTCATGAGATATTGTTTTAAGACAAAGCAACAGTTGATTACCATTGATTATAGCCATATTTTTCCTACCTAAAATCCGCTTAGCATGCTATTACAGGGGTGATATACTTCACAAGGATTTTAATGCCAATTATCTCGCCTGTATTATACATGGAACCTAACCGGTTTTAAAAACTTAGTTATTGTCTGGAAACAATATCGATATAACAAAAATGTAGAAATGTATATCTATCCGCCACAATACTTGGCTAAGAAATTACAATTTCTCATGTTATGGGAGACATAGGTTCTAAGCCGCATCACATATATTTGTAACTAACTCTGGCACAAAAAATAAGAACAAGGCTACCATCAGCATACCCTGGCAACAGAAAATTGATAGATGAAATATATTTGTTCAGAAACCATGTTGAGACCACAACATGACCTTATGTGTTCAAAAATCTTCAGAAAATATCCAAGAAACACATCCACTTGTTTAGTAGTAGTTTTAACTCTTAAACAACCCACCGTAAATATACTCGGAAGGAAAGTATTAGGCATTATTACAAACCCCTCGAATGGTCGAAGATAGTATCAACAAAAGAAAATATCAAGACGGAACTGCAATCCAGATTAAGCACGCTTCCATTCATAATCCACCACTTATCCCCAAAGATAAGCCACAAACTCAGCAGACATTCATACAGATATTATACCCAGTGGATGTTCATACGGTTGACATCCATCCCCAAAGCATAACCAGAAATGCATAACATTAGGTGGTTCTTTTGGACTCTAAAGGGAAAAGTAGTCGCAGCCTCTGCAGCAAAAACAAAATAAATACACAATAAGTAGAGGAGTAAATACTAACTCAGCTCATGAATAAAGAAAATCAGCATGGATAAAGAAGAAAAAGTGGGCACGGGTATCATGAGCAAGACACTCTGATATATAAGAGTGTGGTTAAATAAGAAAACAATAACAATATAAAAACTCAAATCATACCTAGTAACAAATACCTTTTCTCAACATACCAACGCTGCTTGGTTATGCAATTACAAGATTAGCGAACTTTGATTAGTTATTTCGAGATAGGTTCAAGTATCTTGATAATGTGGCTTTTACATGTCAGCTATCTATTAAATCCAGCCATCTATAGACCCTTGAAATATAACGTTTCATTATACAGCAACAATGGGACATAACTTTATTTCTTGTAAACTCAAGTTTTTCAACAATGGCGACCAGTGCCTTCGGGGTAGACTCATGCACCAAAGAGCTTAGTTACTGGATTCTCATATAGCTTACAAAATCTGACGTAACTTACTTTATTTATTTTTATTTTTTTATTTTTTTTGGGGGGGTAAAAAGTTTATACCCAGTGAATTTATATATATATATATATAAACATGAATTCACACTAGCTGTGATGGTGGGGGCGATTGTTAGTGGCGGAGGCTGTGTCGAGTGGTGTAAGTTATTGATGTAAAGGGTTAAAGAGATATTTTGAAAGATAAATGCTTAATAATGTAGTTTAATTATTAATGTTAAGTGGATAGTGTAGATAAAAACAATTAAAGGGGTGCTATGTGTAAATATTACACAAGTTTCAACATTTCCATAAATAAAAGGCTATTCTTTTATAATATAGTATAGAAGTATAGATAACTTCATTTATATGTTGAATTAAAAAAATACCTAAAACAAGTGCAACACTATTTCATAGTAAAAGCAGGTAACACAGTTCAAGCTTACCTTTTTGCCTGCAAGATGCCGGGATTGACAGCACCATCATGCTCCAACACAAAATTAAGAAAATTGAATGGAAGCTGGAGTGTGTACTTCAGGATAAGAGGATCAAAGGCCATCATAATAACCACAAATGACCTTCATACAACACATATATGTTAGGGGGTGAACAGATGAGGTGAACACATGAACCAAACAAAGACTTGATGAAAAAGGAACTTCATAAAAGTTAGGGGGTGAACAGATGAGGTTTTCGCTATTCAAGTATCTTGGGGAAGGCAAGTCGTTGACGCACATGAACATGCCTGACCGGGGTTTCCTCATGACCGTTTCCAAATCCTTTCCCTATCTATTCACTGCCCAACCCAAGATATTACCTAGTAAGGTTCGATTCAATGACTTCTTGTGAGGACATCAAAAGCCTAGCCACTAGGCCACCTTAGAGTTATTAAAATGAAGTAGATATAAACAGATATAAAAAAGCTTATAAAAATACCATGCAAAGCTCAGAGAGATCACACGAACTGATTGCCTTTCCACAGGGAATGCCCTTGTTGGTCTGCTCGAGAAATATATTGTTGTTGAAGTGATTCATGCTGAATGTCAGACCTTTGCATACTTTTCTGCTTTTCCCCTTCAAACTGAACCACTGAAGCATGTTTTCCAGGAAATGGGAAACTAGCAGTAGCTACAGGATCATTTATATACTGGGAAGTCAGATTTGATGGCAAATTAGCTGTTGGAAGACTACCCTTCATAGATGATTGCAACTGATATCCATCTAACCAGCTGTAATCATCAATTAGGGGATTCTGGCCCAAAGCAGAACCATGCTCATTGATTTGCTTAGGACGTACAGAGCTAAAACCAGGTGGTGGTCCCATGTGTCTTACAGGTCTGTTGGTAGAAACTTTCAAAGAGCTATTTGACAAGTTTGAGAATGTATTTCGACCCACAATGTAAGGGTCGGGTCCAGATGGTGCAATTGTGTTTATATGAGTGCTAGCTTCTCTACCAACCACAGAGGACCCTACCTTACTTTGAGATGCTCCGCTATACATCATACCACTTTCCCCGATACCAGTAGTATTTGATATCTGAATATCTCTGTGCATTCCATGTTGACCTAAATGCCCATTTTCCAGTAGGTTCAAGCCTTGCAAACCATCAGCAACTGAAACTGCCACTTGTCTGTTGCCAGACCACATTGGAGACTGGATATGGTATGGCTGCCCAAAGCTTTGAGTATAATTGTTAACCGGCTGCCCAATTATTTGAGTATAATCGTTAAAATGCTGCCCAATGCTTGAGGTATTAACATTAACTTGCTGCCCGACACCTCGAGTATCATTGTTAACTGGTTGCCCGATGCTTTGAGTATAGTTGTTAACTGGCTGCCCAATGCTTTGAAAATTATTGTTAACTTGCTGCTGGATACTTTGAGGGTTAGTGTTTACTTGCTGCCCGACACTTTGAGACTCATTGCTAGCTTGCTTCCCAATGGTTTGAGTATAATTGTTAGCTGGCAAAACGGACTGTGAATTAATGTATACTGCATTTATTTGGTGAATATCAGCATGTGGCACTGAAACAGGAGCTTCAAACTGATAAGTACTATCCTCTTCATTTTGCACATGCTCAAACCCTTCTTGATGACGACCTTTTGAAACAAGCACTTCACTTCGATTATCAGTCAAACTTGGTCTGAAGACAATTACTTCATCCTCGTCTTCAACTTCCGCATGTAATTCCGCCTTTGACTGTTTGACTACAATGGTTGAAGTTGTATCACTAAACTGTCCTTTAATTCCCCCATTTGAGTTGGGGCTTCCTGTGTCTTTATGAGTCTCATTACCTATAACAAACTTCCTCATTTTTGAATCAAACATCACCTTCTTGTTGTCAATAGTAATCTTTTCTGCAATTAGTTTCCCCGCGGCAAGGATCCTCTTCACACGCGCTACTTTATCTTTCTTGCTGTCAGAATGCTTCCTTGAGAAATCCAAAAACGTTTGTGCAGGCTGAAGGGGCAAGAATCCTCTTAACTCAAAATCCTCCCACAATGCAGGCTGGTATTCATTATCACCCTCATCATACGTTGTCATTTCAGTGAAGCAGCTGATATCTTCGTCATCACAGGTAACCAGACCAGCAGATAATAGCTTGTTCAACAAAGATATGTAGTAGCTCCAAAAGTTAATCTGAGCTTTTGAACGTTTTTCATCGATTTCATTGTGTATAACAATATCAGGATGACAGGCAATCCATTCTACACAAACACAAATGCCGGGCAACAGGAAACTTGAGACAGGGTCAGATAGCTGTAGGCATCTTTTTAGTAACTGGCCCATTATCTCAAAGAATGCGATGAGTGCATTTTTTATCAGCACTGTGTTTTGTACAATATTTGCATAGCTCTGACCTTCGGTCCCAACTTTCACATTATTCACTGTAAATATAAGTATGGAAACAAGTATTACAATAAAAAGTCCATTCTCTACAGCATCAGTGCCAAAATTCAGCTCCTCTTCTGGCCCAGAAGAAAGAAGCTCCTGCAAAGCATTGGTAACTAGAGAAAGGATTTCTTCAAATGTCTCCGAGCTGAAAAAACATACATAAATCTAATTATCTTGCTATGAAGTAAATGGGCATTGGTATTTGCATTTTAAACAATATAATCAGCTTCTTTTTTTAATCTGAAACAGCAAATTATGTTTCTGAATACCTGATTAGTTAGATTTGTTTACTAACAGATGCAATCAAATGGATTATCCAACAGTATAACAAAATTACATAACTAAACCTTCTTTTAAATTAATTTGAGATAGTTAATCGGTTACTCGCATATCACAAAACGTCTTTAGTTCACGAAATGTCATTTGCCATAAACAAAAGCATATGCATATGATCATGGTAAATCAACACCACGTAAACTATAAAATGCATAACCAGATATTCACTTAGTCGATCAATCAACAGTACATACCTTGTCCGCGTGAAAAGAATACCATTTAGGCGGACAAAACAAACACGAAATGCTTTAAACATCCGGCGAAGTTTCACAACATCAGTAATTGGCTCCTTCGATCGTACTACAGGCTCTGCTTTACCCCCTCCTTTACCTATTGTCCTAATAGATGTTTCCTTCACAAATGAGGCTTTTGGATCGATATGCAGTTGAGTGTAACTTTGCCGATTCTGCAATGCAAGAAAACAAGACATGTCAAATCTTCTCAATATAATCATCAAAAACTCAGTTACCCACAATGACATGTCAATGTAAATTACCTTCTCAAAGACTAATGACAAATTTTCTTTTGATGTCGAAGAAGGATATTTAACTGCCAGACTTCGGAAGTACCGATATAACCCCAAAAATTCGTCCCCTGAATAATTAGCCAATACACCGAGCTACAAGACATAAAATGATCAAGTAAGGATAGAAATACATGTGAACTCAGATTAAAAATTTTGATGAAACAAGTTGATGATTATGAATAACCTGATGGTGTGAATTCCCACTTGATGGCCAAAGAGAAGCTGCTTGCAAGTAGTAACTTGAAGCCGCTGCATAATCACGACCTTTTGATTCACCTTCACCGTACAGTCCTTTGTAACGTGCAAGATCACCCAAGTATATCAAACACTGGTGGCAGGATTGCAAGCCCATTTTAAACTCAGCTGATTTCTTTTCATCTTTCTCATTCAGATTATGGTTCTCAGAATCAGGATAGAACTGCCCCATCGGGAGACCATATTTGGCTCTAATTTTTAAGAGGAACTCATGGTAAAAACCAGTAGCTTCTGAGAGAAAAGTTTTAAATTGAAGACGTATTTTTTGTGCCTTATCGGTTCGGGCAGGCCCTCCCCTATGCTGAGAAGTAGTTGAATCAGAAGCAGATAAAGTGTTATAATGATTCCTAAATTCCACAATACGCTTATAGTGCCAATCCCATAGGCTAAATTCAACATTGTGCTTCTCAGAAAATTGATTGTCTTCAAGTATTATTGCTTCATAATTATCACGTATTTGCTGCCAAGTATTTGGATCTGACGGCAGCCTTGCCTGAATCGCCTTCTTACGCCTATTTTGCAACTCAATATTCTGGGATACAACGCAATAAGTAGCCCAAAAAAGAAAGTATAAATAGAACTATAAATGAAATAACATAAGAAAAAAAAACTATCTAACATTCACAAACAAATTGTCAAACGTTCACAAACATAAATGAACAAACGCCGGTCATCTTCATGTTCATTCATTTATATTGAAGTTACAGAATTTCAAGTTCATTAATAGTTAGTTGAATGTTCAATTTATTTACATTCCTACCAAAGTTCAAACCACAGCAGGTAAACACCTCAGGATGGGCAGCGAAAAAGTTTAGAAAACTGCCACAGGAATACATGTTACACTGCCTACATAAGAGCCAAAGACTCGACTTTCCCCAAGTATCCTAAACAGCGATCACTCTCTATTTACTTGTAGTTAAAGATATACTTTAAGGCCCTGTTTCTTTTTTACTTAATAAACTTAATAATTAAGAACTTAATCATTCAGTCAAGTTTTATGTTTCCTTTTTGACTTAATAAACAAAAAAAACCGTCAAATACATATATTTTACTTAATACATTCAGACATTCTTAATGCATTCAGCCACTTAATAAACTCAGTACTTAATGACTAAAAAAAGAAACGGGCCCTACGACACTTATTAAAGGCGACCACCACATAATAATACCAATAATTTCAAGTGTATATTCATTTACAACAAAATTTAAGAATACATACACATTAATAATATCATATAACATAACTTTACTACAAGCTTCATGTGTGTGTAATTTCTACATGTACTTCAAATACAGAAATAGCAATAATGATAATAATAACAAGTAATGATATAAAATAAAAAAGATGAAAATGGATTACTTTCTCGAAAAGACGTCGGGCACGGTCATACGAAGACGACGAAAACGAAGAAGAAGCAAGTGGTCTATCCATCTTCACAACCATCACCAATCACAACATCTCATAAATGCTTCTCAATAATCTGTCCATAACAACAATTTATAATTACAATAACATATATATATATAATAATCAATTGATTAAGTGATTATATAAGTAAAGTAAAAATAATAAACAGATAAACCATCAGAAGTAAAAAAAACCTTGAAATAGATAAAGATCTGGAATCAGGAAATAAGGATGGAATTGACCGACAGAAGCGCGGAAAAAAAGGGATGAAATTTAGGGTTTGGGTTTGGGTCAATGAGAATTTGATTATACATTGTTTTTTTTCTTTCTTCAATTTTATTTTATTTTGAGGGGAAACAAAGAGATAGATATATATATATTTTTTGTATGTATATGTATGTATGTGTGAATCGTGATAAGAAAGGTGAATCGGGTCTAATAGGGGTGACTGGGTTAATTGGGGGGTTTAGGAGTAGGTTAGAGTAGACTACGCGTTTACTACTCCACGCAATCACATCCAATGGGATTCCTTGTTTTTCTCTTTGTTTTTTTTTTCCCCCTATATATATATCTTTTTACATTCATTTTGGAACCACCTTTTTTATTTTTGACTTTAGGGATTGAAATAAAATCCACTATTAGGTGTCGACCCAATAAGATAAAAAAAATAAAAAAATAAAAAAATTAAGGCCTTGTTTCTTTTTAATTTAATAAACTTAATAGTCAAATTTCATGTTTCTTTTTACTTAATAAACAAAAATAACCGTCAATTACTTTTATTTTACTTAATACATACAGACATTCTTTATGCATTTAACCACTTAATACACTCAGCATTTAATGACTAAAAAAAGAAACAGGCCTAAGTGAGTTTGGATTCGGGTTTAATATTAAGTCATGCCAGTTAATTTATGAGATAGTCTAAACATGATAATCCGTCTAAACCTACATATATTACGAGCATGGTATTCGCGCGCGGCGGATATTATGGACATGATTCTCATGTCACGATTACCTTTTTTGGATTCTTAATTTTTGGTAAGTTTGTGTATTACTTTCTTAATTGTTTGCCAAAGAAAGAGGAGAGTATTTGCTAAAGAAAAAGATTTGTAGAATATGGAAGAACATGAGTATAGAATAATGGGTGTGTATGGACAAATAAGTAAATTCGCATGTCCCAAAATTTTTAAATTTTCAACACCACCCAATAATTTTTATAAAACAGTATAGATATACAATATAAGAGGAAGAGTTATTTAAGAACTCACAAATAAAAAAGAACTCAAGAACAATTCTGGACCACATATTTTTTCTATCTTTCCCTCTTTTCAATTAAATAATAAAATTCATCCAAATCATTCAAAATATTTTATCTCACAAACCGTAAATCGTTAGATAAAAAAAGCATGAGTAGTTTTAAAATTTCGTCTTCTTTCATCAGAGATTCAATTCGATATACTTTTGACGACTTTTTAATTTTCGTTTTTTTCCCTTTGTGCTTGTGTACCTACACATATGTAGGATCATTGTTTTCACACGTATATTAGTAAATGAACATATGTACACAACAATGAAGGTTAAGGGTGGAGCCCGTTAATCCATGGCGGAGCCATGGTGGCTAAAGGCGGAGCCCGTCAATCCATGACGAAGCCATAGCGGCTACGGGCGGAGCCCGTTAGGTAGATCACCCATCACCGGTCACCCCCTATGACCTATCACTCTCTATGACCTATTACCCTCTATGATAGGGCTGTTCATATCGCGGTCCAAACCGAAAAAACCTAGAAACCGAACTGGATTTAGACCGAAACCGAATAGAACCGAGGTCATCGATCCGGTCCATGGTTCTTTATTTTCATGCTATTTGGTTCTCGGTCCGGTCCATGTTTAAGCCGAGAAAACACTCGGTTTGAACCGAACCGAGAAATAGGATATCAATATATATCTCAGTTTATGTTGGATTCCCTTTTTTATTATTATTCTCATATAATAGTCATTTTGTTGCTATTAAATTTGCATGCTCAGTTTATTTGACATTAATTGCTCCATGCTGAAGGTATATAATTCGTTTCTTATGATTTAACATGAGTATATTGAAGTGCTATAATCATCATTAGTAAGAATACTGCTGCAAATATGCAAAATCTGTTTCGCGTATTTGTCTTTTTACTACAAATATATATAGTTTAAGTTTATATATTTGTGTTTCTCATTCCAATATTGATTTTCATGTTGAATTGACATGGTCTCAGTCCAAACCTTCAAACCAAAAAACCGACTATAAACCGAACATGAACCGAACCGAAGATATCGGTCCGGTCCTCGGTTCCAAGTTTTTCTAAAAACGGTTCTCGGTTCGTGTAACACCTCACCGTTGGCGGAAACATGAGGTGTCATGAAAAGTACAGCACGACATGCAATTACATAGATACTGCTATATGAAATAGAATATAATGAATATATTTGAAAGAACCAAACTCGGTAAACCGAAAACATAAGAAAAAAAATTATTTTTTTTTTACATACCGCAGTAGAAATCCTCGGCCAGAAGATGAACCTGCCCCCACTGCGCCGTAGTGGGTTCGATACATCTCCCACTGCGCCGCAGTGAGAGGAACCAAAACTATTTCCGTGGGAAACCACTGCGCCACAGTGGGCAAAACTACCCCCACTGCGTCGCAGTGAGACACCTGATCAGCAAACCTAAACCATTCCAACACTTTAAACAAACTTGTAACATTCACAATTCAACATGAATTTTATAAAACACATTTCAAAGATGACCAATAACAATATAGACACATTTTGAACAAAATTACAACATAACTTGTTTCAAATTCCAAGGAGACCATCAAATGGGTCGTTTACCCAAATAGACATAATTTTCGCCCAAAATTCAATTCACAACCCTTCCAAAAAGACTTACACTTGACCATTTGCACAATTTTAATAGGGACAAGACCATGAAAACAAAATGTATCAAGAGCCAAAGGGAGAAGGAATTCTATGCCTCTAATACCAAAGTAGTCATTCATCCAAGAATGACCTAATACCTTCAAGTCTTGCCAAGGTCAACTTCAAGCTCTACAAATCTTTCAATTCAACCACACTAGTTCCTTCTTCCGGAACTACCTATAAGAGAGTAAACAACTAAATTATAAGCAAAGGCTTAGTGAATATACTTGCATACATTTACGAATACGAAAGAGGGCAAAGTACAAGGACTTTTACATGCAACCTATGGTATCGTCATGTCACATTTACATATGCACCTTGTACACTAACAATACATATATGGATCCATATAAGCTAAACAACATAATCATGATCATCTATCGGGGTTCTTAGGCCACCGGAGGTTCATAGGCCTCATTAGATCAACTATCGGGGTTCTTAGGCCCCGGAGGTTCTTAGGCCTCAACAAATGCTATGCCCCACATGGGCTAACGCCGCATCAATTACCACACATGGACAAATAAACTTCAACATGGTGGTCAACACCACCATGGACAAAAGGTTTCAACATGTGTAGTCAATTGATCCAACATATACCTAAAGGTATGCAAATATACTCACCTCCTTCGCAACTTGGAAAAATAAGGCTAATCGACTATGCACAACAAGCTTCAACCTATGATCATATCATAAAATGTATAAGTTTACATTAACAACTTGACTAGCTCAACCTAGTCATACTAAATCACTAGCCTTTCTAAACCCAACACAACCCATTTGTCATTGAATTACTTTCATTTCCCACAATCACAATAAGGTAGTTCAACCTACCATTTTCATTACTATTTCAATAACTAGAAAAACTCATCTTTTCTCATAAACTTAAATTATCACAAGAACTTATCAATTTTATAATCAAACACATCAAATAACTCAATGACAACTAGGTTAACTAAAGAATTGGGAAAAATCCATCCATAATAAATTTCTAGTAAAACCCCCCAAATTTGAAATCTCCAAGAACCCTAATTTCAAGAGAAAAAGGAGATAAAACTAGGTTAAGGAAAACAATACCTCAAACTTCCAAGAACTAATTCAAGACTTTAAGTTACAATTTCTTCTGCCCCAAATTCCTTAGGAATTTCAGCCACACCACAAACCCACAAACCCTAACTCTTCAAATTGCTTGATAAGGATTATTGGTGATGGTTATTATGATAGTTTCTATCTTGAATTGAAGGAATTGAGCTTTGATTTTTTTGAAGGAAATGGGAAGGAATGCATGAAAAGATAGAGAAAAAAAGAGTGGGAAGTGACTCACAAGTCAAATGGATGGCTGGCACTCTTTGGAGATGCCACGACCCATCCCACCTTTTATGGGTATTTTACCCGCTATCCGTTAAAGTTCCAACTAAATTAACCCCATATTCAAAAATAAAATACTAGGAAATTAATTTAATGTCAAAACTATGAAAAATGGTTAATTTCTTTTACCTTAAAATATTTGGGGTATTACAACTCTCCCCCACTTGAAACGGATCACGGCCTCGTGATCCAAGCCATATGCAAAGACGGATAATAAACTAGCACATCATGCTCGGATTCCCATGTACAATCGGACATCCTACCATGCTTCCACAATATCTTGTAAGTTCTCACCGTCTTATTTTGTACTCTTCTAAGCTCTTCCTCGACTATGGCAATCGGCTCCTCAATATAATTCAATTTATTATCGACCTCAATCTCATTCAATGGCACATACGAAGACTCGTCGGCAAGGCATTTTCTAAGATGTGACACATGAAAAGTAGGGTGAATTCCCGATAACTCTTCTGGTAACTCCAAACGGTATGCAACTTTGCCAACTTTAGCCACAATCTTGAATGGACCAATAAAACGAGGACTCAATTTTCCACGCTTCCTAAATCGTAGAACGCCTTTCCAAGGTGAAACTTTTAACAAAACACGATCACCTACTTGAAATTCAATCGGTCTTCTCCTTTTATCCGCATAAGACTTTTGCCGATCCTGAGCTGCCTTTAGTCTTTCCTTGATCACATCAATCTTTTTGATGGTTTTCAACACTACCTCCGTGCCCCCTATTTCTCTTTGACCTACTTCTCCCCAACAAACTGGTGATCGACACTTTCTTCCGTACAACATCTCATACGGTGGCATTTGAATACTAGAATGGTAGCTATTGTTGTATGAGAATTCTACCAAAGGCAGGTGAAGATCCCAAGTGCCTCTAAAATCGATTATACATGCCCGAAGCATGTCTTCAAGTGTTTGGATGGTTCTCTCACTTTGACCATCCGTTTATGGGTGGTAGGCGGTGCTAAGCTTGAGCTTGGTGCCCATATCATCGTGGAATTTCCGCCAAAAGTGAAGTAAAACGGGTATCTCTATCCAAAACAATTGAGATAGGAACTCCATGTCTAGCTACAACTTCTTTCACGTAGATCTTTGCCAACACTTCGGATGATGATGTCTCACGGATAGGAAGAAACAAGGCACTCTTGGTTAATCTATCAACTATCACCCATATTGTATCAAATTGGTTTCTAGGGGTCTTGGGCAATTTTGTGATGAAATCCATGGTGATCTCTTCCCACTTCCATTTGGGAATTTCCAACGGTTGCAACATACCATAAGGCTTTTGATGCTCCGCCTTCACTTGTGCACAAGTCAAACACTTCTCGACATACTTCACTACATCACGTTTCATACCGGGCCACCAATATTCTACTTTCAAATCATGATACATTTTTGTAGCACCGGGGTGGATGGAGTACTTGGATTTGTGAGCTTCATCAAGTAGAACTTGCTTCAACTCACAAGAGAACGGGATCCAAATCCTCCCAAAACGTAAGGTAAGGCCACGAGAATCCTTAGTAAAATATTGAATTTGACCTTGAATTCTTTCTCTCTTGGGATCTCGTTGCAAGGCCTTTTCTTGAGCTTCTTTAACTTGATCATGGAAATCGTTGGTGATCAAGACCCATAGGGGAGAAACAACTAAAGCATGATGAGAACTCTTCCGACTCAAGGCGTCCGCCACAACATTAGCCTTTCCAGGATGGTACAAGATCTCACAATCATAATCTTTCAAAAGATCTAACCATCTTCTTTGGCGATCATTAAGATCTCGTTGTTCAAAGAAATATTTGAGGCTTTTATGAGCGGAGTATATAGTGAATTTGACTCCATAGAGATAATGGCGCCAAATTTTCAAAGCAAAGACCACCGCCGCTAATTCTAAATCATGGGTAGGGTACCGTTTCTCATGCTCTTTCAATTGCCTCGAAGTATAGGCAATGACTTTACCCCGTTGTATAAGAACACAACCAAGGCCATTAGATGATGCATCACAATACACTACCATATCTGCAAGACCATCGGGTAAGACAAGAACCGGTGTTTGACTTAATCTGTCTCGAAGTTGTTGGAAAGCCATTTGTTGCTCGCTTTTCCATTCAAACTTGATGTTCTTTCGAGTCAACTTGGTCAGGGGAGAAGCTATTTTTGACAAGTCTTGGATGAAACGACGGTAATAGCCCGCTAGACCAAGAAAACTTCTAATTTCCGACGGATTCTTAGGTTGCTCCCACTTCATCACAGCACTAATCTTAGCCGGATCCACCATGATTCCTTCACTATTAACAACATGGCCAAGAAATTGCACCTCCCTTAGCCAAAATTCACATTTGGTGAATTTGACATAGAGTTTCTCCTTACGCAACGCTTCCAACACCTCCCTTAAATGAACTTCATGATCGGACGAACTCTTGGAATAAATGAGAATATCATCAATGAAAACGATCACGGGCTTATCGAGCATAGGGCGACAAACACGGTTCATAAGGTCCATGAAAGCCATGGGAGCATTTGTGAGTCCAAAAGACATGACAAAAAACTCAAAATGACCATAACGAGTCCGAAAGGCGGTTTTAGGAATATCTTCTTCGCGTACCTTGAGTTGATGGTAACCCGAACGAAGATCAATTTTTGAAAAATACGAAGCTCCTTGAAGTTGATCGAATAAATCGTCGATTCTAGGCAAAGGATACTTGTTCTTCACGGTGACTTTGTTGAGCTCGCGATAGTCGATGCACATTCGCATGCTTCCATCCTTCTTTTTGACAAAAAGTACCGGTGCACCCCGAGGAAAGTTACTAGGTCGAATAAAACCCTTGTCAAGCAATTCTTGTAGTTGCTTCATCATCTCTTACATTTCCGTTGGAGCCAAACGATAAGGAGCTTTAGCAATAGGATTAGCTCCCGGAATAAGATCAATTGAGAATTCAACTTGTCGTTCGGGAGGAATGCCCGACAAATCTTCGGGAAAAAAATCGACAAATTTATTAACAATAGGGATGTCTTCTATAGATAAGGGTTTCTTCTCAACATCAACGATGTGAGCAAAGTAAGCATGACACCCATGAGATATGTAACGTTTGGCACGGGTGAAAGTGCACACGGGTATAGAACGCTCTTTCCTATTACCATAAACCACCAAGTCTTCGCCCCTAGAGGTCTTCAAATATACCGCTTTTTCATCACATGCGATCTTGGCATTGCAAGAGCTCAACCAATCCATACCCAAAATTATGTCAAATTCCCCCATTGGAAAAGGAATCAGATTAGCTTGAAAGAGTTCCGAAGAAATTTTGATCTCATAACCTTCATAAATTTCCTTCACTAATTCTATCCTACCATTACCAACCTCAACTTGCAAAGTATTTTCTAAACATGATTTAGACACGGGAATAACATGAATTACCTTAGTTGCAACAAATGATCTATTCGCCCCCGAATCAAAGAGAATTCGCATAGGCACATTGTATACGAGAAATGTACCTGTGACAACATCGTTGGTGTTTCTAGCTTGCTCCATGGAGAGTTGGAAAGATCTTCCTCTTGGATTCCCATGTGTTTGAGCATTCTTTCTCTCCGTTTCCCTTCTCCTTTCTTCTAGCCTCTCCTCCTCCGTCAATTTTGGGCATGAACTTCTCATGTGGCCCTCTTCGAAGCACTTAAAACATATAATGGGCTTGTGGGGTTTTGACTTGCATTCCCGGCTTGTGTGACCCGGTTTCCCGCAAGTATAGCACCCCCTTTCCGATGCCTTACAAATTCCGGCATGATTTCTCTTGCATTGACGGCAAAATGGGCTGTTTCTTTCATGAGAGTTGTTACGGGAACTACCCTCCTGTTTAAACCGTTTGTTTGGAGAATTCACATCTTCGTGCTTCCTTTTTAACTCACCTTCATCCACCCTAGCCATCTCAATTTCGTGGTCCCTAGCCACATCCGCCAACACGGAGAAGGACTCCATTTGGCGTAGGCTAATCTTCTCTCGAAGGTTCTTTTTCAACTTCAAGTAAAATTGCTCTTTGAGCAACTGATCATTCTCAAGAAATTCCGGACAAAATTGAGCCTTGTCCAAGAATTGGGCTCGAAATTCGTTCAAACTCATACTACCTTAACAATCGTTGAGAAATTCACTTCTCAACTTAGTAACTTCGGCCTCCGACCTAAATTCTTTGAAGAACATGGTCTTGAATTCGGGCCACTCTACATTATCCAAGGCTTCCTTCTTGATTGCCAACAACCCATCCCAACATCTCTTACCACTATTCCTAAGCATACCCACCGCGAATACAACCTTCAAATGTGAGGGGCATTGACTAGTGTGGAATGCCCCTTCGATCTCCGATATCCATCGTGTACAAACAATGGGATCACGGTCTCCGTGATACTCCGGTGGGTGGCAAACTTCGAAATCCCTGAAAGTGAACTTCTTCTTGTAAAATCTTTCTCTAGTCACTTCTACTTCTTTTTCGTCTTCAGTTTTCTTGCCCTTATCCTTGGCATCTCTTTTCTCAAACTCCCGTTGCACATTGACCGCAACCTCTTCTCTAATCATTTGAGCAATGTGGTCGTTCATTGCCCCTTCCATCGTTTGATTTAATCTCTTGAGTAAAAGAGGAGTGTACTTTTCCAACGCTCTCCCTATTTGATCGGAGATGTCCATGCTATGCCCGGGAAAAAGGATTTCCTTTTCGTTTCTTCTATTGTGTTCATCCTCTTCATTATGATTTTCAGCCATACTATAATAAGAGTAGATAAAACTGATTTAAATATACACCCTATTTCTCTCGAACTAAAAGTCAAAACCTATACTTTTATACTAAACTGTCCTAAGGTTTGATGCCGTCAGTTTATAAAATTGTTAGTACTTCAACCACAATAAGGTCGGCTTCTTATTGTGCTTTAAATACTAGTAAGTGGATAAACTAGCATCATCAAACGCATCTTTCGGTCCCATATAAAATTTCGGTCACCTAGAGTCGAGTCTCAACTAAGGTTTAAGTCTAGGCACTCTCTACACGAAGGAATACCTAAATCCCTTAAACCTGGCTTTGATACCAACTTGAAAGAACCAAACTCGGTAAACCGAAAACATAAGAAAAAAATTTATTTTTTTTTTACATACCCCATTGTGCCGTAGTGGGTCGAGGACTCCCCACTGCGCCGCAGTGGAAATCCTCGGCCAGAAGATGAACCTGCCCCCACTGCGCCGCAGTGGGAGGAACCAAAACCATTTCCGTGGGAAACCACTGCGCCGCAGTGGGCAAAACTACCCCCACTGCGTCGCAGTGAGACACCTGATCAGCAAACCTAAACCATTCCAACACTTTGAACAAACTTGCAACCTTCACAATTAAACATGAATTTTATAAAACACATTTCAAAGATGACCAATAACAATATAGACACATTTTGAACAAATTTACAACATAACTTGTTTCAAATTCCAAGGAGACCATCAAATGGGTCGTTTACCCAAATAGACATAATTTTCGCCCAAAATTCAATTCACAACCCTTCCAAAAAGACTTACACTTGACCATTTGCACAATTTTAATAGGGACAAGACCATGAAAACAAAATGTATCAAGAGCCAAAGGGAGAAGGAATTCTATGCCTCTAATACCAAAGTAGTCATTCATCCAAGAATGACCTAATACCTTCAAGTCTTGCCAAGGTCAACTTCAAGCTCTACAAATCTTTCAACTCGACCACACTAGTTCCTTCTTCCGGAACTACCTATAAGAGAGCAAACAACTAAATTATAAGCAAAGGCTTAGTGAATATACTTGCATACATTTACGAATACGAAAGAGGGCAAAGTACAAGGACCTTTACATGCAACCTATGGCATCGTCATGTCACATTTACATATGCACCTTGTACACTAACAATACATATATGGATCCATATAAGCTAAACAACGTAATCATGATCATCTATCGGGGTTCTTAGGCCTCATTAGATCAACTATCGGGGTTCTTAGGCCCCGGAGGTTCTTAGGCCTCAACAAATGCTATGCCCCACATGGGCTAACGCCGCATCAATTACCACACATGGACAAATAAATTTCAACATGGTGGTCAACACCACCATGGACAAAAGGCTTCAACATGTGTAGTCAATTGATCCAACATATACCTAAAGGTATGCAAATATACTCACCTCCTTCGCAACTTGGAAAAATAAGGCTAATCGACTATGCACAACAAGCTTCAACCTATGATCATATCATAAAATGTATAAGTTTACATTCACAACTTGACTAGCTCAACCTAGTCATACTAAATCACTAGCCTTTCTAAACCCAACCCAACCCATATACGGCAAAGGTAAATGATATCCGTTGATTCGCTTAATGTTTTGAAAGTTCATTTTAACTTGATTTGGCATTTCTACGAGGCAACTAGTCTTCCTAAATCATTTGCTCCGAGTCTTAAAAATCGAAAGGCACTAGTACTCAATAAACATGTCTTGTCTTATTCATACTCTAATCCATATAGCCACACGTCTAAAGACTTAAATTGATAGTTAATGACCTTCTACAAACGGAAAAAGTATAGTCAGACGAACGCTCAGGTGACGGTTGTCACAGCATTACCCCGTTAAAAGAATTTCGTCCCGAAATTCAACTCGCACCCATCCCATTAAACAACTGGGGGTATTTTGCCATGAAATGATCTTAACGTTCCCAAGTATACTCAGGTCCTCACTTTGAATTCCAACGAACCTTGACTAGTGTGTACTTGGTTTTCTTTAGTTTTCGCACCTTGCGATCCACAATCTCTAACGGTTCTTCAACGAAATTCAACTTATCGTCAATCCTGATTTCGTCCATAGGTACATGACGATCTTCTTCAGCTAGACATTTTCGAAGATGCGACATATGAAACACGTCGTGAACTCCCTTAAGCTCTTCCGAAAGTCTTAACCGATAAGCTACCTTGCCAACTCTTTCTAGTATCTCAAAGGTCATATAAAACTAGGTCCGAGTTTTCCACTATTGTCAAATCTAACCACTCCTTTCCAAGACGAAACCTTTAGGAGTACTCGATCCCCGACATTGAATTCCAAAGGTCTATTCCTGACGTCAACATATTTCTTTTGTCGTTCTTGTGCTACTCTAAGTCGCTCTTTAATCTGGATTATTTTCTCGGCAGTCTCTTTAATAAGTTCAGGCCCAACCAACTGGCTATCGCCATAGTCAGACCACGCAACAAGTGATCTACATTCCCGTCCATACTATGCATTAAAAGGAGCCATATTAATACTCGTGTGATAACTATTGTTGTAAGAGAATTCTATCACGCTCTTGACATGTCTTCTAAAGTCTTAATCGTACACTCGCTTTGACCATCGGTCTGAGGATGGTACGCCGTACTCATGTCTATCCTAATTCCGAAAGACCTCTGAAATTTTCGCCTAAAATGAGAATTGAAACGAGTATCATGTCTGAAATGATCGGAACTGTTATACCATGCTTCGACATGATTTCCTTTACATACTTCTTCACCAATTCCTCTATGGAGACTTTTTCACGAATGACTAAGAAATGAGCAGACTTTGTCAGTCTATCGACAATCACCCAAATCATATCCTGACCTTCCTTCGTCCTAGGAAATTTGGTAATAAAATTCATAGTCACACACTTCCACTTCCATTCAGAAATCTCTGGTTGTTCCGCTTTCACTCGTAAATACGTCAAGCATTGCCTTACAAACACAACAACATCCTTTCTCATGCCAGTCCAACAATACAACTCACGTATGTCATGGTACATCTTGTAAGTATCCGAATGTACCGAATACATTGAATTATATGCTTCATTCATAATTAATGACCGCATTTCACTAGTGAAAGGAACCCATAGTTTGTCCACAAAACACAAGTCGCCATCGTCTCTTTTTTCCAACCCATACCTCGTAATTCCTTCTTAAGAAGTTCTTCATCATTAACAACCACTGATTGTGCTTCTATGATCTGATCTCTAGCACTCCTCTGCATACTCGTAACACGTACTCGTCTAGGCTTAACTCTTTCCTTACGTCTTAGAGCGTCGGCCACAACATTAGCTTTCCCCAGATGGTAACGAATGTTACAATCGTAATCACTGAGTAACTCAAGCCATCTACGTTGTCTTATATTCAAATCTTGTTGCGTGAAGCTATGTTGTAGACTTTTGTGTTCATTATAAATTACACACTTGGTTCCATACAAATAATGTCTCTAGCACTTTAATGCAACAACCACTGCTCCTAACTCTAATTCATGAGTTGTGTAGTTTTTCTCATGGACCTTCAGTTGTCATGAGACGTATGCAATCACCTTGCCTCTTTGCATGAGTACACAACCTAATCCTTCACACGATGCATCGCAGTACACTACAAAATCATCTGATACTTCAGGCAGACTCAAAATCTGTGCATTACACAACCTATCTTTCAAAATCTGAACGCATTTTCTTGTTTCTCACCCCAGACATACGGTCTGTCTTTCTGTATCAACTGCGTTAGCGGTAGCATAATCTTAGAAAATTTTTCAATGAACTTCTATAATAGCCCGCCAAACCAAGGAACTGTCAAACCTCAGTCGGCGTCTCATGCGTTCTCCAAATCTTGACTGAATGAACCTTGATAGGATCTATATGTATTCCCTCCTTGCTCACAACATGTCTCAAAAGCGTACCTCATTCAGCCAGAATTCACATTTAGAGAACTTTCCATACAGTTTTTCTTTCCTCAACAATTCCAGTACATTTCTCAAGTGTTCAGTATGTTCCTCTTTTGTCTTTGAGTAGTTCAAAATGTCATCAATAAACACGATAACGAACTTGTCCAAATACAGTCAACACACTTTATTCTTCAAGTCTATGCACACTGCCGAAGCGATAGTTAATGCAAAGGGCATCACTGTAATTTCGAATTGTCCGTATCTTGTCCTAAAAGCGGTTTTTGGTATGTCGTCCTCATGTACACGTAATTGGTGATACCCTGAATGTAAGTCAATCTTTGAGAAACACTTTGCACTTTGGAGCTGGTCGAATAGATCATCAATCCTAGGAAGGGGATAACGATTCTTCACTGATAATATATTCAGCTCACGATAGTCGATACACATACAAAATGAACCATCCTTCTCTTTGACGAATAAAACACGTGCTCTCTGTGGTGACTGACTAGGTCTAATAAATCCCTTGTCTTTAAGTTCTTTTAGTTAATACAAGAATCAAATTGTCGAGATGGAGGTAAGCCGGGTAGATCATCAGGGAAAACATCCTGATAGTCAAGAACGACAGGGACATCAGTCAAGTTAACCTCTTTAACAGACGCACTCATGACATGCCCCTCAAAAGGCTCAAACCACTCACACTGAACTTCTAGTATCTCGCCATTAGGTAGGAATAAGAAAGTGGGTTATAAAGAAAAACCTTAGGGTCGATATCTCATAGAGCATGATAAAGATAAAGAAATGGTAAAAGTTACGACCTTTTGGAACTTAATCTTCTGAATCAAAAGTTAAAAAGGGAATTATATTAATTTTTGCAATACATAGTATCGTCGCATCGACCAATGACATCCGGTCCATATCAACAATAACGTCAAAACTCCCCTTTTGAAAAGGTACTAAGTCAATAAAGAAAGCATAGTCATTAAGAACTAATGTGCACGAATGAATGACCCGGTCTCGTCTGTCTAGCTCTCAGGTATCCAGTTGTACGTCAATATATATATATATATACATAAGACTCGGTCTAGTATTCAATAAAAAAACGAAACTGGTCGCGGCAAAACTATAGTCAGCTCTCGAGTCAAAGAACAGTAGCATAAAGATCATTTAGAAGAAAGTCCCAGTAGCACCATCGAATCATTACGAGTCTCTGTTGCATTTAGTACATACGCACGACCTCTAACAGCTGTAACTTGATTGCCTCTGAGGACATGTGTTCAGGGTAGTCTCCTCTGATTCAATGATAACCCATTGAACGGTGCCCTCTGAATTCTTGATTCCCTACCGTAACTTGCAAAATGCCTAGTCTTATGGCAGTTAAAAGATGTCATGCAATTTGATTCTCCGCATGTATGAAGATTCCACTTTGTACACTAAGGGTGAGGACCCACATATTCCTTCTTGCCAACGTCAGTCACTACGAATACCTTGCCCCTGTTCTGTCTCTTCCCATCAGATCGCCAAACTTTCTTACTACTACTTGCCCCACTACTTTCCTTTGTCTTTGTCCTAACAACAGTAAGAGTTCCTCACTAAATCAACTCATCAGTCATAGCCTAGTATCTCAATATAGCCTCTTCCAGAGTAAGCGGATGAACAAGAACCATAATCGACCTAACCCAAGGGATCAACAAAGATACTTCTCGATGCCTTTGCTCTCGGATTAACCAACTGTGAAACCATCCTTGACAACTCATTCAAACATGTAGCGTAACGAACATGATCAACACCAATCATCTTATACTCCAAAAGTTCTTGATAAAGCTTATCAGTTCACTTGTCGTATAGAACTTTCTCGTCAGCAACTCCTTAAAATTTTACCAAGACATCGCCTCAGCCACTACTCTGCCTCTGGCTCAACATTGACCATTCCACAAAGATAACGCATCCAAGGTAAAGAAATTGCCATATAACTGAACCTTTGACCAGGTGTACACTCACTAATGTCAATCACAGCTTCTGTCTATCTAATCATTGAATAAATATGCCTGTTCCACCTCTGCTAAATAATCTTGCATGCCACATTCCTTGACGATTTTGTAAGTAAAACATCTGACACCACTTCTAGTCTCTCTTAGTACATTTCCTATACGAATTCTCTCATCAGCATCTTCATAGTATTCACTAGTCTCTTCATTCACTGTTTCCTCATACTGTGCATCCTTAGCTTCATTATAATTCGGCCCTTCATTCGTCGCATTTCATGTCAGGACAGCATTGATGACTTGAGTAATTGCGGCAATCGTCTCCGTTTGCAGTAGCTCTCATCTCACCGTTATTCCGCACACGTTAGTATACCTTTGGAACGTTATTCGCAAAGAAACACTCGAAAATGTCAATGCCTATGTCACATGTTACACTCAGCAAGCTCTCTCTTCTTATGGTCTAAGGGATGCTATCTAAAACTTAAACTACTCATGCAGTCCATGTCAATGCAATACATATATACATATATATATACTACTAATATATAATCCTATATCGCAGTTAAAATGTAGTCCGAATCTAACACCTACATCCGTTGCACTAGCGGTGTATGTATACAGGGTGTACCAGCGGCTAACCCTCCACACCCCTAGTACATCTAATGCAAGGTCGGATCGCGGTACTGGTATGCTCTCTAGTTATTGGCTCGGTATGTATACAGGGTGTACCAGTGGCTAACCCTCCACCTAACCAACACCCATTAAGCAGACCAGGGTTGCTACCACACTCTCACTACAAGTGCAATCCGTGATGTCAATAACTGTCGCAAAGCATGGCGGTAATCATAGAACAGTTGATCAGGCTTTTCTATGATTATCGCTATGCGATACTAGTTAGCGCCATCACTTCATCTTGCTCTAATACACATAAATAATCACAATAACACCGAAAGCACACAGTCACCAAATGCTAGACATAGTCAAAATAAACACAGGGACAATAAGTCTCAATAGGATATGAACTCAAAATATGAGCGTTGGCGGAAATATGAGGTGTCATGAAAAGTACAGCACGACATGGAATTACATAGATACTGCTATATGAAATAGAATATAATGAATATATTCCCAAAACATGAGTTCAAAGTCATGACAATGCTAGGAAAGCTTATTACAAGTACATCCATAAAAGGAATAAACCAAGGCATGCAACCTTAAAGTCTGACAAAAGTAAGGAGCACTAATCTCCGATGTTCAAGCCTAGCATAGCAGTCTTTATCCCTGATTAGTCTGAGTACCTGAAAAGTATACTAAAATGTGTTAACACAAAGGTTGGTGATTTCGTAGGTTTTAGTTAAAAAGTATAGTAATAAATAAGTCTTATGTCGATTCTTTAGAAACAAAATAGGTAGATGTTCAATATATAGTGAGCAGAGCTACGCCATAGTCCAAGTACTCAAAGCGTGGCCTTACGGTACCTGCCTTAGATAATGATATGTGGCCTTACAGTTCAACAACTTGCCTTGGTGGCGTTACAGTTAAACAACTTGCCTTAATATAAGTCTCCAATGCACACAATAAGTACGTCTCAATAAGCACAATCATTAAACACATAATCACACATACAAACAAAAACAAGCACGTCACATGGCATCAGTAACTCTATAAGAACCGGCTCTATATTGAACATAAATAAATATCGACAAACTGTTTTAAAAAGTAGCAGTATACTTTCCACCCCAAAGCACGTAAAAAGAGGGGCTACGAAACTCACCTGAAAAGTGTTATGAAAGTATAACGGACGAGCACGACAAGCACAATCAAAGTTCACGACAATCAACATCTACCAATAATACATGACAAGTCACAATGAAAGTCTTTGGTCTTAAGTCTTAGCCTATTAGAAATGCCTTTAAGTGCACATGTCTTTATTTAACTTCTAAAACGACGTTTGACAAAATTCGAATAAACCGAACAAGAGTCTGGATTTGACAACAAAGTCCTTTATTAAGTTCAAACACATTATTATATCAATACAACCTCATTTGAAATCATTTTATAGTTCAAAATAAGTTTTACTCAAATTTACTGAAAACTAGACAAAACCGGAGATTTTAACCGAAAAGCTTACGAAACCGAAAAGAGTTGAGGTTGAGCTCAACCTAATGGTTGAACTCGACCAACTAAATCCCAAATATGTTATTTTAAAATCTTTTATTCATATGTTAGCCAATTGGACCAAAACTACACCTTTTGAGAAAACTAGTCAAGTTTAAGAACCAAATAAACGCGTATGGACACGATAGGCTAATGAAATTGACTATATGAGTAGGGAAGTGGTTGAACTCAACCATGGCAGGTCTAGTTCGATCTGGATAGAGGTCAAAATGATTCTTTTCCAAGTCTTAAAGGTCCGAGAGTTAAAACAAGTCATTTCGGGTCAAACTAGGAACCTTACGAGCCGTTTAAGCGACAAAAGTCAACAGAGGGTCAACCTAGACCACCAGAGGTTGAGCTAGACCAGCCTAGGTCAAGCTAGACCTGGCCGGGTTCGGATTCATACGCGATTTGAGCAAAACGAACGATTTTGACGCGATTTTGTTAAAATAACGAGATCTAAGGCTAGCCAATTCATACCCATGAGTCTTGATTGCACAAAAGTGTCACAAATCAGTACAAAAAGGGTGAAGTTCAACCGATTTCATACATCTTGTGATCGACAATTGCACAACCTTAGTCTTGGATACGGAATCGACTAGTTTTAGAGTCTTTTAGCCAAGTAAAGGATATCTTCAATTCTTGTAGTTGCACAAAATCCAAATTACATGAGTGCATAATGTATCAAATCAAAGCCTTAATCAAGGTTCAATTCGCTTCTTACACACAATTGTAACCGAAATTGCACAATCAACAATCAAAGACATGATTCGCTTAGCTTTTGATAAGGACCGAAAGAGTAAACATATGTATACATATAAAAACGAATTGGAGAGATTAAGAACAGAACTTACACAAGTTTTGATGAAGAGAATGATAATATTCACTTGTTTCTTGATCAAAGATTGAAGCCTTGATTGATTGAATGCGTTTAGAACCGAAATCGAGAGAATGATTCAAGAGAGGATTTGAAAGACAAACTCTTTTCTCTTCTTGTCTATGAAATCTGGATTTTTGTGATGAAAAGGGGTGTTTTTCAAAGAAAACCTTAGAGAGAAATCTTATGTGTGTAAACCCTTTTGATGGAATGAAAGATCAAGTTTATATAGGCATGTATATGGTTGAATTCAACCATGGTCGAACTCAACCAGGTCGACCTCGACCAAGTCGACCTCAACCAGGTCAAACTTGACCAAGATCTGGAAAATAGACTCTTTTACGAAAATGTGGCCGCTTGAATCGTCAAAAACGGAGTTACGGTTTGAAAGTTATGACCAATACAAAATCAATACGGTTTTCTGTTGTCAACTCGTTTAATTAATTAAAACGACGCCATATACGGCAAAGTTAAATGATATCCGTTGATTCGCTTAATGTTTTGAAAGTTCATTTTAACTTGATTTGGCATTTCTATGAGGCAACTAGTCTTCCTCAATCATTTGCTCCGAGTCTTAAAAATCGAAAGGCACTATTACTCAATAAACATGTCTTGTCTTATTCATACTCTAATCCATATAGCCACACGTCTAAAGACTTAAATTGATAGTTAATGACCTTCTACAAACGGAAAAGTATAGTCAGACGAACGTTCAGGTGACGGTTGTCACAGTTCGGTCCACGTACACGTCCGGTTCGGTCCGGTTCTTGGACCGTGAACACCCTTACTCTATGACCTATCACACTATGACCTATCACCCTCAATGACCTATCACCCCCATGAGCTTTAGTTTATGAATATCCTTAAGGGCGAAGCCTGTTCCGAATCATAATTGTTTTTCAACCTATACATGTGTAAATTATGTGTAAGTACCAAAAAGAAAACGAAAATTAAAAAGTCGTGAAAAGTATATCGAATTGGATTTCTAATGAAAGAGGACGAAATTTTAAGACTACCCATACTTTTTTCTTCGTCTAACGATTTACGGTTTGTGAGATAAAGCATTTTGAATGATTTTGATGAATTTGCATATTTAATTGAAGAGAGAGAGAAAGTTACACAAAATATGTGGTCTAGAATTGTTCTCGCGTTTTTTTTTTTAATGGCTCATAGAATTAATCATTCCCCTTTTTTTAATAATAATATTCAGATATTGTAAATGTCGCCACCATTTCCACCACCACCAATTGCCACCCCACCGCCGTGGTCATTACATCGCCACCACTACCACCATCGCTACCACCGCACGATCACCATCCGTCACCACCACCACCATCGCCGCATTGCGCGGTTACCTTTTAGTTTAAATAACAACTAAGTCAAAGATACGGGAAAATGATTTTGGATATTACATCATGTAACACCCCATTTACCAAAAAATAAAGAAACAATAACTCAAGAAATTATGTCTTAAAAGAATTGAATATGTGGATATTGTTATGTCTTTGTATGGATACTGTTATTGTTATGTATTTTTCTTTATATGATGAAAAGGGTATTAATATAGTTGTTAGACTTTGTGGTGGTGTTGATAAGAGTTTGTGTTGATGGTGTTTCTGCTGTTACTGATGGTGGTGGTGGTGGTGTTGTGACCAAATGCTTGCGGCTATTCTAAGTGCTCTAAATATATATCATGACCGAATCATTCCTGCTATTTTAAGTGCTCTTAATGCGAATCTTCACCATATCCTCCCATTTGGTGTTTAGTTCACTCTTACCCCTTGGAAGTTGCCCTGTATTTAGTACCTTTTGTTATTCAATACAAGACTTACTACTATCAAGAATCGGTTATGGTTCCATTGGAAATTAGTTAATATGTTGTTAAACCGCAAGAACACGCAGGCATAGACTATCTTTGAGATATATACAAAACAATAACACTCATCAAATATAGAATTAATCATTCGTTACAATCTCATATAGCAGTCTCCATTTATGCAAAAAAGTTTAGTAGCACTGACCCCTTCACTCAAGAATACACAGCCCATTCATGTTCACAACAAACTCAATGATACATTAACTACTTAAGGATTTTAAGCGCCTGCTTCACCTAATGAAAATGATGTTTTTTTTTTTTTTGTTTTCCAAAACATAATGACAAAGAATATGGAAGAGAAGAAACCAGGATGTACAAATGAAGCTCAGAATCAGCTTCTTTTAAGTATGTTCCAACCAGGCGACGGTTGTTTATGTGTAAGATCTTGTGAGGAGGTTCCGTAGCTCAAGTCAAGGTTGTGAAGTTGTTCCATGAGCTGAGAACGTCGTTCTTTGAAGAAATCAAGACGGGTTGTTAATTCTACCAATGTAGATGATGCTGCCACTGGGTTTCTTGCATAATCAGTCGCCTACACAGATTCACACCTTTAGTGTCATAGCAGAATTGTTTCCCTTTCTTACCAAAGCGCTTGCAAAAACGCAAAACAATCGGTGTGTTTCAATAAGAGGTGGCAAAATGATATTAATGGGTGATAATTAGAGTGGGTCAGGTAAGACCGGCCCTGGAAATTTTCTTTTTTTCTTTTTCTATTCTTAAACTTACATTATTTTGATATTTAAATAAGAATTAAAAAAAATTAATATTCTTACAATGATAATCAAATATTTAAATTGCAATGAATTATCAAGTATATGCATTGTGAACACATATTGGGTGGCTTTTGTGCCATTTGACCAGCTTTTATTTATTTGACCTTTATAGGCAAAGCATAAACCCATCGATGTCTTTATCAAAAATAGAGTTGAAGTTGATACATCTAATTTAGTTAAAAGACAAGGCAACTTGGGCAATATAAATAATGTAAATTTGGGAAAAGGAAGATTATTTTCATTAAGTTTTATCTCTAACCTCAGCTGGTCTCGATGTAGATGGCACACTTGCAGAATCAACAGCCCCAAAATCATCGTTGGATAAACTTGTTGATGCCTCGGTACTTTTAGAATCACTCAAGGTGGTTGTGTCCAGAAACTGTTTCCGACCAAGTGTTCTGCCTGTCGTGTTACCATTCATTAAGGTTTGCCCTTTTATGTTTCTCAATTCTGCTCCCAATGAAATTTCCTACAATGTATTAAGACAAGATACATGACTAATTCAATTGAGTTAAAGATTTCTCACAATGAATCTTTCATGAATGAATCAACATCATAGTTTAGCATAAATTACCCCTGATCTTTGTTTTCGTTCATGGTTAATATAAGCAATTGTAGAATCAAAATCTTGCTGAAAAATTCTTCTGCCAAAAGATATACACGGAGAAAGTGTAAGAACAAATATCTAGCCAGTACAATGAATACATCAACAAAGGCACAATAGTTCACTGTTCCATTTGTATAAGTGGATATCAACGTCCCTTGGGGAGTATTATCAGTACATCAATTTTGTTATAGTTTAGTAAAAACAATCACAAAGGCAAAGAGGCTAATGCACTTAGGTTAAAACATCAATGTGCAGGTTATGTTTTCATCTTTATCTGATCATAGATTTCCAAAGGTCCTTTGCCCTAGTGGTTTTCAAGGTGACCCATCAACCAATAGGTTTTGGGTTCTTGTCCCATTGTGGACTATATGTAAATATATGTGGACATGTGTGGATGTTTTCCTTCTAAAAAATAAAACAATAAGAACGCGCTTAGTTGGAGAAAACACCCCTTGTTTTCCATTTTGGTTTTCCAAGAAAACATGGAAAACACACGGCATTCAAATCATAGTTTTCCAAAAATAAATTTCTAAGAAAACTTTATTTTCTACTATTCAATGGAAAACTTGAAAACATTTTTTTATTGTTTTCTGTTTCTGTTTTCCATGTTCTATTCCTCTCTCCCATTCAACATGTTTTCTTTCTAAAATGGAAAACGAAAAGAGCATTTTCTAATTTGAACGTGTTTTAAAATTTTCATTTGTTTTCTAGAAATGGAAAACCCCTTCCATTTTCTAAAAAACTAGAAATGGAATACTAGGAAAAAATTCCATAACCAAACGCACCCTAAAAAATTTGGATTATTATTTAGATAAGGTATAATTTAATATTTCTTAATCATAATTAACGCATGTATTACATGACCCATCTTGACCCATGCAAAATACCAAGAACATCCCTTTTGCAACCTCCAATTGGAAGATGCGAACTCTTTATGTCGCATTAAAAAACATATTATATTCCCTCAAAAAACCGTACTTTTATTAATAAAATTACTGAATGACTCACTGTTGAGGATTATGGTTATGGGAATGTTGGTATCGATCAGAAGCATCAGAGAGAGAGCCATAGTGATGCTGGCGTTGTTGATGAAGTTGCTGATGCAGTTCTGCAACTTTTTGCTTCAATCGTGCAACATCCGCTTCAGCAAGAGCAATCTCCTCAAGTTCTGCTCTTGTCTTTATTTGTGAATTTATGACAAAAATGATGAGCACCAAACTTTTTAGTAAGCAATTCACATGAAACCAGTTGAAACTCAAATGTATAGAAGCGAGAAGACCTTTGAATCCATATTACGAGATCCAGAAACCTGCCCAGAAGACATGCTTAACCCTACTTCTAAAGCGGCTCTTAAATCTCTCTCAGCTTGTAATTGTTCTTGTAATCTTGAAACCTGTTAAGATAGAGAACTAATATCAAAAGCCTAAAGGTGATAAACAAGACAAAGGCTAAATGAACTTTAAGAGCAGGTTGGGTAATCGGGCAAGACTGCTAATTTTATGTGCACCTCAGATCGGGCCAACCTACCAACATTTTTTGTACTCAGTAAATATAACAAAACTCAAGTATTAAAATAGTAGGAATTTTAGAAAATTTCAAATTTTTATCAATAAAAAACACTGCAGGATTTCCATATCTATGACCAGGTCCTGCAACCACTCCAGAATCTAACATAACCCAAAAAGACACTTTCATACATTGGTTCAAATTGCCACCTCTGAGGTACGTAAATTGTATACAATGATATAGAATCAAACGGGAAAAGAGGACGTACATCTTGTTCAAGTGCCAATCGACGCTCATGCAATGCTTGTTTCCTTCTTTCCAAACTAGCTTGAAGTATTGCATTTCCTCTCGCCTGACATACATAAACTATTAATGTTACCTAAATATCTCGTTGCCTTTTAAATTAAGCAAGAAGAAAGGAATGTGTGTTACCTCCTTTGCAATTCTTTGCCTCAAGTCATTTTTCGTGAGCTCAAGTCTCTGAATAGCAATTCTATGGACATACATAAAATTACTTCATGAATATATATTCTTTTTAGAAATAAAAATAAATTGTGACTTGCACACTTCGATTTACAAAAAAACTACCATCAAATTTAGTTAGTATAGCATTGATCGCCATAAGCCATCAATATACACTGGTTTCGAAAAAACAGGTATCACCAGTATTAGTTGCTACAACAAAAAATGCAGAAGATGATAACTTGAAGTGTCGTAATCTTACTCTTCTTCTCCAGAAGAGTCAACTGATTCCATTGACGGAGTCTTTCTTCCCTGGGTTTAAATAACAGTTCAGCATAGCAAAAACAAGATGTTTCTATTTTAATACAAAACTTTAAAATGTTATTTTTCACATTCTATCTAATACTATCTTATAAAGCATTTTGCCCTTTTTTTTAAGAAAGGATGATTTGAACTACCCAAAATACCCCTATTCTTTATTCACTAATTTAAACATCTCTACCTAATATACCCTTAAATCTAAACCACTCATTTTCCTCTCTCTCCTCAAATCTCAACCACTCATTTTTTTCTCTCTACTCCATAAATCATTTTATTCCTCTAATTTATTCAAAATCTTTTATCACAAAAACCGTATACCGATAAATTATAAAAATTGTATGGATGTTCTTAAAATTTCATGCTCTTTCATTAGAGAGGTCATTCGATATACTTTCGACGAATTTTTAAATCCAAGGGCAGAGCCCGTACGGCTAAGGCATTTGGCTATCACACTTTATGACTTATCACCTCCTATGACCTATCACCCCACCATCTCACCGCCGCAACGCGCGGGCACTATGCTTGTATACATTAATAGAGCAAAGGTAAGCTTACATTTCGACCCCAAATTGTTGAACGCCTAGAATTATTGTTGGATCCTGCTAGTTTGCTAACAGGAGTTTCTGTGCTTGAATCATGTCCAGAGAAAGACTGAGGTAGCCCTTGATCCGCCTGATTTTCACTTGACCTATTTTGCTGCATAGGTTGGTCACTAACTTCATGATTAGAATCTACAAGAGGTTGAGAGTTTTCCAATGTATTTGATTTTGCAGATGAATTCCCATTGTTTTTTGGAGATACCACTTCTGCCTCGTCGGCTCCATATGCCTGTATTAAGTACCAAATATTACGTATTACTACTTTGGGAAAGAAAGAGTATGATCAGATTACAACTAGAAGTGATCAATTGGGCTGGTCGGGTAAAACTCAAATTAGGTCATTCTGGGAACAATTTAAAATGACTCGGATGGGTTTGACCTCCAATACTCTAGGTCCAGAACTTCTTAAGTGTTTTTAAATTTAAATGAAATGCTTAGTTTTATGCATTAGAAATAACCTTTAAATCTGTTTGACCCATTCAAAACGTTTACATTTTATTTATTTCTTCTTCCCTTGTTTAACCCATTAGGGATAAAACATAGCCCGAATTAAAACTGATTCATAAGGATAAGCATTGCTACTTCCAACAGCAGGAGGAAATATATAAAAAGATAGGAAAATAATGATGATAAATATTTGTATGACCCAATAATGTGGAGACACCTTAAAGTCATAGAGATCACTGCCAGCATAACCACTGCTTTCGCTCAACTTTCCACTGAATATCCTTTCAGGATCCTCATCAGTTTCTTGCTCAGCTTCATTTTCTGCATCATGGTAAACAGTGCCTTTGATTTCCAAATTTTCATCGTCACTTGAATCCTCACTGGCACTAATTTCCCGTGAATCTGCTGATATAGAACATCTGAGCATAGTATCATCCTGAAACGTAAATCACGATTATCAACAAGGTTTGAGTTTGCCACCAACTACAACGTATGTGGGTGTTTGGAATTGCGTGAACTGATTATCTGATTATTGCAACTTAAATTAGCAATAAGTAGTTTCAATCGTTAGCTTAATAGGCTGTACTAGTTATTATCCAACTATTAAAGGGTGAACAACAGCTGGTGTAAAGGAAGAATAAAACAAAATTAAGGGTCAAATAATTGTTTTTAGATCATAACAAAACTGATTATCTAAAGGGTAAGCCTAACTTGATAGACACAAACATCTTTTATTTTCCAAAAATGCCTTCTTTAATATTTCATCTTATATATACATAAACTACAGAAATTTGGCAAAAAAACTCAAGTATTTTGAGTATTTGATGGCTACTACTTCAAATAAGTTGTGGTTGTTTGATATCACATGTTAAAACTTTCAAGCCGCACATCTAAACACCTCTTATGGCTGCACTCAGTAAAATGAAATAAACTTACATCAAAGATATTGTCATACTCCTCAAGGAGAGTTGCAACTATCGATTGAGCATTATTAGCAGCATTTGCAGCAGCAAGCAGCTGTGCAGAATTGTCACGAGTGTCATCAAAATCATCATCCAACTCACATTCACCAGCTAAAAGTGGCCGTAAGAGCAATGGTGCCATACAAGCAGCTACTGCTGATGGTGTCATTCGGTTTTCAGCAGTATGCGAGGAAACAGTCTGCATCATTTTAAGTATTCTGCAAATGGAGACCTTCAGTATAAAATAGCAGGATTTTTAGCCAAACAAACACAAACTGTATATAATATATATTACCTTTGTAATAAGCGCCTGTTTGGTTCAGGAAATGTTTCCGAAATTGCAGCACGCATAGCATTAATTCGAGCTTCCTTCCGATCAATTTCTTAATTAAGCAACAGAGATAAAATCATTTTCAGTTGCTATACTAGATGTACAATAATTTCGCTAGGAACTCGTACTCTCAAAAATGAACGTAAGAATACATGTAAAAATAAAAGATAATGAATGATGGCATCCCACTCAATTAACTGAAACATATTTCAGTAAACATGCAACACCTTTCTATAGCACCCTTTCTGGTTTATAATCTATATATAAAGTGATAATTTCTAGATTATAAGCAATTCCTCAAAATTCAGTTAATCAACATTAAAATTAAAATACAAAATATTATCAGTGATGTAACCAAAAACTATGAGATACCCTATTAACCAACAAATGTCAACCTCATATACTTTAGAGGAATAAACTTGAATCAATACTTGGCGGTAGTTATCTAAAATGTAAGCAAAACAAAATTCAATCGCTCTGCCAAGAACATAGAAGGTGGACTCACTATAAGCTTCCAATAACGCAGTGCAACAGGATGCAGGAACCGGTGATGAGGGCAGCTCTCTAAGGACATGCTGCAAATTTATAATCAATAACAAACAAGAAATAAAAATTATTTAAGTTTCCCCTTTTATAAGCCTTTCCCCTTTTTCACATAATAATAGAGTAATTTATCTTCTGAAGGAACTAAATTAAACTTAAATCAACTACGTACCTTAACACAATCACCAACGACATGTGCATCCTCATCAGAACTGAATTCAGTCTTTCCTAGAATAAAGGTATGGTATTGCTATATAAATTTAAACAAAAACAACGGACTAACAAAACAGAAGGCCGTAAACATAAATGAAGTGAAACCTGTTTCATATTCTTGAACTCTGCGATCTACCTCCTCCACATCTGCAGATTGTCTCAGGATTCCTTCCACTTTGCCTCCTGTTACATACAAGTTTATATAAAGAGACCGGGAGAGTACAAATAACCTAAAAACACAAGCAACCAAAATTCCAAATTTCCTTACTATCACACAAACTTTTTATGTGATACCAGAAGATCTTTATTTATCTATAGATGCTTACCATGTTTCTCTAGAAATCTAAGAGCTTTCTCAAGGAAAGATGGGCCTCCATCTATGTCTTCCAGTGCTAGCAATATTGGTCTTCCGACAACTAAAGATTTAATGGGGCGTTTATTACTCCCTGAGAAAAAGGCAGAAACTCATATGAACTTCATACTGATTTGAGATCAACAAAGCAGCAATTGCCTGTAGCTAAAAGTAGAAACTTCCTCCCATTCACGTATGAATCGCATGGTTTGAGTTACAATTTTAAGTGATGTTCAACTAGGTAAAATTAAACTTTTCAGCAACAAAAGAGAATGGACCAAATGGTTTAAGTCTCATGAAGCATCTTTTAAATGCACACAACCCCCTAAATCACTTTTTCAGATACACAGATTATTATTGTAATAATATATTGTTCTGTAAGCAGACTTATAAATTAACTATCGCGTTTTGCTACCGATAGCCCTTATAGGTATGCTTAACCACCACATAACTATTATTATGGGATCAGTTAATAGCCATTTCTAACAATCAACGACCTTATGTTGATTATAAGAAGTTACACCCTTAACCATAGCACTTTGGGCTATAGTTAGCAAAAGCAAAACTCTTAATAGTCATACTAGAAAACTTTATTAAAAAAAAAAACCCGGAGTGTTCTCAAGTCAGCGCGTTCCCGGACTCGTATGTCTGATCTGTACCAAAATCGACTGATTTTGAGCCAACCCCATATTGACAATTTACCCAACCCATCAATCTCAACATTTCTACCTATAGCCAATTTATAACAATAACAATATTTTAAATTACAAACTTGCATTCTATATAAATGACTAGATTTGAGTAGGCATTTAGCTACTCAATCATGATCTATTGAGCCTATCGCTTGCATCTGCTGAAAACACTCCGTTTGTTAAGAACGTTTAAACAGAATCTTAGAGTAGGTCCATATAGCCAAAAGCAAACGTGGAAGAATGAAAGTTCACAAACATTGATGAAAGGACCCTTCAGTTGAATCAGTAGTATCATTCCGGAATATTCCATTTTGTCCCATAACAAGGGCTGCATTTGGGGCTTGTGCAAGAGCATGTTCAAGGGCTGTCTTCCACTCGTACAAATCCTCTGATGTCTCTGCCTGATATTGAATTAAATTACATACATGAAGAGATCATAAAATTAGATGTAAAAGTTTCAATGCACATCCACCCACTTATATAACCTTAATACCTTTATCATAACAAGAGAACAAAGAAGACTGAATAATATGCTGAGGTGACTATTTTGACCCATTTAGTTATGAATGAGTAGATTCGTTAATAATATTAATATCTCTAAAGGGTAAAAAGGATAATGCAAAAAAGTAGCCCAAAAAGAAACGGGTCACCTCGCTGAAAGTGTATTGTAATGCAGAAAGCCTCATAAATCATATATTCAATAATTTAGATTATTGTTGAGCTATGATAGTTTTGTAATCATATTTGACACACTAATATATTATTCCTATGACAGTTTTGCTCAAGCCAGTTTTGACCTGTTACTCAACACATTCGATCCGTGCAACCTCTTATTACAAGACCCAAACATCACACACTAATCTATTACCCCTTTGAAAGTTTTGACTTGTTACTCAACACATCTGACCCGTACAACCTCTTACAAGAAGACCCAAACATCACATAAACAGAAAAATCAGATACAAAGTAATACTGTTAACATTTCATGTCAAACCTTAAGAGTAAATGCACGCCCATCGCGTCCATCAGGAAAAAGAACCGTTAACAGCTTTTTGTCCTCTCTAACAACAACACTGCAAATATAAGTTCCAACCAACGAGATGTTAGGCTAATGACTTCCTTGATTAAAACACACAAACACACTCAAGAACCACCATTACCTTCCAGAATTGTTCAAGTCAATTCCCCCTAATGTCAGATTTACTTCACTTCCTCTCTGCGGAAGTGCACTCTAAACAACAAACAGTTACAAATTCAGTGATCGATCACCGGTAATGTTTTATACTAAGTATATAGTGATGCCTCCCGATATTACAGACATTAAAGGTTTTCTAAAGCCAGGGAGATAAAGGGACACACAAAAGAAAATAACCATCAAAGGGATAAAATTATAAATGTTTCCCAAGTAATGTAACCGAGATGGATGACTAACTGGATCATTTTTAAAGAACACCAGAGAAGTACGCGTGAGAATAAACCAGCGCTTCTTCCATGACTTCCAACCTAATCCTGCAGCAGAAAAATAAAAACTGATATACAATAAGCAATAAAACTGAGTGAATTTAACAAAAACCTGTTCATTAGTAATCAAACTAGATTTGTATACATCTAACCTGAAGATAGCATACGGTAAACCAAAACCATAAAATACTTGATATATGACACATAGGACTAAAGCACAATTAAACGTTTAACAATAGGACATGATCATCTGGAGATAATTAGTTTCAGAATTGCAGCACTTGAAGAAGATAATGCTTCCTTAAAGAGAGGAGACCAAAACTATGACATTTTTAATATACAGCAAAATAACTAAAAAAATTAATACATTGCCTCATTTAAGATGACCAGGATTTCTCCACTTTCCATTACGAAGTAACCAAAGTTACTTACCAGAATCTTACTCACTAATAAAGACAAGTTTTTTATGAGTTGAGCTATGATAAGTTGATAATCACAACCCTTAGGGCTTGATAAGCACAAGAACTTATCATGTTTCATGATCTAAATAAGACACAAGTGGGATGGTAAGTGAACCAATGTGGAATCATGAGAACAAAGAAAGATTGTGCTTACAGAGTTGACGATGTTAGAAGAAGAAAAGCATGTAAAAAAATTTGATGGACAAACATACGTATTTTCCCTGTTAAAGCAAGTTTGGAAGTTCAGAGGGACCTTATTCCCTTGGTTAAGGGTCAACCCAGGATGGCAAGTCATTTTAGGTTCATTGTAGCGGTCTAAACCCCAAATGTGTCTAGCACACGATTCGACCTTAAGACCACTTGTAAGGAAATAAGACTCCTTGCCACTAGACCAATTTGGTGATGGTTTCACCTTCAAAATTTAGATATTTTAGATTAGATATCAAAGGTATGTAGTTATGTTTTTATAACAAGGGGTGGAACTATCCGACATGACCCGGACAAGACACGTAAATAAGTGAGTTTTGGATCATAAATAGTTCAACACAACTAATACATTTAATAAATGCATTATGTTTGGGTTGACATTCAATCCCATTTACACCCGTGCAACCCGTTTTAAACTACCAACATGAACGCTAATAATATAAATTCATTTATTTGATTACTAAATTGTGATACTTTTATGTTTTTTCGTATTTCTACCATATATTTAAATGTTTAGGTTGATGTAAAAGAACACGAAACCACAAGAGTGGCGGCCTAGTGGTAAAGGTTTGGTCTCCAAGGATGAAAATACCTAGAGGCAGTGTTGTTAAAGGCGTGATGCGAGGCAACACTTTGCCGCCTGAAATCTAGGCCCAGGCCCACCAACAATTTTGGCGGCTAACTACTATTTTCCATAAAACCCTCTGGTTATCAAGAAGCAATTTAATAACATTAAACTACTATTGTTTAATTTAATCACGTCTCTAAATTATTTTCCATAAAACCCTTCATCATCACGTCTATATATTATTTTCCATAAACCCTTCATCATCAAGACCTACATCTTATGTAAGCTTAATTGATGATTCTGAGGAAGAAGAGCTCCACACATTTGACGATGATGGCAAGGCATAGTCCGTGGATCTAATTAAGTTTTGTCAATGGTTTTGAACTTGCTGTGTTAACAATTTGTCTTGAACTTTTTTGGCTTAATGCATTATGTGTTATTTAGATGGAATTTGCTAATTTGAATGGCATTTGGTTTGGTTTTACTTTAGTGCGCTTTTTTTTTTCCGGGCATGCGCTTTTATTGCGCCTCTCGCCTTCGCCCCATTTAGGGTTTTTGCGCTTTGAGTTCGCCGTCGCTTTTGACAACTATGCCTAGAGGTCTCAAGTCCAAATCCTAGGAGCAAAAAAATATATCCCCTTAGTTGTCACGAAGGTTTACTTGGAAAACTGGGTGGAAATATCCGACATGACCCAGTCATGACACAGGAATAAGTGGGTTTTGGGTCATGAACAGTTCAACACAACGGATACGTTTAATAAATGTCTTATGTTTAGATTGGCATTCAAACCATTTACAACCCTCCAACCCGTTTAAGATTACCAATAAGAATGTTAAGGATTATAAATTCCTTCGTTTGCTTACCAAACCGTATTAATTCTATGTTTTCTTATATTTCTCTAATATTTAACTGGGTTGGTTCGGTTGAGGTTGAGGTAAATGAAGAAGCCAACATCAACCCACAATTAATTAACTCGAACAAGACACAACTATGAACCCTAGTTGTAACATTCCAACAAAGCTGAAAGGTAACATAACCATTTAAAACTACAAGCTAATACAGATCTAGAAGTTCAAAAAGACCCTTCAAGATCTAGATATTAGATTAGATATGAATTGTACGTAGTGATGTTCTTGTAAGATGGGGTTAAAATATTGGGTCTAAAAGCGGTTTGACACACCTAATAAGATTAGTAGATGTGTTCTGTTTGGGTTATCATTCTAAGCCATTTACAACCCTCCAACCCGTATAAAACTATCAATGACACTACGTTAAGTATTATAAACTCATTTGTTTGCTTACTAAACCGTAATACTTTTATGTTTTCTCATACTTCTATATTCTATTTAATGTGTATATTCAAACACATCACGATTGTGAACCCTAGTTGTCACATTGCAACAAAGCTAAAAGGTAATACTAAGGTTTATGATGCATAAAAGAGAATGTGTCTCGAAAGGTTATGACATAAGAGAAGACACTTTTACTATGAAGAGATCATAGACGAGGCATAAGTTAGCTAAGATCAACTTCGAGAAAGTGACTAGGAACTATGATGTACACATACTTATATCTTAGCCAAAACTCCATATCAAGTTCCAAGGTACCATGGCACTAGTTCTAAAGAATATGGCACTAATTCTACATGTAGCTCTGTAATAAGCCAATAATCACGATCAACGAGCCTTATAGTTTACATGATACTTGAGTACATTGTCATTATGGAAAATCAGTTCGCGCCTCATAAAGCACCTATATATCGTTGAGGATAGCACTGCACTGGTTTTATAATGTAGATGGTCTACATAACTAAATGAAGCTCAAAGTGTTCAAATTTACGTGATCCTCGATTATTAGTAGCGGCAACAACATGCAATGCAACATAAGCTTAATATCAAAATCAATAAGCTATAGGTAGAATCAACTTTAATCAATATATTAGCATCTGTTCGTGCCTTCCTTTTCCAACCTATAACCCTTGCCAAGTTGCAAAACTTAGAACTAATAAATAGCTTTTGATCCTAAATAAAAATTTCAAATGTTTTGTTAGACATCTAACATGAAGAGAAGTAATCGTCTGTGCATGAAGTTGGTGACAATTGCATTTTGCAATATTACTTTTAAAATCATAGAATGCTAATTATCGCTTCCATTCGTAACTGTCCAGAAAATGTGTGAAACATTATTCACCTCATTCAAATACATATAGTCCTCTTGCATTATGGTCAAAGTCGGGTGCCAAGTATTAACGTTAATTTGCTTAAGACAAAACTACATGACTCGGTTATAGCCAATGCAATTAGATGCTTCCAAAAAATGCATAGGTAGCATGGATCCTAAACCCACTAGTTATATCATAGCGTCAAAGGAGGCACAGCTTATAGGCAAATTCTATATTCTTGCATGTCACATGTTCTGGATCATAGATACAGCATAGCTTGGCAGCTAAAAGAAAAGCCACAATCTAGACAATAACCACGAAGAATATCTAAAATGTCACCTACTTACTTTGCTCCAAACTCCACAATTATATGTTCAAAATTCAAACGAATATAAGAAAACGTTTACTCACCTTTCGAAGATATGAACAGTGGACCACTCTTAAAAACCTGTAAATTTTCCATCACTGTTAGAACATATTCATCAATCAAAACTTCACCATCCAAACCAATATTATCATTTAAACCAAACCTAATCCACAACCAAATATAATTAATTATAATAAAGGTGAGACATCAAAAGACAAGTTTGGTATTTCATTTGTTGCAACATATAATATGTATTCCAATTCCAATATATTATTACCCATATAAAAGTATAACATTATAATCAAAACTTAAAACAAAAGCAAGGCATTGACAACTTTACATTAAACCTCACGCATATACTTTACTTAATTCATACTTTCAAATTTTTAAAAAAGATATAAAATTTGATAATGGGTATTTACATTAATGCACCAATATATAATTATACTATATAAATATCAAAAATACCGTGTTAGTAGGTCCAAGTCTTGGACGTGTGAAAGGAGTCAATGAAGCAGACATTTTTAGAACACATTGACAGATAAAGATTCAAACTTTATTAAATGGGTGTTAATAAAATCCAAAAACAAGAATAACCCAGATCGAAATTAGCCAAGATCTTAAGGTGGGTTTGAAAATTTTGAAGAAAAAACAGAAAACATAAAGACACTGTGTGTTTGTGTTTGTGTTTGTGTGTGTGTTTTTTGTTATGTTTTGTGTGTGAGTGTATTGAAGAAGGAAAGAAGGAGATGGTGGATTAGGTAAGTATTAGCTAGAGGGGCATATAATCTGGGTGTGGAATTAACTTCGACCCGTGATTTGAGGGTCAGTCAAATATTTGCTGGTGGGAGTTACAGTTGATAATAACAACACTAGTACTACTTCAAAGTAGTACTCACTTTTATGTCTACTTTAGAATCTTATAGATAAAATAAGTAGTACTAATGTTGTTATTATAGATAAAATAAGTACCTAAAACGCTTTTTATTTTTATCTGCTTTTTATAGATAAAACAAGTGAAATTTAAATGAAATTTGATTAAATTATTGTTAATGAAAACGATTTATCCAAACAATTATTTTTTATTATTATTATTGGAACCAAGTCTTATTTATTGTAAAAAAATATAAAATGACAATTATCTATCTATAACCTCTCTAACACCTTATTAAGCATTTTAACCTCTCCAATTTTAAAAAATTCAACAATTTTATACCTTAAATATCTTTATTTCTTAATCCTAATTCCATATGCACCTAATTTATACTTTTAATCCTAATTCCCTATGCACCTAATCTATAATATCATTAATGATTAAATTACAATATTCATCATTTATCCAAAATACCTCCATTAACCTTTTACATCAATTACATTTACATCAATTATCTACATCACTCGACGGTGCCTCCTCCACCACCAACAGTCACCCCACCACCACACCGTTGCCGCTACAACCACGACCGCATTGTGTGGGTACTGTGCTATCTACTATTATTCGAAATGAAATTTGATTTTCAATAATGATAATTTTGATAAATGAAACGTTAGTTTATTTTATTTTATTTTATGATAGATTTGATATACAATGTTTATAAATAATAATGTGATCAAAATGTCTTATTTTATCCATTTATCAACTTTTCAGATTAATTTGTTCTTTCTAATGATTAGTGATAAATATGGTAAAAAAAAAAAGTAAGAAAAAAAAGTTTTATAATAGGTATGTTTATGATTTATTAATTCATAATAAGAAAACATACATGCCATGTGTCGATTATAAAAGTTAATATATTGATAGATATAATATAATGGAATTAATATTTTTACGTAAAACATATTGACTATATAAATAAGATATACGATTTGGCTATATATACATTGTATAAAAATAAGTTTATGATTAAATGACATTATAAAGAAAGTAAAAATTAGTTAGTGAAAGTTTATAATATTATAAACAAGTACTGTATAAAATTAAAATAAAATTTTACTGAGGTATGCACGTTAAAAATTAAAATCAATGATGGAAGAAAAAATATACATACATAATTATCAAATAAAATACCATTTTTGTAGTTTCAAACAGATTTTGCCCAGACCAAGCTGAAGACCCAACCGAACCCGACCTAGATCGACCGTGTCCAAAGCCTCCCGTATTGTCCTCGGTCCGGTGTTTCATAGCTTCAGATTTCAACCCAATCGGACAAATACCAAAAAGATTGAGTATACCCCAAAAGAAAAATCTTCAAATGGGTTTTCTTTTCGGCTTCTAATATGTGGATGTAATTCTAATGGATTGGCTCAATTTTATTTTATTTTATTCGGGCTTTTGATTTATGCATGGATGTGTATAGTTATATAAGATTAAAAAAAAAGTCAATCGTATTATACAATAAAAAAAATAAAAATATTGTGTTTTTCTTTTCCTAAACCTAATATAACGATGTCTCAATCATCCATGGAATTGAGTTTTTTAATCCGATGTGTTTTATATCATTTCATTGTTATTGTGTTTTAAGTTCATAATGATTGGGATGGAATCTATGACTCTCAAAAACCATGAATTAATCCAATCACACAAATGTCGAAAATAAGACTCGAACCTATGTGGTATCTCTCAAGATCTTATCAGTGGACCACCAATACCATTAGCCTATTTGGTCACTTTTTTGTTATCAAATATTTGTTGCTATTGTATATACGATAGTCATGTATATTATTGCATTATACATTGATTGTTAAGGTATTTTTTATATTATTTTACTTTACATGTTTTTATTCACAACTCAAACTAACGATATTGTTCATTAAATATTAACTATTGGGTAATAGCCCAGTGGCCACCAGCCACCACTTTTCAAAGGGATCCTGGGTTCGAGTCTTGCCAAAGACAAACTTGAGATAATTAAGATATTATTAAGTTGTTGAGATTCACCTGGACACTAGCCTGACTGAGGGGTTAATGGGTACCGAATGATACATGAAATTAAGGGGTTTTCATCCAATTACTTTTTTTTATACTGTTCTTTAAATATTTGATTTTTTTTCTTATATCTACCCAACTCAACTAATACCAATTTTTTCATTCTCATTAACAACCCAAACAACTTGTTTTTAAATATATAATAATTTTTTAATTAATATTTTTTGATTTATAATTAATTATCTAATATATTAGAAATACAGTTTTAGTTCAATATATATTTTTTTTATTTTTGAACGTTCGAATGGTCAGAGATTGTTCGTCTCATTTATCAGCCCCTACGTCCTTCGGGCAGGATGACATTCGAATTTCAAGGAACCACGGAGGGAAGAAAACCTCCTATTAATCCGTCAAATGGCACAATGATAAATAGGAGTAAACCTTGCCTCATCGGGATTTGAATGAAAGGACCAGACTCGATAAACCGAAAACATAAGAATTTTTTTTTTATATATACCCCACTTCGCCGCAGTGGGTCGAGGACTCCCCACCCCACTGCGGCACAGTGGAGATCCTCGGCCAGAACTTGAACATGCCCCACAGCGCCGCAGTGGGTTCGACACATCTCCCACTGCGCCGCAGTAGGCGGATCCAAAGTTGTTTTCGTGGGAATCCACTACGCCGCAGTGGGCAAAGTCACTCTCACTGCGCCGCAGTGGGCCACCTGACAGCAACCCTAATACTCATTTCGACCTTGAACAACTTGTAACCTTCAAATTTCGAACCAACATCTGAAAGACACATTCTAGAGATTTATAACAACTTCATAGACACATTTTAAACATATTTACAACATCAAATTGTTTCAAAACCCTTGAATACCATTAACGGGTCATTTACCCATTTTGACGCTATTTTCGTCCAAAGTACAACTTCACAACTTGTTAGGACTTTACACCTGGTCATTTACAAAATTTTAACAAAAGTATGACCATCCAACCAAAATATACCAAGAGCCATGAGGAGAGGGATTTCTAGGCATCTAAACCAAAAGTTTATCATTCCTCCAAGAATGACCTAATACCTTCAATTCTTGCAAAGTCACTTCAAGCTCTAGTCAACTCTTTCAAATCAATACACTAGTTCCTTCTTTCGGAACTACCTATAAAAGGGTAAACAACTAAAATATAAGCAAAGGCTTAGTTAATATACTTGCATACATTTACGGATACGAAGGAGGGCAAAGTACAAGGACTTTTACATGTAACCTATGGCATCGTCATGTCACATTTACATATTCACCTTGCACACTAACAACACATATATGGATCCATATAAGCTAAACAATCATATCTATCGGGATTCTTAGGCCCCGGAGGTTCTTAGGCCTCATAATCACAATGCCCCACATGGGCTTATGCCACATCAATTACTACACATGCATTTACAAACTTCAACATGAAATGGTCAAAACCACCATGGACAAAAGGCTTCAACATGATGTGGTCAATTGATTCAACATAAACATAAAGGTATGCAAATATACTCACCTCTTCCTTCGTTTAAAGGCACATAAGTAGATTCGTCGGCGAGGTACTTTCTAAGATGAGACACATGAAACGTAGGGTGTATTCCCGAAAGCTCATCCAGTAACTCCAAACGGTATGCAACCTTGCCAACCTTAGCCAAAATTTTGAACCGGCCAATAAAACGATGGCTTAACTTTCCACGCTTTCGAAATCGTAACACACCTTTCCATGGGGAGACTTTCAACAAGACACGATCACCAACATTGAATTCAATTGGCCTTCTTCGTTTATCCGCATACGACTTTTGTCGGTCTTGAGCCGCTTTCAATCTTTCCTTGATCACATCTATCTTCTCAATGGTTTTCAGCACCACTTCCGTGCCACCTATTTCTCTTTGACCTACTTCTCCCCAACAAATTGGAGATCGACACTTCCTTCCATACACCATTTCATATGGTGACATTTAAATACTAGAATGGTAGCTATTGTTGTATGAGAATTCTACCAAAGGCAAGTGAAGATCCCAAGTGCCTCCAAAGTCAATTATACATGCACGAAGCATGTCTTCAAGCGTTTGGATGGTTCTCTCACTTTGACCATCCATTTGTGGGTGATAGGCGGTGCTAAGCTTGAGCTTGGTACCCATATCTTCATGAAATTTCCGCCAAAAGTGAGAAGTGAAACGAGTGTCTCTATCCGAAACAATGGAGATAGGAACTCCATGTCTAGCTACCACTTCTTTCACGTAGATCTTAGCCAACACTTCGGATGATGATGCCTCACGGATAGGAAGAAACAAGGCACTCTTGGTTAGTCTATCAATTATCACCCATATTGTATCAAATTGATTCCTAGGGGTCTTGGCAATTTTGTGATGAAATCCATGGTGATTTCTTCCCACTTCCATTTGGGGATTCCCAACGGTTGCAACATACCATAAGGCTTTTGATGCTCCGCCTTCACTTGTGCACAAGTCAAACATTTCTCGACATACTTCACTACATCACGTTTCATACCGGGCCACCAATATTCTACTTTCAAATCATGATACATCTTTGTAGCACCGGGGTGGATGGAGTAATTGGATTTGTTAGCCTCATCAAGTAGAACTTGCTTCAACTCACAAGAGAATGGGATCCAAATCCTCTTAAAACGTAAGGTAAGGCCACGAGTTTCCTTAGTAAAATATTGAATTTGACCTTGAATTCTTTCTCTCTTGGGATCTTGTTGCAAGGCCTTTTCTTGAGCTTCTTTAACTTGATCAAAGAAATCGTTGGTGATCAAAACCCATAGGGGAGAAACAACTAAAGCATGATGAGAACTCTTTCGGCTCAAAGCGTCCGCCACAACATTAGCCTTCCCGGGATGATATAAGATCTCACAATCATAATCTTTCAAAAGATCTAACCATCTTCTTTGGCGATTATTGAGATCTCGTTGTTCAGAGAAATATTTGAGGCTTTTATGATCGGAATAGATGGTAAAATTGACTCCATAGAGATAATGGCGCCAAATTTTTAAAGCAAAGACCACCGCCGCTAACTCCAAATCATGAGTAGGGTACCGTTTCTCATGCTCTTTCAATTGCCTTGAAGCATAGGCAATGACTTTACCCCGTTGCATAAGAACACAACCAAGGCCATTAGATGATGCATCACAATACACCACCATATCTTCAAGACCATCGGGTAAAACAAGAACCGACGCTTGACTTAGCCTTTCTCGAAGCTGTCGGAAAGCCATCTCTTGCTCGCTTTTCCATTCAAACTTGATGTTCTTTCGAGTCAACTTGGTCAATGGGGAAGCTATTTTAGAGAAGTCTTGAATGAAACGACGGTAATAGCCCGCTAGACTAAGAAAACTCCTAATCTCCGACGGATTCTTGGGTTGTTCCCACTTCATCACCGCATCAATCTTGGCCAGATCCACCATAATTCCTTCACTATTAACCACATGGCCAAGAAATTGCACTTCCCTTATCCAAAACTCACACTTGGAGAACTTAGCATAAAGCTTCTCTTTTCGTAAAGTTTCCAAAACCTCCCTTAAGTGAACTTCATGATCGGATGAGCTTCTTGAGTAAATGAGAATGTCATCAATGAAGACGATCACGGAATTATCGAGCATAGGGCGGCAAACACGGTTCATGAGGTCCATGAAAGCCGCGGGAGCATTAGTAAGGCCAAAAGGCATGACAACGAATTCGAAATGGCCGTAATGAGTCTGAAAGGCTGTTTTAGGAATATCTTCTTCACGTACTTTGAGTTGATGGTAACCCGAACGAATATCAATTTTGGAAAAATACAAAGCTCCTTGGAGTTGGTCGAATAAATCGTCGATTCTAGGCAAAGGATACTTGTTCTTTACAGTGACCGTGTTGAGTTCGCGATAGTCGATGCACATTTGCATGCTTCCATCCTTCTTCTTTACAAAAAAGTACCGGTGCACCCCACGGAGAGTTACTAGGTCGAATAAAACCCTTGTCAAGTAATTCTTGTAATTGCTTCATCATCTCTTGCATTTCCGTTGGAGCCAAACGATAAGGATCTTTAGAAATGGGGTTAGCTCCCGGAATAAGATCAATTGAGAATTCAACTTGCCGTTCGGGAGGAATGCCCGGCAAGTCTTCGGGAAAAACATCGGCGAATTCATTAACAATAAGGATGTCTTCGATAGATAGGGGTTGCTTCTCAACATCTACGATGTGAGCAAGATAAGCATGACATCCGTGAGATATGTAACGTTTGGCACGAGCAAAAGTACACACGGATATAGAACGTTCTTTCCTATCACCGTAAACCACCAAGTCTTCGCCCTTAGGAGTCTTCAAGTAAACCGCTTTTTCATCACACGCAATCTTGGCGTTACAAGAGCTCAACCAATCCATACCTAAGATTATGTCAAACTCTTCCATTGGAAAAGGAATTAGATTAGCTTGGAAGAGTTCCGAAGAGATTTTGATTTCACACCCTTTATACACATCCCTCACTAATTCCATCCTACCATTACCAACCTCAACTTGCAAAGTATTTTCTAGACATGACTTAGACACGGGAATAACGTGAATTACTCTAGCTGCAACAAATGATCTATTCGCCCCTGAATCAAAGAGAATTCACATAGGTACATTATATATAAGAAATGTACCTGTGACAACATCATCCGTGTCTCTTGCTTGCTCCACCGTGAGTTGAAAAGATCTTCCACGTGGGTTTCCATGAACTTGGGCGTTCTTCCTCTCCGCTTCCCTCCTTCTCTCTTCTAGCCTCTCCTCCTCGGTCAACTTAGGGCATGAGCTTCTCATATGACCCTCCTCAAAGCATTTGAAGCATATAAGGGGTTTTTGAGGTTTAGACCTACACTCCCGACTAGTGTGCCCCGGCTTCCCACAAGTATAACAGCCCTTATCCGCCGCCCTACATACCCCCGAATGATTTTTCTTGCATTGGCGACAAAAAGGAACATTTCTTCTATTTGAGTGGTTCCCAGAACCACCCTCTTGTCGAGGCTGCTTGTTTGGAGAATTCACATCTTCATACCTTCTTTTCAACACACCTTCATCAACCCTTGACATCTCAATTTCATGATCCCGGGCCACATCCGCCAACATGGAGAAAGATTCCATTTGACGTAAGCTGATCTTCTCCCGAAGATTCTTCCCCAACTTCAAATAAAATTGCCCCTTGAGCAATTGATCATTCTCAAGAAATTCCGGACAAAACTGAGCCTTGTCCAAGAATTGGGCTCGAAATTCATTCAAGCTCATGTTGCCTTGACAATCATTGAGGAATTCACTCCTCAACTTAGTTACCTCGGCCTCCGACCGGAACTCCTTGAAGAACATTTCTTTAAATTCGGGCCATTCTACATCATCTAGCGCCCCTTTCTTGATGGCCAACAAACCATCCCACCATCTCTTCCCACTGTTTCTAAGCATGCCTACCGCAAATATAACTTTAAGATGTGAGGGGAATTGACTAGTACGGAAAGCCCCTTCTATCTCCGATATCCATCTCGTACAAACAATGGGATCACGATCACCGTGATACTCCGGAGGGCGGCATACTTCAAAGTCTCGAAAGGTGAACTTCTTCTTGTAACTTCTTTCCCCCGTTACTTCCACCTTCTTCTCATCTTCATTCTTCTTGCCTTTATCCTTGGCATCACATTTCTCAAATTCCCGTTGCACGTTAATGGCAACCTCTTCCCTGATCATTTGAGCTATATGATTATTCATAGCCCCTTCCATTGTCGCGTTCAACCTTTTGAGTAACACGGGAGTGTACTTCTCTAAGGCTCTCCCGATTTGGTCCGAGATATCCATACTATCCTCGGCAAATATGGGTTCTTCTTCCTCATTTTGACTATGGTGCTCCTCTTCATCGTTGTGTCGATCAGCCATACTATAATAAGATTGAATAAACAGGTTTAATTTCATAACCTATCTCTACACGCTCAAACTAAAACTAAATCTATAATTTTATACTAAATCGTCTCAAGCTTTGATGTCGTTAGTTTATAAACTGTTAGTACTTCAACCACAATAAGGCCGGCTTCTTACTGTGCTTTAAATACTAGCAAGTGGATAAACTAGCATCACCAAATGCATCTTTCGGTCCCATATAAAATTTCGGTCACCTAAGATCGAGTCTCAACTAAGGTTTAAGTCTAGGCACTCTCTACACGAGGGAATACCTAATCCCTTAAACCTTGGCTCTGATACCAACTTGAAAGGACCAGACTCGATAAACCGAAAACATAAGAATTTTTTTTTTTATATACCCCACTGCGCCGCAGTGGGTCGAGGACTCCCCACCCCACTGCGGCACAGTGGAGATCCTCGGCCAGAACTTGAACATGCCCCACAGCGCCGCAGTGGGTTCGACACATCTCCCACTGCGCCGCAGTAGGCGGATCCAAAGTTGTTTTCGTGGGAATCCACTGCGCCGCAGTGGGCAAAGTCACCCTCACTGCGTCGCAGTGGGCCGCCTGACAGCAACCCTAATCCTCATTTCGACCTTGAACAACTTGTAACCTTCAAATTTCGAACCAACATCTGAAAGACACATTCTAGACATTTATAACAACTTCATAGACACATTTTAAACATATTTACAACATCAAGTTGTTTCAAAACCCTTGAATACCATTAACGGGTTATTTACCCATTTTGACGCTATTTTCGTCCAAAGTACAACTTCACAACTTGTTAGGACTTTACACCTGGTCATTTACAAAATTTTAACAAAAGTATGACCATCCAACCAAAATATACCAAGAGCCATGAGGAGAGGGATTTCTAGGCATCTAAACCAAAAGTTTATCATTCCTCCAAGAATGACCTAATACCTTCAATTCTTGCAAAGTCACTTCAAGCTCTAGTCAACTCTTTTAAATCAACACACTAGTTCCTTCTTCCGGAACTACCTATAAAAGGGTAAACAACTAAAATATAAGCAAAGGCTTAGTTAATATACTTGCATACATTTACGGATACGAAGGAGGGCAAAGTACAAGGACTTTTACATGTAACCTATGGCATCGTCATGTCACATTTACATATTCACCTTGCACACTAACAACACATATATGGATCCATATAAGCTAAACAATCATATCTATCGGGATTCTTAGGCCCCGGAGGTTCTTAGGCCTCATAATCACAATGCCCCACATGGGCTTATGCCACATCAATTACTACACATGGATTTACAAACTTCAACATGAAATGGTCAAAACCACCATGGACAAAAGGCTTCAACATGATGTGGTCAATTGATCCAACATAAACATAAAGGTATGCAAATATACTCACCTCCTCCGCAAAAAGGACAATAATGCTAAAAACGAATAAGCATAAGCAAGCTTCAACCTATAATCATATCATAAAAATGCATAAGCTCACATTCACACTTGACTAGCTCAACCTAGTCATACTCAATCACTAGCCCTTTCTAAACCCAAAACCCAACTCATTTGTCATTGAGTTACTTTAATCTTTAACTATAACATTAGGTAGTTCAACCTACCATTTTCATTCACATATCAATAACTAGTAATATTCATCTTTTCTTACAAACTCAATTTATCACATGAACTTATCAATTTTAAAATCAAACACATCATATAACTTAATGACAACTAGGTTAACTAAGGAATTGGAGAAAATTAACCATAATTCATATTCTTGCAAAACCCCCAATTTGGTTCATCCATGAACCCTAATTCCAAAAGAAAGATAAAAACTAATTTAAGGGAATTCAATACCTCAAGATTCAATGAGCTAAATCAAGACTATAGGCTACAATTTCTTTTTCTCCCTTTTTCCTCTTGATTTTCGGCCACCACCCAAAATCACCAAAACCCTAGCTTTTAAATTTCTAATATAGATGAAGATGATTAATGTTTTTGCTCTTGGATGAATTAGCCTTTGATTTTGAAAGAATATGAGAGGGGATGCATGTAGGAAAGAAGAAAAATAGAAGTGGAAGTATGATTCATACTCAAATAAGTGTCTGGCACTTCCTATGGGTGCCACGACCCACTTATCAAATTGGTGGGTATTTTACCTGCTATCCGCTAAAGTTCCAACTAAATTAACCCCATATCCAAAAATAAAATACTAGGAAATTAATTTAATGTCAAAACAATGAAAAGGGGTTAATTTCTTTTACCTTAAAATCTTGGGGGTGTTACATTGAACTTGTGTCACCTCGAGCTCAAGACCCTCATGGAGTCATGGGAGAAAAAACAAATAAAGACAACAACAAAAACTTGGATTGTTTGCAAGTTTGAGGTTCTAACCAACTATACATTCGCTGACTGACTAAGTCGGTTTGCAGTTTAATACATTTGTCTTCAAGCTTAATGTCGGACTCACTCACTAGGGGTGAATATGGGTCGGTTTGGGTCAGTTTTTGGCTAAAACTGAAACCCGAACCGATCCATTTGGTTTTTAGAAAACCAAAATCATTGGATTCAGTTTTTGTTCGGTTCGGTTTGTCAGTTTTCCGGTTCAGTTTGGATCGTTTTCGGTTTTTTTTCGGTTTATATACATATATTTTTTTACTTTTTCGTTTATTATGTTACAAATTTAATTTTCAATTGTTAAAAAAAATATGATATAGAAACTAAAATATAAAGATGTTTTTTATTAACAAATTATATTTTTTAGGTGTTAAAGTTGATATAATGTTTATAAAACGAATTGATTTTATTATACGTGTTCATATAAAACAGACAATTTATATAGATTTGTACACTAAAAAGACAAAAAGATTAAATATAATATCATTTTTACAAATTATAAGTAAAAAAATATAAATGTAATATGAAATAAATATAAAATAAATTAAAATATATTGGTTCGGTTTTTATCGGTTTTTTGACATATGAAACCGAAACCCGAACCAATCCGTTAAGTTTTAAAAAACAAAAACCAAACCAATGGATTTTGTTTGGTTTTTGGTTTTTTTCGGTTTTTGATTTTCCGGTTTGGTTTTTGCTCACCCCTATCACTCACCATCATATATCCGATGGAGATGGTTTAGTGCTATTACTCAAGGTATTTTTATTTGTGTGATATATTTTTTATTTTTTTATATTTTTTTAGTCATATTTATTTGTTTGTAATGGTATGTTGATACTTTCAAATGTTTGAAATGGTCCCACTTTAAGATTTAAGCCAAACTAGTATGTTGTTTTAGAGAATTAAGAAATAAGTACATGGCTTGAAGTCGGCTCGATAAGCTCAATTTCAACTCAATAGTTTAGTGGTGTAGACTACAACATGATTCAAGATAACGGATAACCCAAAGATTTGGTTGATAAACTAACTGTTTTTTTTTTTTTTGAGAATCTGGAATTTATTAGCAAATTGATAATAATTATATATATATATATACTAGGTCTTTTACCCGCACGATGTGCGGATATTTAAAAAGGTTGTTTTAGTTATATGAATATTTATAATAACTTTTAACAATTATAAATTATTTAAGCATGTACATATAAATCTATATTATCGTAAAATGAAAATCTTTACATTTATTGAAATAGATAAATCTAAAATATAACTCTTATTATTTATGAAAATCTTTGCATTTACAAAAAAAACATTTTAAAATATTCATATTAAATATCACATATTATACTTCATGCAATACTAATAAACATAAAATTAAGTTAAAATGTAAATGTAATGTAAAATCATAACTAAAACCACTTTAAATTTTGATAGTAGAATAAAATATGAACACTTTAAAAACCAATAGTATAAAATATTTTTCAATTTTAAAAATAAAATTTAAGTTCATACGGTTTCTACTATGACATAAGATTTGATTTTTTACTTTTGTTTTTCTTTTAATTTTGTGTATATATAGATTTTATTTTTATTTAATCTAATAATATGTCTATATAATACAATTTAGTGGATTTATTATATTGTGAAAAAATATAGAGAAGCCACATAGGATAAAGACTTATGTGACAATTTTTAAAAATAGCTTTAAATTGAAGAAAGCTTTAGAATGCTAGGATTCCTATTGTTTTAATAATTATATATATATATATATATATATATAGGAAAAATGATCCGTACTGCAGACTTTACCTAAGCTTAGGTACTGCCACATTAAAAAAAGTTACATATTAAACCTTTGAATTTAATAAACAGACATAACCACCCTGAATTTTACATAAACTCCCCCTGAATTTTACATAATCACCTACTGCTTTATCTAAGATAGGTACTGAATGTTTTACCTAACATTTCCCCATATATATATAATAGGTGAAAGTTATTTTAGTACTACTCCTTATTTTATGACCAATTAGGACATGTGTTTTTTATAACTTACACACCACCATCATCATCTCCGACCACCACCATAATTTTCCGGCGACGGGAACACCGGAAAATCATTTTTAAGTTAACTTACACATTGTAAGTTAACTTACACATGTGTAAGTTAACTGAAACATGATTTCCGGCGAGAGGGTGGTCACCGGAGCCAGAGAATCATGTTTTTGGTCGGAGATGATCATGGTGGTGGTGGTGTTGGTCGGTGATGATGATTATGATGTGGTCCTAAAAATAGGGGTGGTCCTAAAATAACTCACCCTTATATATATATGTATATATATGGCAAAGATATTTTGAAAACCTTTTTTTTTGTGAAAACCTTTGAGAATTTTTCAAATTAAACCCAACTGATGATTGTTTTTTATATGAAAATTGTTTTTTGATTGTTTTTTGAATAACTTAAGTGTAATTTTGAAGTTTATAATTGTGTGGAGCATGGATTATCATCCGTTATACAATTTTACTTTTCACTATATATATATAACAATTTTAGACTTTCTTAGGAACAGTGAGTTTTTGGCCTTTTTTTATGTCTGTCATGAAACTTTTAATCTTTTACTTTTCGTCACATAACTTTATTTCTTTTACTTTTGACACAAAAGCTTTGTTTTATTTAGTTTTAAAAATTTTATTCTTCTAACTTTTGCTACTTAACTTTTTGGTATTTTCCATTTCTGTCGTGAAACTTCTAACCTTTTTATTTATTGTCACATAACTTTATTTTTTTTACTTTTGGCCCAAAAGTTTGTTTAATTTAGTTTTTAAATTTTCATTTTTCAAACTTTTGCCACGAAAATTTCATTCTCTTTTCTTTTTACCATATATTTTACTTTGCGAAACTTTTAACCCTTTTATTTATTGTCACATAACTTTATTTATTTTTACTTTTGGCCCAAAAGTTTGTTTAACTTAGTTTTTAAATTTTCAGTTTTCTAACTTTTGTTACGAAAGTTTCATTCTTTTTACTTTTTATCTTATATTTTACTTTGCGAAACTTTTAACCTTTTTATTTATTGTCATATAACTTTATTTCTTTTTACTTTTGGCCCAAAAGTTTGTTTAATATAGATTTTAAATTTTCATTTTTCTAACTTTTGCCATGAAAGTTTCATTCTTTTTACTTTTTACCATATATTTTAATTTTTGTCACATAACTTTAAAACTTTTACTTTTGGCACAAAAATTTTGTTTTATTTAATTCTTAAACTTTCATTTTTCTAACTTTGGACACGAATGTTTCATTTTTAAACTTTCCTTTTTCCAACTTTGGACACGAAAAATTCATTCTCTTTATTTTTTATCACATAAATTTACTAAATTTTAGTCATTTTACTTTTTGCCGCATCACTTTCATTTCTTTTACTTTTCGCACGACAATTTTCTTTTATTTACTTTTTATACTTTTATTTTTCTAACTTTTGCCATGAAAGTTTCATAATCTTACTTTTCACCACATAACTTTTGTTTTTTTAACTTTTGTCAACAAGGGTTCTTCTAAATTAAAAAAAACTAATATTTGCATGACCAATGACCTGGTAATCACATAACACTATGTAGTAGGATTTTTTTAAATAGTATTTTGAACCACTTTTTATTCTCCATGTTGTAATTTTTTTGTTTTATAATACACTTTGGTAATGGACGTCTATCTTTTCGCATATATCACTCATCTTATACACAATGCAAGTTTTATTTATCGTTACGTTTGCCGGGGCAAGGTTTATTTCACAATAAAAAATTATGGAGAACTCGTGGATCATTATCAGATCGACGAGGTGAGGAGACGAGATTTTTAAAAAATCGGGGAGATATCATGGAGATTTCGGATTGGGTAATTGATATAAAAATAATAAAATTCCAAAAATATATAGGAAATTTCATAAACATTATTGTCCAAAACATAACATAATTCTTCAAACTTAAATATGATTGTCTCAAAGTATTAATATGATTTTTTTAACTTAAACATAGGGGTTTATTTAATTGAAATAGGATTTCTTTTAAAAACCTGTGAAATTTATAAAAAAAAAGACTTTTATTGACCTTGACTGATCCCAACCGAAATTTGACCGAGATACCCGATTTTTGAACGAGATTCCGATATTTGGTCGATATTCCATGGTTGACTAGTGTTGGCCGATATTTTAGCCGATCCCCATTTCGTTTCCTTAAGAGGCCGATCCCGATACCGATACCGAGATATTGGTCGATATGGCCGATACAAGTTTTTTTAAAAATTAGAGAAAATTACAATTTTGGTCCTTCAAGTTGACAAAGTTTTCATTTATTGCCTTAAGTGAACTAATTACAGAAAAACCCTGAAGTTGGTCAATTTTTTCACTTTTCACTCCGCGACTAACAACCGTCTATTAGATCCGTTAAGTGAGGGACAGATTCGTCATTTCACCATGATCTCTTCTTCTTCTTCCACACGCAAACACAAACCCAATTTTATCAAGTTTTTCGTAACTTCTTTCATAGATCTCGTCGTCTTTTTTTGTCTAATCAATTTGAAATTCATCAAGTTTTAATCACCGTCGAATTCTGATCATGATGATTGTTTCTGTAACACCATGCTTATAAAAATGTTTTAATTGGCAATCCTTGTTTTGTACTAACCTGTTATCTTACTCGGCTTTTAAGTTGACACTTGTGTTTTGTGGAAAAATGTTGTGCCCTCAGGTTAGGACTTGAAGCTGATCGATAGATGGTGAGATGGGTAGCTACTTGTGGAGCTTAAGGATTATGGCTTTAGTTACCCATAGTTGCATTTACTTACGTAGACATTTATTCAGCCGTTTGGCCATTATTATGTCGGTTGTCTTTTATGTTGATTGTGGATTTCATTTGGGCTATTGTGATGATATTGTTGGTAACACCTTTTAAGACATTCATTATGTTTTATTGATTCCGTTAGGGATCAGATGGGATTTTTAAATGACGCTTCCGCACTTTACTTAACGGAGTTATGTTTTATTTTGAAAAAAAATAATTTTGAAATCCACATTTTTATAAGCAGGGTGTTACAAGTTGCCAAGTTGGTATCAGAGCAATAGTTTAAGTGAACCATTGACCATAGGTGTAGGTCTTGGACTTAAACTAGTGATATATTGCGCATTTGAGCTTTAGCATGATTACCTTAGGACGGGTTTGGGTTGAAAGTGAGAGTAGGATTAAGGCTTATATGTATTTGTGGTGTATATGCACATTTTTGTAGCTTAGCCTTATTTTCCCGACTTCTCTGTATATCCGTCACTAAATTCTTCGTTGTGACTTTATAGAATTATGGTGAACACAAGGAGCATGAATGGTGTTAACGGAGCGGGTGTCAGTAAGCCAAATAACAATGTGAATCCTCGTCCTACTGAAGCTGATATGGCTGAATTGCTTCGCAGTGTCACCAATGAATTAACCAGGACAAGAGCTGAGTTGACTGAAATCAGAAATGAGAGGGATTATCTGTTGAATCAGCCCGAAAGGTCCGGAGAGAGTTACCCTCGCCAGAACCGCCGGAATGAGGAACCATCTCCCACCCGTTCTTTCACGGGTAATACTTCTTCGATTCACTCTATTCATCGACAGGAGGACAGGACCCTTGATGGTCGGGATGGTGATACTAATAGGAGGCGTAGAGATGATGGTGATAGGATTATTGACAGAAACAATCGTGATCGTGGGGGTAACTGTGATACAGTTCATGAGTATAATAGTTTTATGAAATGCAAGCCAAAGTTTTTCAAGGGTGGTCACAATCCAGTGGCCAATAGACGTTGGATTATGCAAATGGAAGTGGTATTTGAATCTTGTGATTGTCCGGAGAATAAGAAAGTGTTGTTTGCCTCGAGAATGCTTGAGGATAGTGCTTTGGATTGGTGGAATACTTGTCGCACTGTTTTGGGTTCAGCTTACATTTCTAGTATGACTTGACAGTCTTTTGTTGGGTTATTTGAAAGGGAGTATTGTAGTGACAGGGACTTCGAGGTACTGGAGCAATCGTTCTTAACTCTCAAAAAGGGGGATAAATCTGTGGAAGAATATGCTAAGTTGTTTACTGAGAAGATGACATTCTGCCCTCACTTGTGTGCTACTGAAGTAGCTACTGTTACCCGTTTTGTGAATGGGCTTCCAGCTGAGTATCGTTGGTTCTGTAGGAGTAAGACTACCTTGAGTTTGGCTGTTGATGAGGCCAAGCGTGTGGAGTATGACTTGGGGTCCAGGGTTAGGAAAGACGGTAATTCTGGTTTTAAAAGAAGCAATGACAAGTCTTCAAGGTCGAATAAAAGGTTTAAGCGTAATTCTTCCAATAGCAGTAATGATAAGAGGATTGGGACTTGGTGCGATAGATGCAGGTCTAATCATACTGGGCAGTGTACTATTAGCACTCTTCGTTGTAATAGGTGCACCGCTACAGGTCATTTGGCTAAAGATTCTACTGGGGAGGCTCGTTGTTATAGGTGTAAAAAGACTGGACATCAAGTTGCTGATTGTCCGCAAGCAAAAGAGGGTGAGAAAAAGAATGAGCGATCGAGGACTACAGCTCGTGTGTAACAACCGCTTTAGAAATAATTTAAATAAATTCATGATATGTTCTAGTTTCAAATATGTATTCACATGAAGGGCAATTTAATCCTAAATTGTAAAATTATAAGACGAGCTTAAGAGTTAATACGATAAAATACCGAATTCCGTGTCGTAAACGACCGTATTTAAGAAGTTCTAGTCCGGAAATGTTTCACAAAAGGTCCCTACATTTATAAGGTTTAGTTAATATGGGAAGACTATAAATACTTGCAACCACCATTTTCTTTCTTTCATCTTCTCCATCTTCCTCACTCTCTCTAAAACACACACTCACAACCACCATTTTCACACACAACATCCATCTTATGATTTTGGGTTGTTAAACCAAAATTTCTCATACTTTTAGCTTCCTTGTGATAATCAAAACATATTTCTAGCACCAATTTTCAGGCAGCAACAACAACTTTTGAGATTTTTATCAAAATAAAAGTATGCTTTTTTTTTTTTCAAGTTTATGTTCTTGATGATTTGGTCCATTTTTGATGAAAAAAATCATGTTAAAAGTAATGGGTTTGTGCCTAAAAGTGTTTAGTAACCTTTTCGTGATCAAATTTGGGTCGTAAATATGTTTTAATCTTCAAAACCCCCTTTTCGCTAAGTCAGTCCCAAATTCGTTCGAAGAACCCCTAAAACGAACTTAGACCTTCAAAAACGAATTTAGACCTCCAAAAACGAATTTAGGTCTTCAAAAACGAAGTTAAGCTTCAAAACAAACTTTATCTTCGTTCAGTTATACCTTAATAACTTTATCTTCGTTCAGTTATAATCAGATTCTATACTTAGTCATATTCCAAGTCTTTCATGTACAAGGAAACCCTAATTAAGGTATAATTAAGACATATTCCATCTTGACCATCAAAATACGAGTCCTACAACTAATCAAATTGAAATTCTAAAAGTTAAGATTCATTACTAAAGGCACAAACAAACTTATATGCGAGTTCAAAGACGCTCATTTTCGAGTCTAGTTTATGTAAAACACTTTTGAGTCAAAATGTTCAAGAATCTTTAAGGGACCAAATCATCAATGCATCAAGGACACTCAGTGAATAAATAATCACAAGAACTAATACATGTATCCATCTATGCTCAATGGTTTGTGATTAGGTTGACATCAAGAC